>NW_026870392.1:319799-639598 GCF_963576545.1 Limanda limanda
ATCTGAGGAGATATTCTTGAATAACTTTTTTTGTGAAGGTCGGAGAGACTTGCAAGTAGGCTCTACCCCCACTAAATGGGGTAGCGCGCATCGATCGGTACCATCCTTGAGCTTCTCCGACTTTCGGAAGGGTTAGGGTTAGGGTTAGGGATGAAAGCACATAGGAGAAAGAGATATTCTTGAATAACGTTTTTTGTGAAGGTCGGAGAGACTTGCAAGTAGGCTCTACCCCCACTAAATGGGGTAGCGCGCATCGATCGGTACCATCCTTGAGCTTCTCCGACTTTCGGAAGGGTTAGGGTTAGGGTTAGGGATGAAAGCACATAGGAGAAAGAGATATTCTTGAATAACTTTTTTTGTGAAGGTCGGAGAGACTTGGAAAGTGGTTGCATCTGGACTAATTTGGGTCCTGCGGATCGATTGGTACCATCCCCGAGCTTGTACGACCTTCGGAAGAGGTCGACCGACGAAATTCCCCCAAATCTGAGGAGATATTCTTGAATAACTTTTTTTGTGAAGGTCGGAGAGACTTGCAAGTAGGCTCTACCCCCACTAAATGGGGTAGTACACATCGATCGGTACCATCCTTGAGCTTCTCCGACTTTCGGAAGGGTTAGGGTTAGGGTTAGGGATGAAAGCACATAGGAGAAAGAGATATTCTTGAATAACTTTTTTTGTGAAAGTCGGAGAGACTTGCAAGTAGGCTCTACCCCCACTAAATGGGGTAGCGCACATCGATCGGTACCATCCTTGAGCTTCTCCGACTTTCGGAAGGGTTAGGGTTAGGGTTAGGGTTGAAAGCACATAGGAGAAAGAGATATTCTTGAATAACTTTTTTTGTGAAGGTCGGAGAGACTTGCAAGTAGGCTCTACCCCCACTAAATGGGGTAGCGCGCATCGATCGGTACCATCCTTGAGCTTCTCCGACTTTCGGAAGGGTTAGGGTTAGGGTTAGGGATGAAAGCACATAGGAGAAAGAGATATTCTTGAATAACTTTTTTTGTGAAGGTCGGAGAGACTTGGAAAGTGGTTGCATCTGGACTAATTTGGGTCCTGCGGATCGATTGGTACCATCCCCGAGCTTGTACGACCTTCGGAAGAGGTCGACCGAAAAAATTCCCCCAAATCTGAGGAGATATTCTTGAATAACTTTTTTTGTGAAGGTCGGAGAGACTTGCAAGTAGGCTCTACCCCCACTAAATGGGGTAGCGCGCATCGATCGGTACCATCCTTGAGCTTCTCCGACTTTCGGAAGGGTTAGGGTTAGGGTTAGGGATGAAAGCACATAGGAGAAAGAGATATTCTTGAATAACTTTTTTTGTGAAGGTCGGAGAGACTTGCAAGTAGGCTCTACCCCCACTAAATGGGGTAGCGCGCATCGATCGGTACCATCCTTGAGCTTCTCCGACTTTCGGAAGGGTTAGGGTTAGGGTTAGGGATGAAAGCACATAGGAGAAAGAGATATTCTTGAATAACTTTTTTTGTGAAGGTCGGAGAGACTTGGAAAGTGGTTGCATCTGGACTAATTTGGGTCCTGCGGATCGATTGGTACCATCCCCGAGCTTGTACGACCTTCGGAAGAGGTCGACCGACGAAATTCCCCCAAATCTGAGGAGATATTCTTGAATAACTTTTTTTGTGAAGGTCGGAGAGACTTTCAAGTAGGCTCTACCCCCACTAAATGGGGTAGCGCGCATCGATCGGTACCATCCTTGAGCTTCTCCGACTTTCGGAAGGGTTAGGGTTAGGGTTAGGGATGAAAGCACATAGGAGAAAGAGATATTCTTGAATAACGTTTTTTGTGAAGGTCGGAGAGACTTGCAAGTAGGCTCTACCCCCACTAAATGGGGTAGCGCGCATCGATCGGTACCATCCTTGAGCTTCTCCGACTTTCGGAAGGGTTAGGGTTAGGGATGAAAGCACATAGGAGAAAGAGATATTCTTGAATAACTTTTTTTGTGAAGGTCGGAGAGACTTGGAAAGTGGTTGCATCTGGACTAATTTGGGGCCTGCGGATCGATTGGTACCATCCCCGAGCTTGTACGACCTTCGGAAGAGGTCGACCGACGAAATTCCCCCAAATCTGAGGAGATATTCTTGAATAACTTTTTTTGTGAAGGTCGGAGAGACTTGCAAGTAGGCTCTACCCCCACTAAATGGGGTAGCGCGCATCGATCGGTACCATCCTTGAGCTTCTCCGACTTTCGGAAGGGTTAGGGTTAGGGTTAGGGATGAAAGCACATAGGAGAAAGAGATATTCTTGAATAACGTTTTTTGTGAAGGTCGGAGAGACTTGCAAGTAGGCTCTACCCCCACTAAATGGGGTAGCGCGCATCGATCGGTACCATCCTTGAGCTTCTCCGACTTTCGGAAGGGTTAGGGTTAGGGTTAGGGATGAAAGCACATAGGAGAAAGAGATATTCTTGAATAACTTTTTTTGTGAAGGTCGGAGAGACTTGGAAAGTGGTTGCATCTGGACTAATTTGGGTCCTGCGGATCGATTGGTACCATCCCCGAGCTTGTACGACCTTCGGAAGAGGTCGACCGACGAAATTCCCCCAAATCTGAGGAGATATTCTTGAATAACTTTTTTTGTGAAGGTCGGAGAGACTTGCAAGTAGGCTCTACCCCCACTAAATGGGGTAGCGCGCATCGATCGGTACCATCTTTGAGCTTCTCCGACTTTCGGAAGGGTTAGGGTTAGGGTTAGGGATGAAAGCACATAGGAGAAAGAGATATTCTTGAATAACTTTTTTTGTGAAGGTCGGAGAGACTTGCAAGTAGGCTTTACCCCCACTAAATGGGGTAGCGCGCATCGATCGGTACCATCCTTGAGCTTCTCCGACTTTCGGAAGGGTTAGGGTTAGGGTTAGGGATGAAAGCACATAGGAGAAAGAGATATTCTTGAATAACTTTTTTTGTGAAGGTCGGAGAGACTTGCAAGTAGGCTCTACCCCCACTAAATGGGGTAGCGCGCATCGATCGGTACCATCCTTGAGCTTCTCCGACTTTCGGAAGGGTTAGGGTTAGGGTTAGGGATGAAAGCACATAGGAGAAAGAGATATTCTTGAATAACTTTTTTTGTGAAGGTCGGAGAGACTTGGAAAGTGGTTGCATCTGGACTAATTTGGGTCCTGCGGATCGATTGGTACCATCCCCGAGCTTGTACGACCTTCGGAAGAGGTCGACCGACGAAATTCCCCCAAATCTGAGGAGATATTCTTGAATAACTTTTTTTGTGAAGGTCGGAGAGACTTGCAAGTAGGCTCTACCCCCACTAAATGGGGTAGCGCGCATCGATCGGTACCATCTTTGAGCTTCTCCGACTTTCGGAAGGGTTAGGGTTAGGGTTAGGGATGAAAGCACATAGGAGAAAGAGATATTCTTGAATAACTTTTTTTGTAAAGGTCGGAGAGACTTGCAAGTAGGCTCTACCCCCACTAAATGGGGTAGCGCGCATCGATCGGTACCATCCTTGAGCTTCTCCGACTTTTGGAAGGGTTAGGGTTAGGGATGAAAGCACATAGGAGAAAGAGATATTCTTGAATAACTTTTTTTGTGAAGGTCGGAGAGACTTGCAAGTAGGCTCTACCCCCACTAAATGGGGTAGCGCGCATCGATCAGTACCATCCTTGAGCTTCTCCGACTTTCGGAAGGGTTAGGGTTAGGGTTAGGGATGAAAGCACATAGGAGAAAGAGATATTCTTGAATAACTTTTTTTGTGAAGGTCGGAGAGACTTGCAAGTAGGCTCTACCCCCACTAAATGGGGTAACGCGCATCGATCGGTACCATCCTTGAGCTTCTCCGACTTTCGGAAGGGTTAGGGTTAGGGTTAGGGATGAAAGCACATAGGAGAAAGAGATATTCTTGAATAACTTTTTTTGTGAAGGTCGGAGAGACTTGGAAAGTGGTTGCATCTGGACTAATTTGGGTCCTGCGGATCGATTGGTACCATCCCCGAGCTTGTACGACCTTCGGAAGAGGTCGACCGACGAAATTCCCCCAAATCTGAGGAGATATTCTTGAATAACTTTTTTTGTGAAGGTCGGAGAGACTTGCAAGTAGGCTCTACCCCCACTAAATGGGGTAGCGCGCATCGATCGGTACCATCCTTGAGCTTCTCCGACTTTCGGAAGGGTTAGGGTTAGGGTTAGGGATGAAAGCACATAGGAGAAAGAGATATTCTTGAATAACGTTTTTTGTGAAGGTCGGAGAGACTTGCAAGTAGGCTCTACCCCCACTAAATGGGGTAGCGCGCATCGATCGGTACCATCCTTGAGCTTCTCCGACTTTCGGAAGGGTTAGGGTTAGGGTTAGGGATGAAAGCACATAGGAGAAAGAGATATTCTTGAATAACTTTTTTTGTGAAGGTCGGAGAGACTTGGAAAGTGGTTGCATCTGGACTAATTTGGGTCCTGCGGATCGATTGGTAACATCCCCGAGCTTGTACGACCTTCGGAAGAGGTCGACCGACGAAATTCCCCCAAATCTGAGGAGATATTCTTGAATAACTTTTTTTGTGAAGGTCGGAGAGACTTGCAAGTAGGCTCTACCCCCACTAAATGGGGTAGCGCACATCGATCGGTACCATCCTTGAGCTTCTCCGACTTTCGGAAGGGTTAGGGTTAGGGTTAGGGATGAAAGCACATAGGAGAAAGAGATATTCTTGAATAACTTTTTTTGTGAAAGTCGGAGAGACTTGCAAGTAGGCTCTACCCCCACTAAATGGGGTAGCGCACATCGATCGGTACCATCCTTGAGCTTCTCCGACTTTCGGAAGGGTTAGGGTTAGGGTTAGGGTTGAAAGCACATAGGAGAAAGAGATATTCTTGAATAACTTTTTTTGTGAAGGTCGGAGAGACTTGCAAGTAGGCTCTACCCCCACTAAATGGGGTAGCGCGCATCGATCGGTACCATCTTTGAGCTTCTCCGACTTTCGGAAGGGTTAGGGTTAGGGTTAGGGATGAAAGCACATAGGAGAAAGAGATATTCTTGAATAACTTTTTTTGTGAAGGTCGGAGAGACTTGGAAAGTGGTTGCATCTGGACTAATTTGGGTCCTGCAGATCGATTGGTACCATCCCCGAGCTTGTACGACCTTCGGAAGAGGTCGACCGACGAAATTCCCCCAAATCTGAGGAGATATTCTTGAATAACTTTTTTTGTGAAGGTCGGAGAGACTTGCAAGTAGGCTCTACCCCCACTAAATGGGGTAGCGCGCATCGATCGGTACCATCCTTGAGCTTCTCCGACTTTCGGAAGGGTTAGGGTTAGGGTTAGGGATGAAAGCACATAGGAGAAAGAGATATTCTTGAATAACTTTTTTTGTGAAGGTCGGAGAGACTTGCAAGTAGGCTCTACCCCCACTAAATGGGGTAGCGCGCATCGATCGGTACCATCCTTGAGCTTCTCCGACTTTCGGAAGGGTTAGGGTTAGGGTTAGGGATGAAAGCACATAGGAGAAAGAGATATTCTTGAATAACTTTTTTTGTGAAGGTCGGAGAGACTTGGAAAGTGGTTGCATCTGGACTAATTTGGGTCCTGCAGATCGATTGGTACCATCCCCGAGCTTGTACGACCTTCGGAAGAGGTCGACCGACGAAATTCCCCCAAATCTGAGGAGATATTCTTGAATAACTTTTTTTGTGAAGGTCGGAGAGACTTTCAAGTAGGCTCTACCCCCACTAAATGGGGTAGCGCGCATCGATCGGTACCATCCTTGAGCTTCTCCGACTTTCGGAAGGGTTAGGGTTAGGGTTAGGGATGAAAGCACATAGGAGAAAGAGATATTCTTGAATAACGTTTTTTGTGAAGGTCGGAGAGACTTGCAAGTAGGCTCTACCCCCACTAAATGGGGTAGCGCGCATCGATCAGTACCATCCTTGAGCTTCTCCGACTTTCGGAAGGGTTAGGGTTAGGGATGAAAGCACATAGGAGAAAGAGATATTCTTGAATAACTTTTTTTGTGAAGGTCGGAGAGACTTGGAAAGTGGTTGCATCTGGACTAATTTGGGGCCTGCGGATCGATTGGTACCATCCCCGAGCTTGTACGACCTTCGGAAGAGGTCGACCGACGAAATTCCCCCAAATCTGAGGAGATATTCTTGAATAACTTTTTTTGTGAAGGTCGGAGAGACTTGCAAGTAGGCTCTACCCCCACTAAATGGGGTAGCGCGCATCGATCGGTACCATCCTTGAGCTTCTCCGACTTTCGGAAGGGTTAGGGTTAGGGTTAGGGATGAAAGCACATAGGAGAAAGAGATATTCTTGAATAACGTTTTTTGTGAAGGTCGGAGAGACTTGCAAGTAGGCTCTACCCCCACTAAATGGGGTAGCGCGCATCGATCGGTACCATCCTTGAGCTTCTCCGACTTTCGGAAGGGTTAGGGTTAGGGTTAGGGATGAAAGCACATAGGAGAAAGAGATATTCTTGAATAACTTTTTTTGTGAAGGTCGGAGAGACTTGGAAAGTGGTTGCATCTGGACTAATTTGGGTCCTGCGGATCGATTGGTACCATCCCCGAGCTTGTACGACCTTCGGAAGAGGTCGACCGACGAAATTCCCCCAAATCTGAGGAGATATTCTTGAATAACTTTTTTTGTGAAGGTCGGAGAGACTTGCAAGTAGGCTCTACCCCCACTAAATGGGGTAGCGCGCATCGATCGGTACCATCTTTGAGCTTCTCCGACTTTCGGAAGGGTTAGGGTTAGGGTTAGGGATGAAAGCACATAGGAGAAAGAGATATTCTTGAATAACTTTTTTTGTGAAGGTCGGAGAGACTTGCAAGTAGGCTCTACCCCCACTAAATGGGGTAGCGCGCATCGATCGGTACCATCCTTGAGCTTCTCCGACTTTCGGAAGGGTTAGGGTTAGGGTTAGGGATGAAAGCACATAGGAGAAAGAGATATTCTTGAATAACTTTTTTTGTGAAGGTCGGAGAGACTTGCAAGTAGGCTCTACCCCCACTAAATGGGGTAGCGCGCATCGATCGGTACCATCCTTGAGCTTCTCCGACTTTCGGAAGGGTTAGGGTTAGGGTTAGGGATGAAAGCACATAGGAGAAAGAGATATTCTTGAATAACTTTTTTTGTGAAGGTCGGAGAGACTTGGAAAGTGGTTGCATCTGGACTAATTTGGGTCCTGCGGATCGATTGGTACCATCCCCGAGCTTGTACGACCTTCGGAAGAGGTCGACCGACGAAATTCCCCCAAATCTGAGGAGATATTCTTGAATAACTTTTTTTGTGAAGGTCGGAGAGACTTGCAAGTAGGCTCTACCCCCACTAAATGGGGTAGCGCGCATCGATCGGTACCATCTTTGAGCTTCTCCGACTTTCGGAAGGGTTAGGGTTAGGGTTAGGGATGAAAGCACATAGGAGAAAGAGATATTCTTGAATAACTTTTTTTGTAAAGGTCGGAGAGACTTGCAAGTAGGCTCTACCCCCACTAAATGGGGTAGCGCGCATCGATCGGTACCATCCTTGAGCTTCTCCGACTTTTGGAAGGGTTAGGGTTAGGGATGAAAGCACATAGGAGAAAGAGATATTCTTGAATAACTTTTTTTGTGAAGGTCGGAGAGACTTGCAAGTAGGCTCTACCCCCACTAAATGGGGTAGCGCGCATCGATCGGTACCATCCTTGAGCTTCTCCGACTTTCGGAAGGGTTAGGGTTAGGGTTAGGGATGAAAGCACATAGGAGAAAGAGATATTCTTGAATAACTTTTTTTGTGAAGGTCGGAGAGACTTTCAAGTAGGCTCTACCCCCACTAAATGGGGTAGCGCGCATCGATCGGTACCATCCTTGAGCTTCTCCGACTTTCGGAAGGGTTAGGGTTAGGGTTAGGGATGAAAGCACATAGGAGAAAGAGATATTCTTGAATAACGTTTTTTGTGAAGGTCGGAGAGACTTGCAAGTAGGCTCTACCCCCACTAAATGGGGTAGCGCGCATCGATCGGTACCATCCTTGAGCTTCTCCGACTTTCGGAAGGGTTAGGGTTAGGGATGAAAGCACATAGGAGAAAGAGATATTCTTGAATAACTTTTTTTGTGAAGGTCGGAGAGACTTGGAAAGTGGTTGCATCTGGACTAATTTGGGGCCTGCGGATCGATTGGTACCATCCCCGAGCTTGTACGACCTTCGGAAGAGGTCGACCGACGAAATTCCCCCAAATCTGAGGAGATATTCTTGAATAACTTTTTTTGTGAAGGTCGGAGAGACTTGCAAGTAGGCTCTACCCCCACTAAATGGGGTAGCGCGCATCGATCGGTACCATCCTTGAGCTTCTCCGACTTTCGGAAGGGTTAGGGTTAGGGTTAGGGATGAAAGCACATAGGAGAAAGAGATATTCTTGAATAACGTTTTTTGTGAAGGTCGGAGAGACTTGCAAGTAGGCTCTACCCCCACTAAATGGGGTAGCGCGCATCGATCGGTACCATCCTTGAGCTTCTCCGACTTTCGGAAGGGTTAGGGTTAGGGTTAGGGATGAAAGCACATAGGAGAAAGAGATATTCTTGAATAACTTTTTTTGTGAAGGTCGGAGAGACTTGGAAAGTGGTTGCATCTGGACTAATTTGGGTCCTGCGGATCGATTGGTACCATCCCCGAGCTTGTACGACCTTCGGAAGAGGTCGACCGACGAAATTCCCCCAAATCTGAGGAGATATTCTTGAATAACTTTTTTTGTGAAGGTCGGAGAGACTTGCAAGTAGGCTCTACCCCCACTAAATGGGGTAGCGCGCATCGATCGGTACCATCTTTGAGCTTCTCCGACTTTCGGAAGGGTTAGGGTTAGGGTTAGGGATGAAAGCACATAGGAGAAAGAGATATTCTTGAATAACTTTTTTTGTGAAGGTCGGAGAGACTTGCAAGTAGGCTCTACCCCCACTAAATGGGGTAGCGCGCATCGATCGGTACCATCCTTGAGCTTCTCCGACTTTCGGAAGGGTTAGGGTTAGGGTTAGGGATGAAAGCACATAGGAGAAAGAGATATTCTTGAATAACTTTTTTTGTGAAGGTCGGAGAGACTTGCAAGTAGGCTCTACCCCCACTAAATGGGGTAACGCGCATCGATCGGTACCATCCTTGAGCTTCTCCGACTTTCGGAAGGGTTAGGGTTAGGGTTAGGGATGAAAGCACATAGGAGAAAGAGATATTCTTGAATAACTTTTTTTGTGAAGGTCGGAGAGACTTGGAAAGTGGTTGCATCTGGACTAATTTGGGTCCTGCGGATCGATTGGTACCATCCCCGAGCTTGTACGACCTTCGGAAGAGGTCGACCGACGAAATTCCCCCAAATCTGAGGAGATATTCTTGAATAACTTTTTTTGTGAAGGTCGGAGAGACTTGCAAGTAGGCTCTACCCCCACTAAATGGGGTAGCGCGCATCGATCGGTACCATCTTTGAGCTTCTCCGACTTTCGGAAGGGTTAGGGTTAGGGTTAGGGATGAAAGCACATAGGAGAAAGAGATATTCTTGAATAACTTTTTTTGTAAAGGTCGGAGAGACTTGCAAGTAGGCTCTACCCCCACTAAATGGGGTAGCGCGCATCGATCGGTACCATCCTTGAGCTTCTCCGACTTTTGGAAGGGTTAGGGTTAGGGATGAAAGCACATAGGAGAAAGAGATATTCTTGAATAACTTTTTTTGTGAAGGTCGGAGAGACTTGCAAGTAGGCTCTACCCCCACTAAATGGGGTAGCGCGCATCGATCGGTACCATCCTTGAGCTTCTCCGACTTTCGGAAGGGTTAGGGTTAGGGTTAGGGATGAAAGCACATAGGAGAAAGAGATATTCTTGAATAACTTTTTTTGTGAAGGTCGGAGAGACTTGCAAGTAGGCTCTACCCCCACTAAATGGGGTAGCGCGCATCGATCGGTACCATCCTTGAGCTTCTCCGACTTTCGGAAGGGTTAGGGTTAGGGTTAGGGATGAAAGCACATAGGAGAAAGAGATATTCTTGAATAACTTTTTTTGTGAAGGTCGGAGAGACTTGCAAGTAGGCTCTACCCCCACTAAATGGGGTAGCGCGCATCGATCGGTACCATCCTTGAGCTTCTCCGACTTTCGGAAGGGTTAGGGTTAGGGTTAGGGATGAAAGCACATAGGAGAAAGAGATATTCTTGAATAACTTTTTTTGTGAAGGTCGGAGAGACTTGGAAAGTGGTTGCATCTGGACTAATTTGGGTCCTGCAGATCGATTGGTACCATCCCCGAGCTTGTACGACCTTCGGAAGAGGTCGACCGACGAAATTCCCCCAAATCTGAGGAGATATTCTTGAATAACTTTTTTTGTGAAGGTCGGAGAGACTTGCAAGTAGGCTCTACCCCCACTAAATGGGGTAGCGCACATCGATCGGTACCATCCTTGAGCTTCTCCGACTTTCGGAAGGGTTAGGGTTAGGGTTAGGGATGAAAGCACATAGGAGAAAGAGATATTCTTGAATAACTTTTTTTGTGAAGGTCGGAGAGACTTGCAAGTAGGCTCTACCCCCACTAAATGGGGTAGCGCGCATCGATCGGTACCATCCTTGAGCTTCTCCGACTTTTGGAAGGGTTAGGGTTAGGGTTAGGGTTAGGGATGAAAGCACATAGGAGAAAGAGATATTCTTGAATAACTTTTTTTGTGAAGGTCGGAGAGACTTGGAAAGTGGTTGCATCTGGACTAATTTGGGTCCTGCGGATCGATTGGTACCATCCCCGAGCTTGTACGACCTTCGGAAGAGGTCGACCGACGAAATTCCCCCAAATCTGAGGAGATATTCTTGAATAACTTTTTTTGTGAAGGTCGGAGAGACTTGCAAGTAGGCTCTACCCCCACTAAATGGGGTAGCGCACATCGATCGGTACCATCCTTGAGCTTCTCCGACTTTCGGAAGGGTTAGGGTTAGGGTTAGGGATGAAAGCACATAGGAGAAAGAGATATTCTTGAATAACTTTTTTTGTGAAGGTCGGAGAGACTTGCAAGTAGGCTCTACCCCCACTAAATGGGGTAGCGCGCATCGATCGGTACCATCCTTGAGCTTCTCCGACTTTCGGAAGGGTTAGGGTTAGGGTTAGGGATGAAAGCACATAGGAGAAAGAGATATTCTTGAATAACTTTTTTTGTGAAGGTCGGAGAGACTTGCAAGTAGGCTCTACCCCCACTAAATGGGGTAGCGCGCATCGATCGGTACCATCCTTGAGCTTCTCCGACTTTCGGAAGGGTTAGGGTTAGGGTTAGGGATGAAAGCACATAGGAGAAAGAGATATTCTTGAATAACTTTTTTTGTGAAGGTCGGAGAGACTTGAAAAGTGGTTGCATCTGGACTAATTTGGGTCCTGCGGATCGATTGGTACCATCCCCGAGCTTGTACGACCTTCGGAAGAGGTCGACCGACGAAATTCCCCCAAATCTGAGGAGATATTCTTGAATAACTTTTTTTGTGAAGGTCGGAGAGACTTGCAAGTAGGCTCTACCCCCACTAAATGGGGTAGCGCACATCGATCGGTACCATCCTTGAGCTTCTCCGACTTTCGGAAGGGTTAGGGTTAGGGTTAGGGATGAAAGCACATAGGAGAAAGAGATATTCTTGAATAACTTTTTTTGTGAAGGTCGGAGAGACTTGCAAGTAGGCTCTACCCCCACTAAATGGGGTAGCGCGCATCGATCGGTACCATCCTTGAGCTTCTCCGACTTTTGGAAGGGTTAGGGTTAGGGTTAGGGATGAAAGCACATAGGAGAAAGAGATATTCTTGAATAACTTTTTTTGTGAAGGTCGGAGAGACTTGCAAGTAGGCTTTACCCCCACTAAATGGGGTAGCGCACATCGATAGGTACCATCCTTGAGCTTCTCCGACTTTCGGAAGGGTTAGGGTTAGGGTTAGGGATGAAAGCACATAGGAGAAAGAGATATTCTTGAATAACTTTTTTTGTGAAGGTCGGAGAGACTTGCAAGTAGGCTCTACCCCCACTAAATGGGGTAGCGCGCATCGATCGGTACTATCCTTGAGCTTCTCCGACTTTCGGAAGGGTTAGGGTTAGGGTTAGGGATGAAAGCACATAGGAGAAAGAGATATTCTTGAATAACTTTTTTTGTGAAGGTCGGAGAGACTTGCAAGTAGGCTCTACCCCCACTAAATGGGGTAGCGCGCATCGATCGGTACCATCCTTGAGCTTCTCCGACTTTCGGAAGGGTTAGGGTTAGGGTTAGGGATGAAAGCACATAGGAGAAAGAGATATTCTTGAATAACTTTTTTTTTGAAGGTCGGAGAGACTTGCAAGTAGGCTCTACCCCCACTAAATGGGGTAGCGCGCATCGATCGGTACCATCCCTGAGCTTCTCCGACTTTCGGAAGGGTTAGGGTTAGGGTTAGGGATGAAAGCACATAGGAGAAAGAGATATTCTTGAATAACTTTTTTTGTGAAGGTCGGAGAGACTTGGAAAGTGGTTGCATCTGGACTAATTTGGGTCCTGCGGATCGATTGGTACCATCCCCGAGCTTGTACGACCTTCGGAAGAGGTCGACCGACGAAATTCCCCCAAATCTGAGGAGATATTCTTGAATAACTTTTTTTGTCAAGGTCGGAGAGACTTGCAAGTAGGCTCTACCCCCACTAAATGGGGTAGCGCGCATCGATCGGTACCATCCTTGAGCTTCTCCGACTTTCGGAAGGGTTAGGGTTAGGGTTAGGGATGAAAGCACATAGGAGAAAGAGATATTCTTGAATAACTTTTTTTGTGAAGGTCGGAGAGACTTGCAAGTAGGCTCTACCCCCACTAAATGGGGTAGCGCGCATCGATCGGTACCATCCTTGAGCTTCTCCGACTTTCGGAAGGGTTAGGGTTAGGGTTAGGGATGAAAGCACATAGGAGAAAGAGATATTCTTGAATAACTTTTTTTGTGAAGGTCGGAGAGACTTGGAAAGTGGTTGCATCTGGACTAATTTGGGTCCTGCGGATCGATTGGTACCATCCCCGAGCTTGTACAACCTTCGGAAGAGGTCGACCGACGAAATTCCCCCAAATCTGAGGAGATATTCTTGAATAACTTTTTTTGTGAAGGTCGGAGAGACTTGCAAGTAGGCTCTACCCCCACTAAATGGGGTTGCGCGCATCGATCAGTACCATCCTTGAGCTTCTCCGACTTTCGGAAGGGTTAGGGTTAGGGTTAGGGATGAAAGCACATAGGAGAAAGAGATATTCTTGAATAACTTTTTTTGTGAAGGTCGGAGAGACTTGCAAGTAGGCTCTACCCCCACTAAATGGGGTAGCACGCATCGATCGGTACCATCCTTGAGCTTCTCCGACTTTCGGAAGGGTTAGGGTTAGGGTTAGGGATGAAAGCACATAGGAGAAAGAGATATTCTTGAATAACTTTTTTTGTGAAGGTCGGAGAGACTTGCAAGTAGGCTCTACCCCCACTAAATGGGGTAGCGCGCATCGATCGGTACCATCCTTGAGCTTCTCCGACTTTCGGAAGGGTTAGGGTTAGGGTTAGGGATGAAAGCACATAGGAGAAAGAGATATTCTTGAATAACTTTTTTTGTGAAGGTCGGAGAGACTTGCAAGTAGGCTCTACCCCCACTAAATGGGGTAGCGCGCATCGATCGGTACCATCCTTGAGCTTCTCCGACTTTCGGAAGGGTTAGGGTTAGGGTTAGGGATGAAAGCACATAGGAGAAAGAGATATTCTTGAATAACTTTTTTTGTGAAGGTCGGAGAGACTTGGAAAGTGGTTGCATCTGGACTAATTTGGGTCCTGCGGATCGATTGGTACCATCCCCGAGCTTGTACAACCTTCGGAAGAGGTCGACCGACGAAATTCCCCCAAATCTGAGGAGATATTCTTGAATAACTTTTTTTGTGAAGGTCGGAGAGACTTGGAAAGTGGTTGCATCTGGACTAATTTGGGTCCTGCAGATCGATTGGTACCATCCCCGAGCTTGTACGACCTTCGGAAGAGGTCGACCGACGAAATTCCCCCAAATCTGAGGAGATATTCTTGAATAACTTTTTTTGTGAAGGTCGGAGAGACTTGCAAGTAGGCTCTACCCCCACTAAATGGGGTAGCGCACATCGATCGGTACCATCCTTGAGCTTCTCCGACTTTCGGAAGGGTTAGGGTTAGGGTTAGGGATGAAAGCACATAGGAGAAAGAGATATTCTTGAATAACTTTTTTTGTGAAGGTCGGAGAGACTTGCAAGTAGGCTCTACCCCCACTAAATGGGGTAGCGCGCATCGATCGGTACCATCCTTGAGCTTCTCCGACTTTTGGAAGGGTTAGGGTTAGGGTTAGGGTTAGGGATGAAAGCACATAGGAGAAAGAGATATTCTTGAATAACTTTTTTTGTGAAGGTCGGAAAGACTTGGAAAGTGGTTGCATCTGGACTAATTTGGGTCCTGCGGATCGATTGGTACCATCCCCGAGCTTGTACGACCTTCGGAAGAGGTCGACCGACGAAATTCCCCCAAATCTGAGGAGATATTCTTGAATAACTTTTTTTGTGAAGGTCGGAGAGACTTGCAAGTAGGCTCTACCCCCACTAAATGGGGTAGCGCACATCGATCGGTACCATCCTTGAGCTTCTCCGACTTTCGGAAGGGTTAGGGTTAGGGTTAGGGATGAAAGCACATAGGAGAAAGAGATATTCTTGAATAACTTTTTTTGTGAAGGTCGGAGAGACTTGCAAGTAGGCTCTACCCCCACTAAATGGGGTAGCGCGCATCGATCGGTACCATCCTTGAGCTTCTCCGACTTTCGGAAGGGTTAGGGTTAGGGTTAGGGATGAAAGCACATAGGAGAAAGAGATATTCTTGAATAACTTTTTTTGTGAAGGTCGGAGAGACTTGGAAAGTGGTTGCATCTGGACTAATTTGGGTCCTGCGGATCGATTGGTACCATCCCCGAGCTTGTACGACCTTCGGAAGAGGTCGACCGACGAAATTCCCCCAAATCTGAGGAGATATTCTTGAATAACTTTTTTTGTGAAGGTCGGAGAGACTTGGAAAGTGGTTGCATCTGGACTAATTTGGGTCCTGCGGATCGATTGGTACCATCCCCGAGCTTGTACGACCTTCGGAAGAGGTCGACCGACGAAATTCCCCCAAATCTGAGGAGATATTCTTGAATAACTTTTTTTGTGAAGGTCGGAGAGACTTGCAAGTAGGCTCTACCCCCACTAAATGGGGTTGCGCGCATCGATCAGTACCATCCTTGAGCTTCTCCGACTTTCGGAAGGGTTAGGGTTAGGGTTAGGGTTAGGGATGAAAGCACATAGGAGAAAGAGATATTCTTGAATAACTTTTTTTGTGAAGGTCGGAAAGACTTGGAAAGTGGTTGCATCTGGACTAATTTGGGTCCTGCGGATCGATTGGTACCATCCCCGAGCTTGTACGACCTTCGGAAGAGGTCGACCGACGAAATTCCCCCAAATCTGAGGAGATATTCTTGAATAACTTTTTTTGTGAAGGTCGGAGAGACTTGCAAGTAGGCTCTACCCCCACTAAATGGGGTAGCGCACATCGATCGGTACCATCCTTGAGCTTCTCCGACTTTCGGAAGGGTTAGGGTTAGGGTTAGGGATGAAAGCACATAGGAGAAAGAGATATTCTTGAATAACTTTTTTTGTGAAGGTCGGAGAGACTTGCAAGTAGGCTCTACCCCCACTAAATGGGGTAGCGCGCATCGATCGGTACCATCCTTGAGCTTCTCCGACTTTCGGAAGGGTTAGGGTTAGGGTTAGGGATGAAAGCACATAGGAGAAAGAGATATTCTTGAATAACTTTTTTTGTGAAGGTCGGAGAGACTTGGAAAGTGGTTGCATCTGGACTAATTTGGGTCCTGCGGATCGATTGGTACCATCCCCGAGCTTGTACGACCTTCGGAAGAGGTCGACCGACGAAATTCCCCCAAATCTGAGGAGATATTCTTGAATAACTTTTTTTGTGAAGGTCGGAGAGACTTGGAAAGTGGTTGCATCTGGACTAATTTGGGTCCTGCGGATCGATTGGTACCATCCCCGAGCTTGTACGACCTTCGGAAGAGGTCGACCGACGAAATTCCCCCAAATCTGAGGAGATATTCTTGAATAACTTTTTTTGTGAAGGTCGGAGAGACTTGCAAGTAGGCTCTACCCCCACTAAATGGGGTTGCGCGCATCGATCAGTACCATCCTTGAGCTTCTCCGACTTTCGGAAGGGTTAGGGTTAGGGTTAGGGATGAAAGCACATAGGAGAAAGAGATATTCTTGAATAACTTTTTTTGTGAAGGTCGGAGAGACTTGCAAGTAGGCTCTACCCCCACTAAATGGGGTAGCGCGCATCGATCGGTACCATCATTGAGCTTCTCCGACTTTCGGAAGGGTTAGGGTTAGGGTTAGGGATGAAAGCACATAGGAGAAAGAGATATTCTTGAATAACTTTTTTTGTGAAGGTCGGAGAGACTTGCAAGTAGGCTCTACCCCCACTAAATGGGGTAGCGCGCATCGATCGGTACCATCCTTGAGCTTCTCCGACTTTCGGAAGGGTTAGGGTTAGGGTTAGGGATGAAAGCACATAGGAGAAAGAGATATTCTTGAATAACTTTTTTTGTGAAGGTCGGAGAGACTTGCAAGTAGGCTCTACCCCCACTAAATGGGGTAACGCGCATCGATCGGTACCATCCTTGAGCTTCTCCGACTTTCGGAAGGGTTAGGGTTAGGGTTAGGGATGAAAGCACATAGGAGAAAGAGATATTCTTGAATAACTTTTTTTGTGAAGGTCGGAGAGACTTGGAAAGTGGTTGCATCTGGACTAATTTGGGTCCTGCAGATCGATTGGTACCATCCCCGAGCTTGTACGACCTTCGGAAGAGGTCGACCGACGAAATTCCCCCAAATCTGAGGAGATATTCTTGAATAACTTTTTTTGTGAAGGTCGGAGAGACTTGCAAGTAGGCTCTACCCCCACTAAATGGGGTAGCGCGCATCGATCGGTACCATCCTTGAGCTTCTCCGACTTTCGGAAGGGTTAGGGTTAGGGTTAGGGATGAAAGCACATAGGAGAAAGAGATATTCTTGAATAACTTTTTTTGTGAAGGTCGGAGAGACTTGCAAGTAGGCTCTACCCCCACTAAATGGGGTAGCGCGCATCGATCAGTACCATCCTTGAGCTTCTCCGACTTTCGGAAGGGTTAGGGTTAGGGTTAGGGATGAAAGCACATAGGAGAAAGAGATATTCTTGAATAACTTTTTTTGTGAAGGTCGGAGAGACTTGGAAAGTGGTTGCATCTGGACTAATTTGGGTCCTGCGGATCGATTGGTACCATCCCCGAGCTTGTACAACCTTCGGAAGAGGTCGACCGACGAAATTCCCCCAAATCTGAGGAGATATTCTTGAATAACTTTTTTTGTGAAGGTCGGAGAGACTTGCAAGTAGGCTCTACCCCCACTAAATGGGGTTGCGCGCATCGATCAGTACCATCCTTGAGCTTCTCCGACTTTCGGAAGGGTTAGGGTTAGGGTTAGGGATGAAAGCACATAGGAGAAAGAGATATTCTTGAATAACTTTTTTTGTGAAGGTCGGAGAGACTTGCAAGTAGGCTCTACCCCCACTAAATGGGGTAGCGCGCATCGATCGGTACCATCCTTGAGCTTCTCCGACTTTCGGAAGGGTTAGGGTTAGGGTTAGGGATGAAAGCACATAGGAGAAAGAGATATTCTTGAATAACTTTTTTTGTGAAGGTCGGAGAGACTTGCAAGTAGGCTCTACCCCCACTAAATGGGGTAGCGCGCATCGATCGGTACCATCCTTGAGCTTCTCCGACTTTCGGAAGGGTTAGGGTTAGGGTTAGGGATGAAAGCACATAGGAGAAAGAGATATTCTTGAATAACTTTTTTTGTGAAGGTCGGAGAGACTTGGAAAGTGGTTGCATCTGGACTAATTTGGGTCCTGCAGATCGATTGGTACCATCCCCGAGCTTGTACGACCTTCGGAAGAGGTCGACCGACGAAATTCCCCCAAATCTGAGGAGATATTCTTGAATAACTTTTTTTGTGAAGGTCGGAGAGACTTGCAAGTAGGCTCTACCCCCACTAAATGGGGTAGCGCACATCGATCGGTACCATCCTTGAGCTTCTCCGACTTTCGGAAGGGTTAGGGTTAGGGTTAGGGATGAAAGCACATAGGAGAAAGAGATATTCTTGAATAACTTTTTTTGTGAAGGTCGGAGAGACTTGCAAGTAGGCTCTACCCCCACTAAATGGGGTAGCGCGCATCGATCGGTACCATCCTTGAGCTTCTCCGACTTTTGGAAGGGTTAGGGTTAGGGTTAGGGTTAGGGATGAAAGCACATAGGAGAAAGAGATATTCTTGAATAACTTTTTTTGTGAAGGTCGGAAAGACTTGGAAAGTGGTTGCATCTGGACTAATTTGGGTCCTGCGGATCGATTGGTACCATCCCCGAGCTTGTACGACCTTCGGAAGAGGTCGACCGACGAAATTCCCCCAAATCTGAGGAGATATTCTTGAATAACTTTTTTTGTGAAGGTCGGAGAGACTTGCAAGTAGGCTCTACCCCCACTAAATGGGGTAGCGCACATCGATCGGTACCATCCTTGAGCTTCTCCGACTTTCGGAAGGGTTAGGGTTAGGGTTAGGGATGAAAGCACATAGGAGAAAGAGATATTCTTGAATAACTTTTTTTGTGAAGGTCGGAGAGACTTGCAAGTAGGCTCTACCCCCACTAAATGGGGTAGCGCGCATCGATCGGTACCATCCTTGAGCTTCTCCGACTTTTGGAAGGGTTAGGGTTAGGGTTAGGGATGAAAGCACATAGGAGAAAGAGATATTCTTGAATAACTTTTTTTGTGAAGGTCGGAGAGACTTGCAAGTAGGCTCTACCCCCACTAAATGGGGTAGCGCGCATCGATCGGTACCATCCTTGAGCTTCTCCGACTTTCGGAAGGGTTAGGGTTAGGGTTAGGGATGAAAGCACATAGGAGAAAGAGATATTCTTGAATAACTTTTTTTGTGAAGGTCGGAGAGACTTGCAAGTAGGCTCTACCCCCACTAAATGGGGTAGCGCGCATCGATCGGTACCATCCTTGAGCTTCTCCGACTTTCGGAAGGGTTAGGGTTAGGGTTAGGGATGAAAGCACATAGGAGAAAGAGATATTCTTGAATAACTTTTTTTGTGAAGGTCGGAGAGACTTGCAAGTAGGCTTTACCCCCACTAAATGGGGTAGCGCGCATCGATCGGTACCATCCTTGAGCTTCTCCGACTTTCGGAAGGGTTAGGGTTAGGGTTAGGGATGAAAGCACATAGGAGAAAGAGATATTCTTGAATAACTTTTTTTTTGAAGGTCGGAGAGACTTGCAAGTAGGCTCTACCCCCACTAAATGGGGTAGCGCGCATCGATCGGTACCATCCTTGAGCTTCTCCGACTTTCGGAAGGGTTAGGGTTAGGGTTAGGGATGAAAGCACATAGGAGAAAGAGATATTCTTGAATAACTTTTTTTGTGAAGGTCGGAGAGACTTGGAAAGTGGTTGCATCTGGACTAATTTGGGTCCTGCGGATCGATTGGTACCATCCCCGAGCTTGTACGACCTTCGGAAGAGGTCGACCGACGAAATTCCCCCAAATCTGAGGAGATATTCTTGAATAACTTTTTTTGTGAAGGTCGGAGAGACTTGCAAGTAGGCTCTACCCCCACTAAATGGGGTAGCGCACATCGATCGGTACCATCCTTGAGCTTCTCCGACTTTCGGAAGGGTTAGGGTTAGGGTTAGGGATGAAAGCACATAGGAGAAAGAGATATTCTTGAATAACTTTTTTTGTGAAGGTCGGAGAGACTTGCAAGTAGGCTCTACCCCCACTAAATGGGGTAGCGCGCATCGATCGGTACCATCCTTGAGCTTCTCCGACTTTTGGAAGGGTTAGGGTTAGGGTTAGGGATGAAAGCACATAGGAGAAAGAGATATTCTTGAATAACTTTTTTTGTGAAGGTCGGAAAGACTTGGAAAGTGGTTGCATCTGGACTAATTTGGGTCCTGCGGATCGATTGGTACCATCCCCGAGCTTGTACGACCTTCGGAAGAGGTCGACCGACGAAATTCCCCCAAATCTGAGGAGATATTCTTGAATAACTTTTTTTGTGAAGGTCGGAGAGACTTGCAAGTAGGCTCTACCCCCACTAAATGGGGTAGCGCACATCGATCGGTACCATCCTTGAGCTTCTCCGACTTTCGGAAGGGTTAGGGTTAGGGTTAGGGATGAAAGCACATAGGAGAAAGAGATATTCTTGAATAACTTTTTTTGTGAAGGTCGGAGAGACTTGCAAGTAGGCTCTACCCCCACTAAATGGGGTAGCGCGCATCGATCGGTACCATCCTTGAGCTTCTCCGACTTTTGGAAGGGTTAGGGTTAGGGTTAGGGATGAAAGCACATAGGAGAAAGAGATATTCTTGAATAACTTTTTTTGTGAAGGTCGGAGAGACTTGCAAGTAGGCTCTACCCCCACTAAATGGGGTAGCGCGCATCGATCGGTACCATCCTTGAGCTTCTCCGACTTTCGGAAGGGTTAGGGTTAGGGTTAGGGATGAAAGCACATAGGAGAAAGAGATATTCTTGAATAACTTTTTTTGTGAAGGTCGGAGAGACTTGCAAGTAGGCTCTACCCCCACTAAATGGGGTAGCGCGCATCGATCGGTACCATCCTTGAGCTTCTCCGACTTTCGGAAGGGTTAGGGTTAGGGTTAGGGATGAAAGCACATAGGAGAAAGAGATATTCTTGAATAACTTTTTTTGTGAAGGTCGGAGAGACTTGCAAGTAGGCTCTACCCCCACTAAATGGGGTAGCGCACATCGATCGGTACCATCCTTGAGCTTCTCCGACTTTCGGAAGGGTTAGGGTTAGGGTTAGGGATGAAAGCACATAGGAGAAAGAGATATTCTTGAATAACTTTTTTTGTGAAGGTCGGAGAGACTTGCAAGTAGGCTCTACCCCCACTAAATGGGGTAGCGCGCATCGATCGGTACCATCCTTGAGCTTCTCCGACTTTTGGAAGGGTTAGGGTTAGGGTTAGGGATGAAAGCACATAGGAGAAAGAGATATTCTTGAATAACTTTTTTTGTGAAGGTCGGAGAGACTTGCAAGTAGGCTCTACCCCCACTAAATGGGGTAGCGCGCATCGATCGGTACCATCCTTGAGCTTCTCCGACTTTCGGAAGGGTTAGGGTTAGGGTTAGGGATGAAAGCACATAGGAGAAAGAGATATTCTTGAATAACTTTTTTTGTGAAGGTCGGAGAGACTTGCAAGTAGGCTCTACCCCCACTAAATGGGGTAGCGCGCATCGATCGGTACCATCCTTGAGCTTCTCCGACTTTCGGAAGGGTTAGGGTTAGGGTTAGGGATGAAAGCACATAGGAGAAAGAGATATTCTTGAATAACTTTTTTTGTGAAGGTCGGAGAGACTTGCAAGTAGGCTTTACCCCCACTAAATGGGGTAGCGCGCATCGATCGGTACCATCCTTGAGCTTCTCCGACTTTCGGAAGGGTTAGGGTTAGGGTTAGGGATGAAAGCACATAGGAGAAAGAGATATTCTTGAATAACTTTTTTTTTGAAGGTCGGAGAGACTTGCAAGTAGGCTCTACCCCCACTAAATGGGGTAGCGCGCATCGATCGGTACCATCCTTGAGCTTCTCCGACTTTCGGAAGGGTTAGGGTTAGGGTTAGGGATGAAAGCACATAGGAGAAAGAGATATTCTTGAATAACTTTTTTTGTGAAGGTCGGAGAGACTTGGAAAGTGGTTGCATCTGGACTAATTTGGGTCCTGCGGATCGATTGGTACCATCCCCGAGCTTGTACGACCTTCGGAAGAGGTCGACCGACGAAATTCCCCCAAATCTGAGGAGATATTCTTGAATAACTTTTTTTGTGAAGGTCGGAGAGACTTGCAAGTAGGCTCTACCCCCACTAAATGGGGTAGCGCACATCGATCGGTACCATCCTTGAGCTTCTCCGACTTTCGGAAGGGTTAGGGTTAGGGTTAGGGATGAAAGCACATAGGAGAAAGAGATATTCTTGAATAACTTTTTTTGTGAAGGTCGGAGAGACTTGCAAGTAGGCTCTACCCCCACTAAATGGGGTAGCGCGCATCGATCGGTACCATCCTTGAGCTTCTCCGACTTTTGGAAGGGTTAGGGTTAGGGTTAGGGATGAAAGCACATAGGAGAAAGAGATATTCTTGAATAACTTTTTTTGTGAAGGTCGGAAAGACTTGGAAAGTGGTTGCATCTGGACTAATTTGGGTCCTGCGGATCGATTGGTACCATCCCCGAGCTTGTACGACCTTCGGAAGAGGTCGACCGACGAAATTCCCCCAAATCTGAGGAGATATTCTTGAATAACTTTTTTTGTGAAGGTCGGAGAGACTTGCAAGTAGGCTCTACCCCCACTAAATGGGGTAGCGCACATCGATCGGTACCATCCTTGAGCTTCTCCGACTTTCGGAAGGGTTAGGGTTAGGGTTAGGGATGAAAGCACATAGGAGAAAGAGATATTCTTGAATAACTTTTTTTGTGAAGGTCGGAGAGACTTGCAAGTAGGCTCTACCCCCACTAAATGGGGTAGCGCGCATCGATCGGTACCATCCTTGAGCTTCTCCGACTTTTGGAAGGGTTAGGGTTAGGGTTAGGGATGAAAGCACATAGGAGAAAGAGATATTCTTGAATAACTTTTTTTGTGAAGGTCGGAGAGACTTGCAAGTAGGCTCTACCCCCACTAAATGGGGTAGCGCGCATCGATCGGTACCATCCTTGAGCTTCTCCGACTTTCGGAAGGGTTAGGGTTAGGGTTAGGGATGAAAGCACATAGGAGAAAGAGATATTCTTGAATAACTTTTTTTGTGAAGGTCGGAGAGACTTGCAAGTAGGCTCTACCCCCACTAAATGGGGTAGCGCGCATCGATCGGTACCATCCTTGAGCTTCTCCGACTTTCGGAAGGGTTAGGGTTAGGGTTAGGGATGAAAGCACATAGGAGAAAGAGATATTCTTGAATAACTTTTTTTGTGAAGGTCGGAGAGACTTGCAAGTAGGCTCTACCCCCACTAAATGGGGTAGCGCGCATCGATCGGTACCATCCTTGACCTTCTCCGACTTTCGGAAGGGTTAGGGTTAGGGATGAAAGCACATAGGAGAAAGAGATATTCTTGAATAACTTTTTTTTTGAAGGTCGGAGAGACTTGCAAGTAGGCTCTACCCCCACTAAATGGGGTAGCGCGCATCGATCGGTACCATCCTTGAGCTTCTCCGACTTTCGGAAGGGTTAGGGTTAGGGTTAGGGATGAAAGCACATAGGAGAAAGAGATATTCTTGAATAACTTTTTTTGTGAAGGTCGGAGAGACTTGGAAAGTGGTTGCATCTGGACTAATTTGGGTCCTGCGGATCGATTGGTACCATCCCCGAGCTTGTACGACCTTCGGAAGAGGTCGACCGACGAAATTCCCCCAAATCTGAGGAGATATTCTTGAATAACTTTTTTTGTGAAGGTCGGAGAGACTTGCAAGTAGGCTCTACCCCCACTAAATGGGGTAGCGCACATCGATCGGTACCATCCTTGAGCTTCTCCGACTTTCGGAAGGGTTAGGGTTAGGGTTAGGGATGAAAGCACATAGGAGAAAGAGATATTCTTGAATAACTTTTTTTGTGAAGGTCGGAGAGACTTGCAAGTAGGCTCTACCCCCACTAAATGGGGTAGCGCACATCGATCGGTACCATCCTTGAGCTTCTCCGACTTTCGGAAGGGTTAGGGTTAGGGTTAGGGATGAAAGCACATAGGAGAAAGAGATATTCTTGAATAACTTTTTTTGTGAAGGTCGGAGAGACTTGGAAAGTGGTTGCATCTGGACTAATTTGGGTCCTGCGGATCGATTGGTACCATCCCCGAGCTTGTACGACCTTCGGAAGAGGTCGACCGACGAAATTCCCCCAAATCTGAGGAGATATTCTTGAATAACTTTTTTTGTGAAGGTCGGAGAGACTTGCAAGTAGGCTCTACCCCCACTAAATGGGGTTGCGCGCATCGATCAGTACCATCTTTGAGCTTCTCCGACTTTCGGAAGGGTTAGGGTTAGGGTTAGGGATGAAAGCACATAGGAGAAAGAGATATTCTTGAATAACTTTTTTTGTGAAGGTCGGAGAGACTTGCAAGTAGGCTCTACCCCCACTAAATGGGGTAGCGCGCATCGATCGGTACCATCCTTGAGCTTCTCCGACTTTCGGAAGGGTTAGGGTTAGGGTTAGGGATGAAAGCACATAGGAGAAAGAGATATTCTTGAATAACTTTTTTTGTGAAGGTCGGAGAGACTTGCAAGTAGGCTCTACCCCCACTAAATGGGGTAGCGCGCATCGATCGGTACCATCCTTGAGCTTCTCCGACTTTCGGAAGGGTTAGGGTTAGGGTTAGGGATGAAAGCACATAGGAGAAAGAGATATTCTTGAATAACTTTTTTTGTGAAGGTCGGAGAGACTTGCAAGTAGGCTCTACCCCCACTAAATGGGGTAGCGCGCATCGATCGGTACCATCCTTGAGCTTCTCCGACTTTCGGAAGGGTTAGGGTTAGGGTTAGGGATGAAAGCACATAGGAGAAAGAGATATTCTTGAATAACTTTTTTTGTGAAGGTCGGAGAGACTTGGAAAGTGGTTGCATCTGGACTAATTTGGGTCCTGCAGATCGATTGGTACCATCCCCGAGCTTGTACGACCTTCGGAACAGGTCGACCGACGAAATTCCCCCAAATCTGAGGAGATATTCTTGAATAACTTTTTTTGTGAAGGTCGGAGAGACTTGCAAGTAGGCTCTACCCCCACTAAATGGGGTAGCGCACATCGATCGGTACCATCCTTGAGCTTCTCCGACTTTCGGAAGGGTTAGGGTTAGGGTTAGGGATGAAAGCACATAGGAGAAAGAGATATTCTTGAATAACTTTTTTTGTGAAGGTCGGAGAGACTTGCAAGTAGGCTCTACCCCCACTAAATGGGGTAGCGCGCATCGATCGGTACCATCCTTGAGCTTCTCCGACTTTCGGAAGGGTTAGGGTTAGGGTTAGGGATGAAAGCACATAGGAGAAAGAGATATTCTTGAATAACTTTTTTTGTGAAGGTCGGAGAGACTTGCAAGTAGGCTTTACCCCCACTAAATGGGGTAGCGCGCATCGATCGGTACCATCCTTGAGCTTCTCCGACTTTCGGAAGGGTTAGGGTTAGGGTTAGGGATGAAAGCACATAGGAGAAAGAGATATTCTTGAATAACTTTTTTTTTGAAGGTCGGAGAGACTTGCAAGTAGGCTCTACCCCCACTAAATGGGGTAGCGCGCATCGATCGGTACCATCCTTGAGCTTCTCCGACTTTCGGAAGGGTTAGGGTTAGGGTTAGGGATGAAAGCACATAGGAGAAAGAGATATTCTTGAATAACTTTTTTTGTGAAGGTCGGAGAGACTTGGAAAGTGGTTGCATCTGGACTAATTTGGGTCCTGCAGATCGATTGGTACCATCCCCGAGCTTGTACGACCTTCGGAAGAGGTCGACCGACGAAATTCCCCCAAATCTGAGGAGATATTCTTGAATAACTTTTTTTGTGAAGGTCGGAGAGACTTGCAAGTAGGCTCTACCCCCACTAAATGGGGTAGCGCACATCGATCGGTACCATCCTTGAGCTTCTCCGACTTTCGGAAGGGTTAGGGTTAGGGTTAGGGATGAAAGCACATAGGAGAAAGAGATATTCTTGAATAACTTTTTTTGTGAAGGTCGGAGAGACTTGCAAGTAGGCTCTACCCCCACTAAATGGGGTAGCGCGCATCGATCGGTACCATCCTTGAGCTTCTCCGACTTTTGGAAGGGTTAGGGTTAGGGTTAGGGATGAAAGCACATAGGAGAAAGAGATATTCTTGAATAACTTTTTTTGTGAAGGTCGGAAAGACTTGGAAAGTGGTTGCATCTGGACTAATTTGGGTCCTGCGGATCGATTGGTACCATCCCCGAGCTTGTACGACCTTCGGAAGAGGTCGACCGACGAAATTCCCCCAAATCTGAGGAGATATTCTTGAATAACTTTTTTTGTGAAGGTCGGAGAGACTTGCAAGTAGGCTCTACCCCCACTAAATGGGGTAGCGCACATCGATCGGTACCATCCTTGAGCTTCTCCGACTTTCGGAAGGGTTAGGGTTAGGGTTAGGGATGAAAGCACATAGGAGAAAGAGATATTCTTGAATAACTTTTTTTGTGAAGGTCGGAGAGACTTGCAAGTAGGCTCTACCCCCACTAAATGGGGTAGCGCGCATCGATCGGTACCATCCTTGAGCTTCTCCGACTTTTGGAAGGGTTAGGGTTAGGGTTAGGGATGAAAGCACATAGGAGAAAGAGATATTCTTGAATAACTTTTTTTGTGAAGGTCGGAGAGACTTGCAAGTAGGCTCTACCCCCACTAAATGGGGTAGCGCGCATCGATCGGTACCATCCTTGAGCTTCTCCGACTTTCGGAAGGGTTAGGGTTAGGGTTAGGGATGAAAGCACATAGGAGAAAGAGATATTCTTGAATAACTTTTTTTGTGAAGGTCGGAGAGACTTGCAAGTAGGCTCTACCCCCACTAAATGGAGTAGCGCGCATCGATCGGTACCATCCTTGAGCTTCTCCGACTTTCGGAAGGGTTAGGGTTAGGGTTAGGGATGAAAGCACATAGGAGAAAGAGATATTCTTGAATAACTTTTTTTGTGAAGGTCGGAGAGACTTGCAAGTAGGCTCTACCCCCACTAAATGGGGTAGCGCGCATCGATCGGTACCATCCTTGAGCTTCTCCGACTTTCGGAAGGGTTAGGGTTAGGGATGAAAGCACATAGGAGAAAGAGATATTCTTGAATAACTTTTTTTTTGAAGGTCGGAGAGACTTGCAAGTAGGCTCTACCCCCACTAAATGGGGTAGCGCGCATCGATCGGTACCATCCTTGAGCTTCTCCGACTTTCGGAAGGGTTAGGGTTAGGGTTAGGGATGAAAGCACATAGGAGAAAGAGATATTCTTGAATAACTTTTTTTGTGAAGGTCGGAGAGACTTGGAAAGTGGTTGCATCTGGACTAATTTGGGTCCTGCGGATCGATTGGTACCATCCCCGAGCTTGTACGACCTTCGGAAGAGGTCGACCGACGAAATTCCCCCAAATCTGAGGAGATATTCTTGAATAACTTTTTTTGTGAAGGTCGGAGAGACTTGCAAGTAGGCTCTACCCCCACTAAATGGGGTAGCGCACATCGATCGGTACCATCCTTGAGCTTCTCCGACTTTCGGAAGGGTTAGGGTTAGGGTTAGGGATGAAAGCACATAGGAGAAAGAGATATTCTTGAATAACTTTTTTTGTGAAGGTCGGAGAGACTTGCAAGTAGGCTCTACCCCCACTAAATGGGGTAGCGCACATCGATCGGTACCATCCTTGAGCTTCTCCGACTTTCGGAAGGGTTAGGGTTAGGGTTAGGGATGAAAGCACATAGGAGAAAGAGATATTCTTGAATAACTTTTTTTGTGAAGGTCGGAGAGACTTGGAAAGTGGTTGCATCTGGACTAATTTGGGTCCTGCGGATCGATTGGTACCATCCCCGAGCTTGTACGACCTTCGGAAGAGGTCGACCGACGAAATTCCCCCAAATCTGAGGAGATATTCTTGAATAACTTTTTTTGTGAAGGTCGGAGAGACTTGCAAGTAGGCTCTACCCCCACTAAATGGGGTTGCGCGCATCGATCAGTACCATCCTTGAGCTTCTCCGACTTTCGGAAGGGTTAGGGTTAGGGTTAGGGATGAAAGCACATAGGAGAAAGAGATATTCTTGAATAACTTTTTTTGTGAAGGTCGGAGAGACTTGCAAGTAGGCTCTACCCCCACTAAATGGGGTAGCGCGCATCGATCGGTACCATCCTTGAGCTTCTCCGACTTTCGGAAGGGTTAGGGTTAGGGTTAGGGATGAAAGCACATAGGAGAAAGAGATATTCTTGAATAACTTTTTTTGTGAAGGTCGGAGAGACTTGCAAGTAGGCTCTACCCCCACTAAATGGGGTAGCGCGCATCGATCGGTACCATCCTTGAGCTTCTCCGACTTTCGGAAGGGTTAGGGTTAGGGTTAGGGATGAAAGCACATAGGAGAAAGAGATATTCTTGAATAACTTTTTTTGTGAAGGTCGGAGAGACTTGCAAGTAGGCTCTACCCCCACTAAATGGGGTAGCGCGCATCGATCGGTACCATCCTTGAGCTTCTCCGACTTTCGGAAGGGTTAGGGTTAGGGTTAGGGATGAAAGCACATAGGAGAAAGAGATATTCTTGAATAACTTTTTTTGTGAAGGTCGGAGAGACTTGGAAAGTGGTTGCATCTGGACTAATTTGGGTCCTGCAGATCGATTGGTAGCATCCCCGAGCTTGTACGACCTTCGGAACAGGTCGACCGACGAAATTCCCCCAAATCTGAGGAGATATTCTTGAATAACTTTTTTTGTGAAGGTCGGAGAGACTTGCAAGTAGGCTCTACCCCCACTAAATGGGGTAGCGCACATCGATCGGTACCATCCTTGAGCTTCTCCGACTTTCGGAAGGGTTAGGGTTAGGGTTAGGGATGAAAGCACATAGGAGAAAGAGATATTCTTGAATAACTTTTTTTGTGAAGGTCGGAGAGACTTGCAAGTAGGCTCTACCCCCACTAAATGGGGTAGCGCACATCGATCGGTACCATCCTTGAGCTTCTCCGACTTTCGGAAGGGTTAGGGTTAGGGTTAGGGATGAAAGCACATAGGAGAAAGAGATATTCTTGAATAACTTTTTTTGTGAAGGTCGGAAAGACTTGGAAAGTGGTTGCATCTGGACTAATTTGGGTCCTGCGGATCGATTGGTACCATCCCCGAGCTTGTACGACCTTCGGAAGAGGTCGACCGACGAAATTCCCCCAAATCTGAGGAGATATTCTTGAATAACTTTTTTTGTGAAGGTCGGAGAGACTTGCAAGTAGGCTCTACCCCCACTAAATGGGGTAGCGCACATCGATCGGTACCATCCTTGAGCTTCTCCGACTTTCGGAAGGGTTAGGGTTAGGGTTAGGGATGAAAGCACATAGGAGAAAGAGATATTCTTGAATAACTTTTTTTGTGAAGGTCGGAGAGACTTGCAAGTAGGCTCTACCCCCACTAAATGGGGTAGCGCGCATCGATCGGTACCATCCTTGAGCTTCTCCGACTTTTGGAAGGGTTAGGGTTAGGGTTAGGGATGAAAGCACATAGGAGAAAGAGATATTCTTGAATAACTTTTTTTGTGAAGGTCGGAGAGACTTGCAAGTAGGCTCTACCCCCACTAAATGGGGTAGCGCGCATCGATCGGTACCATCCTTGAGCTTCTCCGACTTTCGGAAGGGTTAGGGTTAGGGTTAGGGATGAAAGCACATAGGAGAAAGAGATATTCTTGAATAACTTTTTTTGTGAAGGTCGGAGAGACTTGCAAGTAGGCTCTACCCCCACTAAATGGGGTAGCGCGCATCGATCGGTACCATCCTTGAGCTTCTCCGACTTTCGGAAGGGTTAGGGTTAGGGTTAGGGATGAAAGCACATAGGAGAAAGAGATATTCTTGAATAACTTTTTTTTTGAAGGTCGGAGAGACTTGCAAGTAGGCTCTACCCCCACTAAATGGGGTAGCGCGCATCGATCGGTACCATCCTTGAGCTTCTCCGACTTTCGGAAGGGTTAGGGTTAGGGTTAGGGATGAAAGCACATAGGAGAAAGAGATATTCTTGAATAACTTTTTTTGTGAAGGTCGGAGAGACTTGGAAAGTGGTTGCATCTGGACTAATTTGGGTCCTGCGGATCGATTGGTACCATCCCCGAGCTTGTACGACCTTCGGAAGAGGTCGACCGACGAAATTCCCCCAAATCTGAGGAGATATTCTTGAATAACTTTTTTTGTGAAGGTCGGAGAGACTTGCAAGTAGGCTCTACCCCCACTAAATGGGGTAGCGCACATCGATCGGTACCATCCTTGAGCTTCTCCGACTTTCGGAAGGGTTAGGGTTAGGGATGAAAGCACATAGGAGAAAGAGATATTCTTGAATAACTTTTTTTGTGAAGGTCGGAGAGACTTGCAAGTAGGCTCTACCCCCACTAAATGGGGTAGCGCGCATCGATCGGTACCATCCTTGAGCTTCTCCGACTTTTGGAAGGGTTAGGGTTAGGGTTAGGGTTAGGGATGAAAGCACATAGGAGAAAGAGATATTCTTGAATAACTTTTTTTGTGAAGGTCGGAAAGACTTGGAAAGTGGTTGCATCTGGACTAATTTGGGTCCTGCGGATCGATTGGTACCATCCCCGAGCTTGTACGACCTTCGGAAGAGGTCGACCGACGAAATTCCCCCAAATCTGAGGAGATATTCTTGAATAACTTTTTTTGTGAAGGTCGGAGAGACTTGCAAGTAGGCTCTACCCCCACTAAATGGGGTAGCGCACATCGATCGGTACCATCCTTGAGCTTCTCCGACTTTCGGAAGGGTTAGGGTTAGGGTTAGGGATGAAAGCACATAGGAGAAAGAGATATTCTTGAATAACTTTTTTTGTGAAGGTCGGAGAGACTTGGAAAGTGGTTGCATCTGGACTAATTTGGGTCCTGCGGATCGATTGGTACCATCCCCGAGCTTGTACGACCTTCGGAAGAGGTCGACCGACGAAATTCCCCCAAATCTGAGGAGATATTCTTGAATAACTTTTTTTGTGAAGGTCGGAGAGACTTGCAAGTAGGCTCTACCCCCACTAAATGGGGTAGCGCACATCGATCGGTACCATCCTTGAGCTTCTCCGACTTTCGGAAGGGTTAGGGTTAGGGATGAAAGCACATAGGAGAAAGAGATATTCTTGAATAACTTTTTTTGTGAAGGTCGGAGAGACTTGCAAGTAGGCTCTACCCCCACTAAATGGGGTAGCGCGCATCGATCGGTACCATCCTTGAGCTTCTCCGACTTTTGGAAGGGTTAGGGTTAGGGTTAGGGTTAGGGATGAAAGCACATAGGAGAAAGAGATATTCTTGAATAACTTTTTTTGTGAAGGTCGGAAAGACTTGGAAAGTGGTTGCATCTGGACTAATTTGGGTCCTGCGGATCGATTGGTACCATCCCCGAGCTTGTACGACCTTCGGAAGAGGTCGACCGACGAAATTCCCCCAAATCTGAGGAGATATTCTTGAATAACTTTTTTTGTGAAGGTCGGAGAGACTTGCAAGTAGGCTCTACCCCCACTAAATGGGGTAGCGCACATCGATCGGTACCATCCTTGAGCTTCTCCGACTTTCGGAAGGGTTAGGGTTAGGGTTAGGGATGAAAGCACATAGGAGAAAGAGATATTCTTGAATAACTTTTTTTGTGAAGGTCGGAGAGACTTGCAAGTAGGCTCTACCCCCACTAAATGGGGTAGCGCGCATCGATCGGTACCATCCTTGAGCTTCTCCGACTTTTGGAAGGGTTAGGGTTAGGGTTAGGGATGAAAGCACATAGGAGAAAGAGATATTCTTGAATAACTTTTTTTGTGAAGGTCGGAGAGACTTGCAAGTAGGCTCTACCCCCACTAAATGGGGTAGCGCGCATCGATCGGTACCATCCTTGAGCTTTTCCGACTTTCGGAAGGGTTAGGGTTAGGGTTAGGGATGAAAGCACATAGGAGAAAGAGATATTCTTGAATAACTTTTTTTGTGAAGGTCGGAGAGACTTGCAAGTAGGCTCTACCCCCACTAAATGGGGTAGCGCGCATCGATCGGTACCATCCTTGAGCTTCTCCGACTTTCGGAAGGGTTAGGGTTAGGGTTAGGGATGAAAGCACATAGGAGAAAGAGATATTCTTGAATAACTTTTTTTGTGAAGGTCGGAGAGACTTGCAAGTAGGCTGTACCCCCACTAAATGGGGTAGCGCGCATCGATCGGTACCATCCTTGAGCTTCTCCGACTTTCGGAAGGGTTAGGGTTAGGGTTAGGGATGAAAGCACATAGGAGAAAGAGATATTCTTGAATAACTTTTTTTTTGAAGGTCGGAGAGACTTGCAAGTAGGCTCTACCCCCACTAAATGGGGTAGCGCGCATCGATCGGTACCATCCTTGAGCTTCTCCGACTTTCGGAAGGGTTAGGGTTAGGGTTAGGGATGAAAGCACATAGGAGAAAGAGATATTCTTGAATAACTTTTTTTGTGAAGGTCGGAGAGACTTGGAAAGTGGTTGCATCTGGACTAATTTGGGTCCTGCGGATCGATTGGTACTATCCCCGAGCTTGTACGACCTTCGGAAGAGGTCGACCGACGAAATTCCCCCAAATCTGAGGAGATATTCTTGAATAACTTTTTTTGTGAAGGTCGGAGAGACTTGCAAGTAGGCTCTACCCCCACTAAATGGGGTAGCGCACATCGATCGGTACCATCCTTGAGCTTCTCCGACTTTCGGAAGGGTTAGGGTTAGGGTTAGGGATGAAAGCACATAGGAGAAAGAGATATTCTTGAATAACTTTTTTTGTGAAGGTCGGAGAGACTTGCAAGTAGGCTCTACCCCCACTAAATGGGGTAGCGCGCATCGATCGGTACCATCCTTGAGCTTCTCCGACTTTCGGAAGGGTTAGGGTTAGGGTTAGGGATGAAAGCACATAGGAGAAAGAGATATTCTTGAATAACTTTTTTTTTGAAGGTCGGAGAGACTTGCAAGTAGGCTCTACCCCCACTAAATGGGGTAGCGCGCATCGATCGGTACCATCCTTGAGCTTCTCCGACTTTCGGAAGGGTTAGGGTTAGGGTTAGGGATGAAAGCACATAGGAGAAAGAGATATTCTTGAATAACTTTTTTTGTGAAGGTCGGAGAGACTTGGAAAGTGGTTGCATCTGGACTAATTTGGGTCCTGCAGATCGATTGGTACCATCCCCGAGCTTGTACGACCTTCGGAACAGGTCGACCGACGAAATTCCCCCAAATCTGAGGAGATATTCTTGAATAACTTTTTTTGTGAAGGTCGGAGAGACTTGCAAGTAGGCTCTACCCCCACTAAATGGGGTAGCGCGCATCGATCGGTACCATCGTTGAGCTTCTCCGACTTTTGGAAGGGTTAGGGTTAGGGTTAGGGATGAAAGCACATAGGAGAAAGAGATATTCTTGAATAACTTTTTTTGTGAAGGTCGGAGAGACTTGCAAGTAGGCTCTACCCCCACTAAATGGGGTAGCGCGCATCGATCGGTACCATCCTTGAGCTTCTCCGACTTTCGGAAGGGTTAGGGTTAGGGTTAGGGATGAAAGCACATAGGAGAAAGAGATATTCTTGAATAACTTTTTTTGTGAAGGTCGGAGAGACTTGGAAAGTGGTTGCATCTGGACTAATTTGGGTCCTGCGGATCGATTGGTACCATCCCCGAGCTTGTACGACCTTCGGAAGAGGTCGACCGACGAAATTCCCCCAAATCTGAGGAGATATTCTTGAATAACTTTTTTTGTGAAGGTCGGAGAGACTTGCAAGTAGGCTCTACCCCCACTAAATGGGGTTGCGCGCATCGATCAGTACCATCCTTGAGCTTCTCCGACTTTCGGAAGGGTTAGGGTTAGGGTTAGGGATGAAAGCACATAGGAGAAAGAGATATTCTTGAATAACTTTTTTTGTGAAGGTCGGAGAGACTTGCAAGTAGGCTCTACCCCCACTAAATGGGGTAGCGCGCATCGATCGGTACCATCCTTGAGCTTCTCCGACTTTTGGAAGGGTTAGGGTTAGGGTTAGGGATGAAAGCACATAGGAGAAAGAGATATTCTTGAATAACTTTTTTTGTGAAGGTCGGAGAGACTTGCAAGTAGGCTCTACCCCCACTAAATGGGGTAGCGCGCATCGATCGGTACCATCCTTGAGCTTCTCCGACTTTCGGAAGGGTTAGGGTTAGGGTTAGGGATGAAAGCACATAGGAGAAAGAGATATTCTTGAATAACTTTTTTTGTGAAGGTCGGAGAGACTTGCAAGTAGGCTCTACCCCCACTAAATGGGGTAGCGCGCATCGATCGGTACCATCCTTGAGCTTCTCCGACTTTCGGAAGGGTTAGGGTTAGGGTTAGGGATGAAAGCACATAGGAGAAAGAGATATTCTTGAATAACTTTTTTTGTGAAGGTCGGAGAGACTTGCAAGTAGGCTGTACCCCCACTAAATGGGGTAGCGCGCATCGATCGGTACCATCCTTGAGCTTCTCCGACTTTCGGAAGGGTTAGGGTTAGGGTTAGGGATGAAAGCACATAGGAGAAAGAGATATTCTTGAATAACTTTTTTTGTGAAGGTCGGAGAGACTTGCAAGTAGGCTCTACCCCCACTAAATGGGGTAGCGCGCATCGATCGGTACCATCCTTGAGCTTCTCCGACTTTCGGAAGGGTTAGGGTTAGGGTTAGGGATGAAAGCACATAGGAGAAAGAGATATTCTTGAATAACTTTTTTTGTGAAGGTCGGAGAGACTTGCAAGTAGGCTCTACCCCCACTAAATGGGGTAGCGCGCATCGATCGGTACCATCCTTGAGCTTCTCCGACTTTCGGAAGGGTTAGGGTTAGGGTTAGGGATGAAAGCACATAGGAGAAAGAGATATTCTTGAATAACTTTTTTTGTGAAGGTCGGAGAGACTTGCAAGTAGGCTCTACCCCCACTAAATGGGGTAGCGCGCATCGATCGGTACCATCCTTGAGCTTCTCCGACTTTCGGAAGGGTTAGGGTTAGGGTTAGGGATGAAAGCACATAGGAGAAAGAGATATTCTTGAATAACTTTTTTTTTGAAGGTCGGAGAGACTTGCAAGTAGGCTCTACCCCCACTAAATGGGGTAGCGCGCATCGATCGGTACCATCCTTGAGCTTCTCCGACTTTCGGAAGGGTTAGGGTTAGGGTTAGGGATGAAAGCACATAGGAGAAAGAGATATTCTTGAATAACTTTTTTTGTGAAGGTCGGAGAGACTTGGCAAGTGGTTGCATCTGGACTAATTTGGGTCCTGCAGATCGATTGGTACCATCCCCGAGCTTGTACGACCTTCGGAAGAGGTCGACCGACGAAATTCCCCCAAATCTGAGGAGATATTCTTGAATAACTTTTTTTGTGAAGGTCGGAGAGACTTGCAAGTAGGCTCTACCCCCACTAAATGGGGTAGCGCACATCGATCGGTACCATCCTTGAGCTTCTCCGACTTTCGGAAGGGTTAGGGTTAGGGTTAGGGATGAAAGCACATAGGAGAAAGAGATATTCTTGAATAACTTTTTTTGTGAAGGTCGGAGAGACTTGCAAGTAGGCTCTACCCCCACTAAATGGGGTAGCGCGCATCGATCGGTACCATCCTTGAGCTTCTCCGACTTTTGGAAGGGTTAGGGTTAGGGTTAGGGATGAAAGCACATAGGAGAAAGAGATATTCTTGAATAACTTTTTTTGTGAAGGTCGGAGAGACTTGGAAAGTGGTTGCATCTGGACTAATTTGGGTCCTGCGGATCGATTGGTACCATCCCCGAGCTTGTACGACCTTCGGAAGAGGTCGACCGACGAAATTCCCCCAAATCTGAGGAGATATTCTTGAATAACTTTTTTTGTGAAGGTCAGAGAGACTTGCAAGTAGGCTCTACCCCCACTAAATGGGGTAGCGCACATCGATCGGTACCATCCTTGAGCTTCTCCGACTTTCGGAAGGGTTAGGGTTAGGGTTAGGGATGAAAGCACATAGGAGAAAGAGATATTCTTGAATAACTTTTTTTGTGAAGGTCGGAGAGACTTGCAAGTAGGCTCTACCCCCACTAAATGGGGTAGCGCACATCGATCGGTACCATCCTTGAGCTTCTCCGACTTTCGGAAGGGTTAGGGTTAGGGTTAGGGATGAAAGCACATAGGAGAAAGAGATATTCTTGAATAACTTTTTTTGTGAAGGTCGGAGAGACTTGGAAAGTGGTTGCATCTGGACTAATTTGGGTCCTGCGGATCGATTGGTACCATCCCCGAGCTTGTACGACCTTCGGAAGAGGTCGACCGACGAAATTCCCCCAAATCTGAGGAGATATTCTTGAATAACTTTTTTTGTGAAGGTCGGGGAGACTTGCAAGTAGGCTCTACCCCCACTAAATGGGGTAGCGCACATCGATCGGTACCATCCTTGAGCTTCTCCGACTTTCGGAAGGGTTAGGGTTAGGGTTAGGGATGAAAGCACATAGGAGAAAGAGATATTCTTGAATAACTTTTTTTGTGAAGGTCGGAGAGACTTGCAAGTAGGCTCTACCCCCACTAAATGGGGTAGCGCGCATCGATCGGTACCATCCTTGAGCTTCTCCGACTTTCGGAAGGGTTAGGGTTAGGGTTAGGGATGAAAGCACATAGGAGAAAGAGATATTCTTGAATAACTTTTTTTGTGAAGGTCGGAGAGACTTGCAAGTAGGCTCTACCCCCACTAAATGGGGTAGCGCGCATCGATCGGTACCATCCTTGAGCTTCTCCGACTTTCGGAAGGGTTAGGGTTAGGGTTAGGGATGAAAGCACATAGGAGAAAGAGATATTCTTGAATAACTTTTTTTGTGAAGGTCGGAGAGACTTGCAAGTAGGCTCTACCCCCACTAAATGGGGTAGCGCGCATCGATCGGTACCATCCTTGAGCTTCTCCGACTTTCGGAAGGGTTAGGGTTAGGGTTAGGGATGAAAGCACATAGGAGAAAGAGATATTCTTGAATAACTTTTTTTGTGAAGGTCGGAGAGACTTGCAAGTAGGCTCTACCCCCACTAAATGGGGTAGCGCGCATCGATCGGTAGCATCCTTGAGCTTCTCCGACTTTCGGAAGGGTTAGGGTTAGGGATGAAAGCACATAGGAGAAAGAGATATTCTTGAATAACTTTTTTTGTGAAGGTCGGAGAGACTTGGAAAGTGGTTGCATCTGGACTAATTTGGGTCCTGCGGATCGATTGGTACCATCCCCGAGCTTGTACAACCTTCGGAAGAGGTCGACCGACGAAATTCCCCCAAATCTGAGGAGATATTCTTGAATAACTTTTTTTGTGAAGGTCGGAGAGACTTGCAAGTAGGCTCTACCCCCACTAAATGGGGTTGCGCGCATCGATCAGTACCATCCTTGAGCTTCTCCGACTTTCGGAAGGGTTAGGGTTAGGGATGAAAGCACATAGGAGAAAGAGATATTCTTGAATAACTTTTTTTGTGAAGGTCGGAGAGACTTGCAAGTAGGCTCTACCCCCACTAAATGGGGTAGCGCGCATCGATCGGTACCATCTTTGAGCTTCTCCGACTTTCGGAAGGGTTAGGGTTAGGGTTAGGGATGAAAGCACATAGGAGAAAGAGATATTCTTGAATAACTTTTTTTGTGAAGGTCGGAGAGACTTGCAAGTAGGCTCTACCCCCACTAAATGGGGTAGCGCGCATCGATCGGTACCATCCTTGAGCTTCTCCGACTTTCGGAAGGGTTAGGGTTAGGGTTAGGGATGAAAGCACATAGGAGAAAGAGATATTCTTGAATAACTTTTTTTGTGAAGGTCGGAGAGACTTGCAAGTAGGCTCTACCCCCACTAAATGGGGTAGCGCGCATCGATCGGTACCATCCTTGAGCTTCTCCGACTTTCGGAAGGGTTAGGGTTAGGGTTAGGGATGAAAGCACATAGGAGAAAGAGATATTCTTGAATAACTTTTTTTGTGAAGGTCGGAGAGACTTGGAAAGTGGTTGCATCTGGACTAATTTGGGTCCTGCAGATCGATTGGTACCATCCCCGAGCTTGTACGACCTTCGGAACAGGTCGACCGACGAAATTCCCCCAAATCTGAGGAGATATTCTTGAATAACTTTTTTTGTGAAGGTCGGAGAGACTTGCAAGTAGGCTCTACCCCCACTAAATGGGGTAGCGCACATCGATCGGTACCATCCTTGAGCTTCTCCGACTTTCGGAAGGGTTAGGGTTAGGGTTAGGGATGAAAGCACATAGGAGAAAGAGATATTCTTGAATAACTTTTTTTGTGAAGGTCGGAGAGACTTGCAAGTAGGCTCTACCCCCACTAAATGGGGTAGCGCGCATCGATCGGTACCATCCTTGAGCTTCTCCGACTTTTGGAAGGGTTAGGGTTAGGGTTAGGGTTAGGGATGAAAGCACATAGGAGAAAGAGATATTCTTGAATAACTTTTTTTGTGAAGGTCGGAAAGACTTGGAAAGTGGTTGCATCTGGACTAATTTGGGTCCTGCGGATCGATTGGTACCATCCCCGAGCTTGTACGACCTTCGGAAGAGGTCGACCGACGAAATTCCCCCAAATCTGAGGAGATATTCTTGAATAACTTTTTTTGTGAAGGTCGGAGAGACTTGCAAGTAGGCTCTACCCCCACTAAATGGGGTAGCGCACATCGATCGGTACCATCCTTGAGCTTCTCCGACTTTCGGAAGGGTTAGGGTTAGGGTTAGGGATGAAAGCACATAGGAGAAAGAGATATTCTTGAATAACTTTTTTTGTGAAGGTCGGAGAGACTTGCAAGTAGGCTCTACCCCCACTAAATGGGGTAGCGCGCATCGATCAGTACCATCCTTGAGCTTCTCCGACTTTTGGAAGGGTTAGGGTTAGGGATGAAAGCACATAGGAGAAAGAGATATTCTTGAATAACTTTTTTTGTGAAGGTCGGAGAGACTTGCAAGTAGGCTCTACCCCCACTAAATGGGGTAGCGCGCATCGATCGGTACCATCCTTGAGCTTCTCCGACTTTCGGAAGGGTTAGCGTTAGGGTTAGGGATGAAAGCACATAGGAGAAAGAGATATTCTTGAATAACTTTTTTTGTGAAGGTCGGAGAGACTTGCAAGTAGGCTCTACCCCCACTAAATGGGGTAGCGCGCATCGATCGGTACCATCCTTGAGCTTCTCCGACTTTCGGAAGGGTTAGGGTTAGGGTTAGGGATGAAAGCACATAGGAGAAAGAGATATTCTTGAATAACTTTTTTTGTGAAGGTCGGAGAGACTTGCAAGTAGGCTTTACCCCCACTAAATGGGGTAGCGCGCATCGATCGGTACCATCCTTGAGCTTCTCCGACTTTCGGAAGGGTTAGGGTTAGGGTTAGGGATGAAAGCACATAGGAGAAAGAGATATTCTTGAATAACTTTTTTTGTGAAGGTCGGAGAGACTTGCAAGTAGGCTCTACCCCCACTAAATGGGGTAGCGCGCATCGATCGGTACCATCCTTGAGCTTCTCCGACTTTTGGAAGGGTTAGGGTTAGGGTTAGGGATGAAAGCACATAGGAGAAAGAGATATTCTTGAATAACTTTTTTTGTGAAGGTCGGAGAGACTTGCAAGTAGGCTCTACCCCCACTAAATGGGGTAGCGCGCATCGATCGGTACCATCTTTGAGCTTCTCCGACTTTCGGAAGGGTTAGGGTTAGGGTTAGGGATGAAAGCACATAGGAGAAAGAGATATTCTTGAATAACTTTTTTTGTGAAGGTCGGAGAGACTTGCAAGTAGGCTCTACCCCCACTAAATGGGGTAGCGCGCATCGATCGGTACCATCCTTGAGCTTCTCCGACTTTCGGAAGGGTTAGGGTTAGGGTTAGGGATGAAAGCACATAGGAGAAAGAGATATTCTTGAATAACTTTTTTTGTGAAGGTCGGAGAGACTTGCAAGTAGGCTCTACCCCCACTAAATGGGGTAGCGCGCATCGATCGGTACCATCCTTGAGCTTCTCCGACTTTCGGAAGGGTTAGGGTTAGGGTTAGGGATGAAAGCACATAGGAGAAAGAGATATTCTTGAATAACTTTTTTTTTGAAGGTCGGAGAGACTTGCAAGTAGGCTCTACCCCCACTAAATGGGGTAGCGCGCATCGATCGGTACCATCCTTGAGCTTCTCCGACTTTCGGAAGGGTTAGGGTTAGGGTTAGGGATGAAAGCACATAGGAGAAAGAGATATTCTTGAATAACTTTTTTTGTGAAGGTCGGAGAGACTTGGCAAGTGGTTGCATCTGGACTAATTTGGGTCCTGCAGATCGATTGGTACCATCCCCGAGCTTGTACGACCTTCGGAAGAGGTCGACCGACGAAATTCCCCCAAATCTGAGGAGATATTCTTGAATAACTTTTTTTGTGAAGGTCGGAGAGACTTGCAAGTAGGCTCTACCCCCACTAAATGGGGTAGCGCACATCGATCGGTACCATCCTTGAGCTTCTCCGACTTTCGGAAGGGTTAGGGTTAGGGTTAGGGATGAAAGCACATAGGAGAAAGAGATATTCTTGAATAACTTTTTTTGTGAAGGTCGGAGAGACTTGCAAGTAGGCTCTACCCCCACTAAATGGGGTAGCGCGCATCGATCGGTACCATCCTTGAGCTTCTCCGACTTTTGGAAGGGTTAGGGTTAGGGTTAGGGATGAAAGCACATAGGAGAAAGAGATATTCTTGAATAACTTTTTTTGTGAAGGTCGGAGAGACTTGGAAAGTGGTTGCATCTGGACTAATTTGGGTCCTGCGGATCGATTGGTACCATCCCCGAGCTTGTACGACCTTCGGAAGAGGTCGACCGACGAAATTCCCCCAAATCTGAGGAGATATTCTTGAATAACTTTTTTTGTGAAGGTCAGAGAGACTTGCAAGTAGGCTCTACCCCCACTAAATGGGGTAGCGCACATCGATCGGTACCATCCTTGAGCTTCTCCGACTTTCGGAAGGGTTAGGGTTAGGGTTAGGGATGAAAGCACATAGGAGAAAGAGATATTCTTGAATAACTTTTTTTGTGAAGGTCGGAGAGACTTGCAAGTAGGCTCTACCCCCACTAAATGGGGTAGCGCACATCGATCGGTACCATCCTTGAGCTTCTCCGACTTTCGGAAGGGTTAGGGTTAGGGTTAGGGATGAAAGCACATAGGAGAAAGAGATATTCTTGAATAACTTTTTTTGTGAAGGTCGGAGAGACTTGGAAAGTGGTTGCATCTGGACTAATTTGGGTCCTGCGGATCGATTGGTACCATCCCCGAGCTTGTACGACCTTCGGAAGAGGTCGACCGACGAAATTCCCCCAAATCTGAGGAGATATTCTTGAATAACTTTTTTTGTGAAGGTCGGGGAGACTTGCAAGTAGGCTCTACCCCCACTAAATGGGGTAGCGCACATCGATCGGTACCATCCTTGAGCTTCTCCGACTTTCGGAAGGGTTAGGGTTAGGGTTAGGGATGAAAGCACATAGGAGAAAGAGATATTCTTGAATAACTTTTTTTGTGAAGGTCGGAGAGACTTGCAAGTAGGCTCTACCCCCACTAAATGGGGTAGCGCGCATCGATCGGTACCATCCTTGAGCTTCTCCGACTTTCGGAAGGGTTAGGGTTAGGGTTAGGGATGAAAGCACATAGGAGAAAGAGATATTCTTGAATAACTTTTTTTGTGAAGGTCGGAGAGACTTGCAAGTAGGCTCTACCCCCACTAAATGGGGTAGCGCGCATCGATCGGTACCATCCTTGAGCTTCTCCGACTTTCGGAAGGGTTAGGGTTAGGGTTAGGGATGAAAGCACATAGGAGAAAGAGATATTCTTGAATAACTTTTTTTGTGAAGGTCGGAGAGACTTGCAAGTAGGCTCTACCCCCACTAAATGGGGTAGCGCGCATCGATCGGTACCATCCTTGAGCTTCTCCGACTTTCGGAAGGGTTAGGGTTAGGGTTAGGGATGAAAGCACATAGGAGAAAGAGATATTCTTGAATAACTTTTTTTGTGAAGGTCGGAGAGACTTGCAAGTAGGCTCTACCCCCACTAAATGGGGTAGCGCGCATCGATCGGTACCATCCTTGAGCTTCTCCGACTTTCGGAAGGGTTAGGGTTAGGGATGAAAGCACATAGGAGAAAGAGATATTCTTGAATAACTTTTTTTGTGAAGGTCGGAGAGACTTGGAAAGTGGTTGCATCTGGACTAATTTGGGTCCTGCGGATCGATTGGTACCATCCCCGAGCTTGTACAACCTTCGGAAGAGGTCGACCGACGAAATTCCCCCAAATCTGAGGAGATATTCTTGAATAACTTTTTTTGTGAAGGTCGGAGAGACTTGCAAGTAGGCTCTACCCCCACTAAATGGGGTTGCGCGCATCGATCAGTACCATCCTTGAGCTTCTCCGACTTTCGGAAGGGTTAGGGTTAGGGATGAAAGCACATAGGAGAAAGAGATATTCTTGAATAACTTTTTTTGTGAAGGTCGGAGAGACTTGCAAGTAGGCTCTACCCCCACTAAATGGGGTAGCGCGCATCGATCGGTACCATCTTTGAGCTTCTCCGACTTTCGGAAGGGTTAGGGTTAGGGTTAGGGATGAAAGCACATAGGAGAAAGAGATATTCTTGAATAACTTTTTTTGTGAAGGTCGGAGAGACTTGCAAGTAGGCTCTACCCCCACTAAATGGGGTAGCGCGCATCGATCGGTACCATCCTTGAGCTTCTCCGACTTTCGGAAGGGTTAGGGTTAGGGTTAGGGATGAAAGCACATAGGAGAAAGAGATATTCTTGAATAACTTTTTTTGTGAAGGTCGGAGAGACTTGCAAGTAGGCTCTACCCCCACTAAATGGGGTAGCGCGCATCGATCGGTACCATCCTTGAGCTTCTCCGACTTTCGGAAGGGTTAGGGTTAGGGTTAGGGATGAAAGCACATAGGAGAAAGAGATATTCTTGAATAACTTTTTTTGTGAAGGTCGGAGAGACTTGGAAAGTGGTTGCATCTGGACTAATTTGGGTCCTGCAGATCGATTGGTACCATCCCCGAGCTTGTACGACCTTCGGAACAGGTCGACCGACGAAATTCCCCCAAATCTGAGGAGATATTCTTGAATAACTTTTTTTGTGAAGGTCGGAGAGACTTGCAAGTAGGCTCTACCCCCACTAAATGGGGTAGCGCACATCGATCGGTACCATCCTTGAGCTTCTCCGACTTTCGGAAGGGTTAGGGTTAGGGATGAAAGCACATAGGAGAAAGAGATATTCTTGAATAACTTTTTTTGTGAAGGTCGGAGAGACTTGCAAGTAGGCTCTACCCCCACTAAATGGGGTAGCGCGCATCGATCGGTACCATCCTTGAGCTTCTCCGACTTTTGGAAGGGTTAGGGTTAGGGTTAGGGTTAGGGATGAAAGCACATAGGAGAAAGAGATATTCTTGAATAACTTTTTTTGTGAAGGTCGGAAAGACTTGGAAAGTGGTTGCATCTGGACTAATTTGGGTCCTGCGGATCGATTGGTACCATCCCCGAGCTTGTACGACCTTCGGAAGAGGTCGACCGACGAAATTCCCCCAAATCTGAGGAGATATTCTTGAATAACTTTTTTTGTGAAGGTCGGAGAGACTTGCAAGTAGGCTCTACCCCCACTAAATGGGGTAGCGCACATCGATCGGTACCATCCTTGAGCTTCTCCGACTTTCGGAAGGGTTAGGGTTAGGGTTAGGGATGAAAGCACATAGGAGAAAGAGATATTCTTGAATAACTTTTTTTGTGAAGGTCGGAGAGACTTGCAAGTAGGCTCTACCCCCACTAAATGGGGTAGCGCGCATCGATCGGTACTATCCTTGAGCTTCTCCGACTTTTGGAAGGGTTAGGGTTAGGGTTAGGGATGAAAGCACATAGGAGAAAGAGATATTCTTGAATAACTTTTTTTGTGAAGGTCGGAGAGACTTGCAAGTAGGCTCTACCCCCACTAAATGGGGTAGCGCGCATCGATCGGTACCATCCTTGAGCTTCTCCGACTTTCGGAAGGGTTAGGGTTAGGGTTAGGGATGAAAGCACATAGGAGAAAGAGATATTCTTGAATAACTTTTTTTGTGAAGGTCGGAGAGACTTGCAAGTAGGCTCTACCCCCACTAAATGGGGTAGCGCGCATCGATCGGTACCATCCTTGAGCTTCTCCGACTTTCGGAAGGGTTAGGGTTAGGGTTAGGGATGAAAGCACATAGGAGAAAGAGATATTCTTGAATAACTTTTTTTGTGAAGGTCGGAGAGACTTGCAAGTAGGCTCTACCCCCACTAAATGGGGTAGCGCGCATCGATCGGTACCATCCTTGAGCTTCTCCGACTTTCGGAAGGGTTAGGGTTAGGGTTAGGGATGAAAGCACATAGGAGAAAGAGATATTCTTGAATAACTTTTTTTTTGAAGGTCGGAGAGACTTGCAAGTAGGCTCTACCCCCACTAAATGGGGTAGCGCGCATCGATCAGTACCATCCTTGAGCTTCTCCGACTTTCGGAAGGGTTAGGGTTAGGGTTAGGGATGAAAGCACATAGGAGAAAGAGATATTCTTGAATAACTTTTTTTGTGAAGGTCGGAGAGACTTGGAAAGTGGTTGCATCTGGACTAATTTGGGTCCTGCGGATCGATTGGTACCATCCCCGAGCTTGTACGACCTTCGGAAGAGGTCGACCGACGAAATTCCCCCAAATCTGAGGAGATATTCTTGAATAACTTTTTTTGTGAAGGTCGGAGAGACTTGCAAGTAGGCTCTACCCCCACTAAATGGGGTAGCGCACATCGATCGGTACCATCCTTGAGCTTCTCCGACTTTCGGAAGGGTTAGGGTTAGGGTTAGGGATGAAAGCACATAGGAGAAAGAGATATTCTTGAATAACTTTTTTTGTGAAGGTCGGAGAGACTTGCAAGTAGGCTCTACCCCCACTAAATGGGGTAGCGCGCATCGATCGGTACCATCCTTGAGCTTCTCCGACTTTCGGAAGGGTTAGGGTTAGGGATGAAAGCACATAGGAGAAAGAGATATTCTTGAATAACTTTTTTTGTGAAGGTCGGAGAGACTTGCAAGTAGGCTCTACCCCCACTAAATGGGGTAGCGCGCATCGATCGGTACCATCCTTGAGCTTCTCCGACTTTCGGAAGGGTTAGGGTTAGGGTTAGGGATGAAAGCACATAGGAGAAAGAGATATTCTTGAATAACTTTTTTTGTGAAGGTCGGAGAGACTTGCAAGTAGGCTCTACCCCCACTAAATGGGGTAGCGCGCATCGATCGGTACCATCCTTGAGCTTCTCCGACTTTCGGAAGGGTTAGGGTTAGGGTTAGGGATGAAAGCACATAGGAGAAAGAGATATTCTTGAATAACTTTTTTTTTGAAGGTCGGAGAGACTTGCAAGTAGGCTCTACCCCCACTAAATGGGGTAGCGCGCATCGATCGGTACCATCCTTGAGCTTCTCCGACTTTCGGAAGGGTTAGGGTTAGGGTTAGGGATGAAAGCACATAGGAGAAAGAGATATTCTTGAATAACTTTTTTTGTGAAGGTCGGAGAGACTTGGCAAGTGGTTGCATCTGGACTAATTTGGGTCCTGCAGATCGATTGGTACCATCCCCGAGCTTGTACGACCTTCGGAAGAGGTCGACCGACGAAATTCCCCCAAATCTGAGGAGATATTCTTGAATAACTTTTTTTGTGAAGGTCGGAGAGACTTGCAAGTAGGCTCTACCCCCACTAAATGGGGTAGCGCACATCGATCGGTACCATCCTTGAGCTTCTCCGACTTTCGGAAGGGTTAGGGTTAGGGTTAGGGATGAAAGCACATAGGAGAAGGAGATATTCTTGAATAACTTTTTTTGTGAAGGTCGGAGAGACTTGCAAGTAGGCTCTACCCCCACTAAATGGGGTAGCGCGCATCGATCGGTACCATCCTTGAGCTTCTCCGACTTTTGGAAGGGTTAGGGTTAGGGTTAGGGATGAAAGCACATAGGAGAAAGAGATATTCTTGAATAACTTTTTTTGTGAAGGTCGGAGAGACTTGGAAAGTGGTTGCATCTGGACTAATTTGGGTCCTGCGGATCGATTGGTACCATCCCCGAGCTTGTACGACCTTCGGAAGAGGTCGACCGACGAAATTCTCCCAAATCTGAGGAGATATTCTTGAATAACTTTTTTTGTGAAGGTCGGAGAGACTTGCAAGTAGGCTCTACCCCCACTAAATGGGGTAGCGCACATCGATCGGTACCATTCTTGAGCTTCTCCGACTTTCGGAAGGGTTAGGGTTAGGGTTAGGGATGAAAGCACATAGGAGAAAGAGATATTCTTGAATAACTTTTTTTGTGAAGGTCGGAGAGACTTGCAAGTAGGCTCTACCCCCACTAAATGGGGTAGCGCGCATCGATCGGTACCATCCTTGAGCTTCTCCGACTTTTGGAAGGGTTAGGGTTAGGGTTAGGGATGAAAGCACATAGGAGAAAGAGATATTCTTGAATAACTTTTTTTGTGAAGGTCGGAGAGACTTGCAAGTAGGCTCTACCCCCACTAAATGGGGTAGCGCGCATCGATCGGTACCATCCTTGAGCTTCTCCGACTTTCGGAAGGGTTAGGGTTAGGGTTAGGGATGAAAGCACATAGGAGAAAGAGATATTCTTGAATAACTTTTTTTGTGAAGGTCGGAGAGACTTGCAAGTAGGCTCTACCCCCACTAAATGGGGTAGCGCGCATCGATCGGTACCATCCTTGAGCTTCTCCGACTTTCGGAAGGGTTAGGGTTAGGGTTAGGGATGAAAGCACATAGGAGAAAGAGATATTCTTGAATAACTTTTTTTGTGAAGGTCGGAGAGACTTGCAAGTAGGCTCTACCCCCACTAAATGGGGTAGCGCGCATCGATCGGTACCATCCCTGAGCTTCTCCGACTTTCGGAAGGGTTAGGGTTAGGGTTAGGGATGAAAGCACATAGGAGAAAGAGATATTCTTGAATAACTTTTTTTGTGAAGGTCGGAGAGACTTGGAAAGTGGTTGCATCTGGACTAATTTGGGTCCTGCGGATCGATTGGTACCATCCCCGAGCTTGTACGACCTTCGGAAGAGGTCGACCGACGAAATTCCCCCAAATCTGAGGAGATATTCTTGAATAACTTTTTTTGTGAAGGTCGGAGAGACTTGCAAGTAGGCTCTACCCCCACTAAATGGGGTAGCGCACATCGATCGGTACCATCCTTGAGCTTCTCCGACTTTCGGAAGGGTTAGGGTTAGGGTTAGGGATGAAAGCACATAGGAGAAAGAGATATTCTTGAATAACTTTTTTTGTGAAGGTCAGAGAGACTTGCAAGTAGGCTCTACCCCCACTAAATGGGGTAGCGCGCATCGATCGGTACCATCCTTGAGCTTCTCCGACTTTCGGAAGGGTTAGGGTTAGGGTTAGGGATGAAAGCACATAGGAGAAAGAGATATTCTTGAATAACTTTTTTTGTGAAGGTCGGAGAGACTTGGCAAGTGGTTGCATCTGGACTAATTTGGGTCCTGCGGATCGATTGGTACCATCCCCGAGCTTGTACGACCTTCGGAAGAGGTCGACCGACGAAATTCCCCCAAATCTGAGGAGATATTCTTGAATAACTTTTTTTGTGAAGGTCGGAGAGACTTGCAAGTAGGCTCTACCCCCACTAAATGGGGTAACGCACATCGATCGGTACCATCCTTGAGCTTCTCCGACTTTCGGAAGGGTTAGGGTTAGGGTTAGGGATGAAAGCACATAGGAGAAAGAGATATTCTTGAATAACTTTTTTTGTGAAGGTCGGAGAGACTTGCAAGTAGGCTCTACCCCCACTAAATGGGGTAGCGCGCATCGATCGGTACCATCCTTGAGCTTCTCCGACTTTTGGAAGGGTTAGGGTTAGGGTTAGGGATGAAAGCACATAGGAGAAAGAGATATTCTTGAATAACTTTTTTTGTGAAGGTCGGAGAGACTTGGAAAGTGGTTGCATCTGGACTAATTTGGGTCCTGCGGATCGATTGGTACCATCCCCGAGCTTGTACGACCTTCGGAAGAGGTCGACCGACGAAATTCCCCCAAATCTGAGGAGATATTCTTGAATAACTTTTTTTGTGAAGGTCGGAGAGACTTGCAAGTAGGCTCTACCCCCACTAAATGGGGTAGCGCACATCGATCGGTACCATCCTTGAGCTTCTCCGACTTTCGGAAGGGTTAGGGTTAGGGTTAGGGATGAAAGCACATAGGAGAAAGAGATATTCTTGAATAACTTTTTTTGTGAAGGTCGGAGAGACTTGCAAGTAGGCTCTACCCCCACTAAATGGGGTAGCGCGCATCGATCGGTACCATCCTTGAGCTTCTCCGACTTTTGGAAGGGTTAGGGTTAGGGTTAGGGATGAAAGCACATAGGAGAAAGAGATATTCTTGAATAACTTTTTTTGTGAAGGTCGGAGAGACTTGCAAGTAGGCTCTACCCCCACTAAATGGGGTAGCGCGCATCGATCGGTACCATCCTTGAGCTTCTCCGACTTTCGGAAGGGTTAGGGTTAGGGTTAGGGATGAAAGCACATAGGAGAAAGAGATATTCTTGAATAACTTTTTTTGTGAAGGTCGGAGAGACTTGGAAAGTGGTTGCATCTGGACTAATTTGGGTCCTGCGGATCGATTGGTACCATCCCCGAGCTTGTACGACCTTCGGAAGAGGTCGACCGACGAAATTCCCCCAAATCTGAGGAGATATTCTTGAATAACTTTTTTTGTGAAGGTCGGAGAGACTTGCAAGTAGGCTCTACCCCCACTAAATGGGGTAGCGCACATCGATCGGTACCATCCTTGAGCTTCTCCGACTTTCGGAAGGGTTAGGGTTAGGGTTAGGGATGAAAGCACATAGGAGAAAGAGATATTCTTGAATAACTTTTTTTGTGAAGGTCAGAGAGACTTGCAAGTAGGCTCTACCCCCACTAAATGGGGTAGCGCGCATCGATCAGTACCATCCTTGAGCTTCTCCGACTTTCGGAAGGGTTAGGGTTAGGGTTAGGGATGAAAGCACATAGGAGAAAGAGATATTCTTGAATAACTTTTTTTGTGAAGGTCGGAGAGACTTGGAAAGTGGTTGCATCTGGACTAATTTGGGTCCTGCGGATCGATTGGTACCATCCCCGAGCTTGTACGACCTTCGGAAGAGGTCGACCGACGAAATTCCCCCAAATCTGAGGAGATATTCTTGAATAACTTTTTTTGTGAAGGTCGGAGAGACTTGCAAGTAGGCTCTACCCCCACTAAATGGGGTTGCGCACATCGATCAGTACCATCCTTGAGCTTCTCCGACTTTCGGAAGGGTTAGGGTTAGGGTTAGGGATGAAAGCACATAGGAGAAAGAGATATTCTTGAATAACTTTTTTTGTGAAGGTCGGAGAGACTTGGAAAGTGGTTGCATCTGGACTAATTTGGGTCCTGCGGATCGATTGGTACCATCCCCGAGCTTGTACGACCTTCGGAAGAGGTCGACCGACGAAATTCCCCCAAATCTGAGGAGATATTCTTGAATAACTTTTTTTGTGAAGGTCGGAGAGACTTGCAAGTAGGCTCTACCCCCACTAAATGGGGTAGCACGCATCGATCGGTACCATCCTTGAGCTTCTCCGACTTTCGGAAGGGTTAGGGTTAGGGTTAGGGATGAAAGCACATAGGAGAAAGAGATATTCTTGAATAACTTTTTTTTTGAAGGTCGGAGAGACTTGCAAGTAGGCTCTACCCCCACTAAATGGGGTAGCGCGCATCGATCGGTACCATCCTTGAGCTTCTCCGACTTTCGGAAGGGTTAGGGTTAGGGTTAGGGATGAAAGCACATAGGAGAAAGAGATATTCTTGAATAACTTTTTTTGTGAAGGTCGGAGAGACTTGGAAAGTGGTTGCATCTGGACTAATTTGGGTCCTGCGGATCGATTGGTACCATCCCCGAGCTTGTACGACCTTCGGAAGAGGTCGACCGACGAAATTCCCCCAAATCTGAGGAGATATTCTTGAATAACTTTTTTTGTGAAGGTCGGAGAGACTTGCAAGTAGGCTCTACCCCCACTAAATGGGGTAGCGCACATCGATCGGTACCATCCTTGAGCTTCTCCGACTTTCGGAAGGGTTAGGGTTAGGGTTAGGGATGAAAGCACATAGGAGAAAGAGATATTCTTGAATAACTTTTTTTGTGAAGGTCGGAGAGACTTGCAAGTAGGCTCTACCCCCACTAAATGGGGTAGCGCGCATCGATCGGTACCATCCTTGAGCTTCTCCGACTTTCGGAAGGGTTAGGGTTAGGGTTAGGGATGAAAGCACATAGGAGAAAGAGATATTCTTGAATAACTTTTTTTGTGAAGGTCGGAGAGACTTGCAAGTAGGCTCTACCCCCACTAAATGGGGTAGCGCGCATCGATCGGTACCATCCTTGAGCTTCTCCGACTTTCGGAAGGGTTAGGGTTAGGGTTAGGGATGAAAGCACATAGGAGAAAGAGATATTCTTGAATAACTTTTTTTGTGAAGGTCGGAGAGACTTGCAAGTAGGCTCTACCCCCACTAAATGGGGTAGCGCGCATCGATCGGTACCATCCTTGAGCTTCTCCGACTTTCGGAAGGGTTAGGGTTAGGGTTAGGGATGAAAGCACATAGGAGAAAGAGATATTCTTGAATAACTTTTTTTTTGAAGGTCGGAGAGACTTGCAAGTAGGCTCTACCCCCACTAAATGGGGTAGCGCGCATCGATCGGTACCATCCTTGAGCTTCTCCGACTTTCGGAAGGGTTAGGGTTAGGGTTAGGGATGAAAGCACATAGGAGAAAGAGATATTCTTGAATAACTTTTTTTGTGAAGGTCGGAGAGACTTGGCAAGTGGTTGCATCTGGACTAATTTGGGTCCTGCAGATCGATTGGTACCATCCCCGAGCTTGTACGACCTTCGGAAGAGGTCGACCGACGAAATTCCCCCAAATCTGAGGAGATATTCTTGAATAACTTTTTTTGTGAAGGTCGGAGAGACTTGCAAGTAGGCTCTACCCCCACTAAATGGGGTAGCGCACATCGATCGGTACCATCCTTGAGCTTCTCCGACTTTCGGAAGGGTTAGGGTTAGGGTTAGGGATGAAAGCACATAGGAGAAAGAGATATTCTTGAATAACTTTTTTTGTGAAGGTCGGAGAGACTTGCAAGTAGGCTCTACCCCCACTAAATGGGGTAGCGCGCATCGATCGGTACCATCCTTGAGCTTCTCCGACTTTTGGAAGGGTTAGGGTTAGGGTTAGGGATGAAAGCACATAGGAGAAAGAGATATTCTTGAATAACTTTTTTTGTGAAGGTCGGAGAGACTTGGAAAGTGGTTGCATCTGGACTAATTTGGGTCCTGCGGATCGATTGGTACCATCCCCGAGCTTGTACGACCTTCGGAAGAGGTCGACCGACGAAATTCCCCCAAATCTGAGGAGATATTCTTGAATAACTTTTTTTGTGAAGGTCGGAGAGACTTGCAAGTAGGCTCTACCCCCACTAAATGGGGTAGCGCACATCGATCGGTACCATCCTTGAGCTTCTCCGACTTTCGGAAGGGTTAGGGTTAGGGTTAGGGATGAAAGCACATAGGAGAAAGAGATATTCTTGAATAACTTTTTTTGTGAAGGTCGGAGAGACTTGCAAGTAGGCTCTACCCCCACTAAATGGGGTAGCGCGCATCGATCGGTACCATCCTTGAGCTTCTCCGACTTTTGGAAGGGTTAGGGTTAGGGTTAGGGATGAAAGCACATAGGAGAAAGAGATATTCTTGAATAACTTTTTTTGTGAAGGTCGGAGAGACTTGCAAGTAGGCTCTACCCCCACTAAATGGGGTTGCGCACATCGATCAGTACCATCCTTGAGCTTCTCCGACTTTCGGAAGGGTTAGGGTTAGGGTTAGGGATGAAAGCACATAGGAGAAAGAGATATTCTTGAATAACTTTTTTTGTGAAGGTCGGAGAGACTTGGAAAGTGGTTGCATCTGGACTAATTTGGGTCCTGCGGATCGATTGGTACCATCCCCGAGCTTGTACGACCTTCGGAAGAGGTCGACCGACGAAATTCCCCCAAATCTGAGGAGATATTCTTGAATAACTTTTTTTGTGAAGGTCGGAGAGACTTGCAAGTAGGCTCTACCCCCACTAAATGGGGTTGCGCGCATCGATCAGTACCATCCTTGAGCTTCTCCGACTTTCGGAAGGGTTAGGGTTAGGGTTAGGGATGAAAGCACATAGGAGAAAGAGATATTCTTGAATAACTTTTTTTGTGAAGGTCGGAGAGACTTGGAAAGTGGTTGCATCTGGACTAATTTGGGTCCTGCGGATCGATTGGTACCATCCCCGAGCTTGTACGACCTTCGGAAGAGGTCGACCGACGAAATTCCCCCAAATCTGAGGAGATATTCTTGAATAACTTTTTTTGTGAAGGTCGGAGAGACTTGCAAGTAGGCTCTACCCCCACTAAATGGGGTAGCGCGCATCGATCGGTACCATCCTTGAGCTTCTCCGACTTTCGGAAGGGTTAGGGTTAGGGTTAGGGATGAAAGCACATAGGAGAAAGAGATATTCTTGAATAACTTTTTTTTTGAAGGTCGGAGAGACTTGCAAGTAGGCTCTACCCCCACTAAATGGGGTAGCGCGCATCGATCGGTACCATCCTTGAGCTTCTCCGACTTTCGGAAGGGTTAGGGTTAGGGTTAGGGATGAAAGCACATAGGAGAAAGAGATATTCTTGAATAACTTTTTTTGTGAAGGTCGGAGAGACTTGGAAAGTGGTTGCATCTGGACTAATTTGGGTCCTGCGGATCGATTGGTACCATCTCCGAGCTTGTACGACCTTCGGAAGAGGTCGACCGACGAAATTCCCCCAAATCTGAGGAGATATTCTTGAATAACTTTTTTTGTGAAGGTCGGAGAGACTTGCAAGTAGGCTCTACCCCCACTAAATGGGGTAGCGCACATCGATCGGTACCATCCTTGAGCTTCTCCGACTTTCGGAAGGGTTAGGGTTAGGGTTAGGGATGAAAGCACATAGGAGAAAGAGATATTCTTGAATAACTTTTTTTGTGAAGGTCGGAGAGACTTGCAAGTAGGCTCTACCCCCACTAAATGGGGTAGCGCGCATCGATCGGTACCATCCTTGAGCTTCTCCGACTTTCGGAAGGGTTAGGGTTAGGGTTAGGGATGAAAGCACATAGGAGAAAGAGATATTCTTGAATAACTTTTTTTGTGAAGGTCGGAGAGACTTGCAAGTAGGCTCTACCCCCACTAAATGGGGTAGCGCGCATCGATCGGTACCATCCTTGAGCTTCTCCGACTTTCGGAAGGGTTAGGGTTAGGGTTAGGGATGAAAGCACATAGGAGAAAGAGATATTCTTGAATAACTTTTTTTGTGAAGGTCGGAGAGACTTGCAAGTAGGCTCTACCCCCACTAAATGGGGTAGCGCGCATCGATCGGTACCATCCTTGAGCTTCTCCGACTTTCGGAAGGGTTAGGGTTAGGGTTAGGGATGAAAGCACATAGGAGAAAGAGATATTCTTGAATAACTTTTTTTTTGAAGGTCGGAGAGACTTGCAAGTAGGCTCTACCCCCACTAAATGGGGTAGCGCGCATCGATCGGTACCATCCTTGAGCTTCTCCGACTTTCGGAAGGGTTAGGGTTAGGGTTAGGGATGAAAGCACATAGGAGAAAGAGATATTCTTGAATAACTTTTTTTGTGAAGGTCGGAGAGACTTGGCAAGTGGTTGCATCTGGACTAATTTGGGTCCTGCAGATCGATTGGTACCATCCCCGAGCTTGTACGACCTTCGGAAGAGGTCGACCGACGAAATTCCCCCAAATCTGAGGAGATATTCTTGAATAACTTTTTTTGTGAAGGTCGGAGAGACTTGCAAGTAGGCTCTACCCCCACTAAATGGGGTAGCGCACATCGATCGGTACCATCCTTGAGCTTCTCCGACTTTCGGAAGGGTTAGGGTTAGGGTTAGGGATGAAAGCACATAGGAGAAAGAGATATTCTTGAATAACTTTTTTTGTGAAGGTCGGAGAGACTTGCAAGTAGGCTCTACCCCCACTAAATGGGGTAGCGCGCATCGATTGGTACCATCCTTGAGCTTCTCCGACTTTTGGAAGGGTTAGGGTTAGGGTTAGGGATGAAAGCACATAGGAGAAAGAGATATTCTTGAATAACTTTTTTTGTGAAGGTCGGAGAGACTTGGAAAGTGGTTGCATCTGGACTAATTTGGGTCCTGCGGATCGATTGGTACCATCCCCGAGCTTGTACGACCTTCGGAAGAGGTCGACCGACGAAATTCCCCCAAATCTGAGGAGATATTCTTGAATAACTTTTTTTGTGAAGGTCGGAGAGACTTGCAAGTAGGCTCTACCCCCACTAAATGGGGTAGCGCACATCGATCGGTACCATCCTTGAGCTTCTCCGACTTTCGGAAGGGTTAGGGTTAGGGTTAGGGATGAAAGCACATAGGAGAAAGAGATATTCTTGAATAACTTTTTTTGTGAAGGTCGGAGAGACTTGCAAGTAGGCTCTACCCCCACTAAATGGCGTAGCGCGCATCGATCGGTACCATCCTTGAGCTTCTCCGACTTTTGGAAGGGTTAGGGTTAGGGTTAGGGATGAAAGCACATAGGAGAAAGAGATATTCTTGAATAACTTTTTTTGTGAAGGTCGGAGAGACTTGCAAGTAGGCTCTACCCCCACTAAATGGGGTAGCGCGCATCGATCGGTACCATCCTTGAGCTTCTCCGACTTTCGGAAGGGTTAGGGTTAGGGTTAGGGATGAAAGCACATAGGAGAAAGAGATATTCTTGAATAACTTTTTTTGTGAAGGTCGGAGAGACTTGCAAGTAGGCTCTACCCCCACTAAATGGGGTAGCGCGCATCGATCGGTACCATCCTTGAGCTTCTCCGACTTTCGGAAGGGTTAGGGTTAGGGTTAGGGATGAAAGCACATAGGAGAAAGAGATATTCTTGAATAACTTTTTTTGTGAAGGTCGGAGAGACTTGCAAGTAGGCTCTACCCCCACTAAATGGGGTAGCGCGCATCGATCGGTACCATCCCTGAGCTTCTCCGACTTTCGGAAGGGTTAGGGTTAGGGTTAGGGATGAAAGCACATAGGAGAAAGAGATATTCTTGAATAACTTTTTTTGTGAAGGTCGGAGAGACTTGGAAAGTGGTTGCATCTGGACTAATTTGGGTCCTGCGGATCGATTAGTACCATCCCCGAGCTTGTACGACCTTCGGAAGAGGTCGACCGACGAAATTCCCCCAAATCTGAGGAGATATTCTTGAATAACTTTTTTTGTGAAGGTCGGAGAGACTTGCAAGTAGGCTCTACCCCCACTAAATGGGGTAGCGCACATCGATCGGTACCATCCTTGAGCTTCTCCGACTTTCGGAAGGGTTAGGGTTAGGGTTAGGGATGAAAGCACATAGGAGAAAGAGATATTCTTGAATAACTTTTTTTGTGAAGGTCAAAGAGACTTGCAAGTAGGCTCTACCCCCACTAAATGGGGTAGCGCGCATCGATCGGTACCATCCTTGAGCTTCTCCGACTTTCGGAAGGGTTAGGGTTAGGGTTAGGGATGAAAGCACATAGGAGAAAGAGATATTCTTGAATAACTTTTTTTGTGAAGGTCGGAGAGACTTGGCAAGTGGTTGCATCTGGACTAATTTGGGTCCTGCGGATCGATTGGTACCATCCCCGAGCTTGTACGACCTTCGGAAGAGGTCGACCGACGAAATTCCCCCAAATCTGAGGAGATATTCTTGAATAACTTTTTTTGTGAAGGTCGGAGAGACTTGCAAGTAGGCTCTACCCCCACTAAATGGGGTTGCGCACATCGATCAGTACCATCCTTGAGCTTCTCCGACTTTCGGAAGGGTTAGGGTTAGGGTTAGGGATGAAAGCACATAGGAGAAAGAGATATTCTTGAATAACTTTTTTTGTGAAGGTCGGAGAGACTTGGAAAGTGGTTGCATCTGGACTAATTTGGGTCCTGCGGATCGATTGGTACCATCCCCGAGCTTGTACGACCTTCGGAAGAGGTCGACCGACGAAATTCCCCCAAATCTGAGGAGATATTCTTGAATAACTTTTTTTGTGAAGGTCGGAGAGACTTGCAAGTAGGCTCTACCCCCACTAAATGGGGTTGCGCGCATCGATCGGTACCATCCTTGAGCTTCTCCGACTTTCGGAAGGGTTAGGGTTAGGGTTAGGGATGAAAGCACATAGGAGAAAGAGATATTCTTGAATAACTTTTTTTTTGAAGGTCGGAGAGACTTGCAAGTAGGCTCTACCCCCACTAAATGGGGTAGCGCGCATCGATCGGTACCATCCTTGAGCTTCTCCGACTTTCGGAAGGGTTAGGGTTAGGGTTAGGGATGAAAGCACATAGGAGAAAGAGATATTCTTGAATAACTTTTTTTGTGAAGGTCGGAGAGACTTGGCAAGTGGTTGCATCTGGACTAATTTGGGTCCTGCAGATCGATTGGTACTATCCCCGAGCTTGTACGACCTTCGGAAGAGGTCGACCGACGAAATTCCCCCAAATCTGAGGAGATATTCTTGAATAACTTTTTTTGTGAAGGTCGGAGAGACTTGCAAGTAGGCTCTACCCCCACTAAATGGGGTAGCGCACATCGATCGGTACCATCCTTGAGCTTCTCCGACTTTCGGAAGGGTTAGGGTTAGGGTTAGGGATGAAAGCACATAGGAGAAAGAGATATTCTTGAATAACTTTTTTTGTGAAGGTCGGAGAGACTTGCAAGTAGGCTCTACCCCCACTAAATGGGGTAGCGCGCATCGATCGGTACCATCCTTGAGCTTCTCCGACTTTTGGAAGGGTTAGGGTTAGGGTTAGGGATGAAAGCACATAGGAGAAAGAGATATTCTTGAATAACTTTTTTTGTGAAGGTCGGAGAGACTTGGAAAGTGGTTGCATCTGGACTAATTTGGGTCCTGCGGATCGATTGGTACCATCCCCGAGCTTGTACGACCTTCGGAAGAGGTCGACCGACGAAATTCCCCCAAATCTGAGGAGATATTCTTGAATAACTTTTTTTGTGAAGGTCGGAGAGACTTGCAAGTAGGCTCTACCCCCACTAAATGGGGTAGCGCACATCGATCGGTACCATCCTTGAGCTTCTCCGACTTTCGGAAGGGTTAGGGTTAGGGTTAGGGATGAAAGCACATAGGAGAAAGAGATATTCTTGAATAACTTTTTTTGTGAAGGTCGGAGAGACTTGCAAGTAGGCTCTACCCCCACTAAATGGGGTAGCGCGCATCGATCGGTACCATCCTTGAGCTTCTCCGACTTTTGGAAGGGTTAGGGTTAGGGTTAGGGATGAAAGCACATAGGAGAAAGAGATATTCTTGAATAACTTTTTTTGTGAAGGTCGGAGAGACTTGCAAGTAGGCTCTACCCCCACTAAATGGGGTTGCGCACATCGATCAGTACCATCCTTGAGCTTCTCCGACTTTCGGAAGGGTTAGGGTTAGGGTTAGGGATGAAAGCACATAGGAGAAAGAGATATTCTTGAATAACTTTTTTTGTGAAGGTCGGAGAGACTTGGAAAGTGGTTGCATCTGGACTAATTTGGGTCCTGCGGATCGATTGGTACCATCCCCGAGCTTGTACGACCTTCGGAAGAGGTCGACCGACGAAATTCCCCCAAATCTGAGGAGATATTCTTGAATAACTTTTTTTGTGAAGGTCGGAGAGACATGCAAGTAGGCTCTACCCCCACTAAATGGGGTTGCGCGCATCGATCAGTACCATCCTTGAGCTTCTCCGACTTTCGGAAGGGTTAGGGTTAGGGTTAGGGATGAAAGCACATAGGAGAAAGAGATATTCTTGAATAACTTTTTTTGTGAAGGTCGGAGAGACTTGGAAAGTGGTTGCATCTGGACTAATTTGGGTCCTGCGGATCGATTGGTACCATCCCCGAGCTTGTACGACCTTCGGAAGAGGTCGACCGACGAAATTCCCCCAAATCTGAGGAGATATTCTTGAATAACTTTTTTTGTGAAGGTCGGAGAGACTTGCAAGTAGGCTCTACCCCCACTAAATGGGGTAGCGCGCATCGATCGGTACCATCCTTGAGCTTCTCCGACTTTCGGAAGGGTTAGGGTTAGGGTTAGGGATGAAAGCACATAGGAGAAAGAGATATTCTTGAATAACTTTTTTTTTGAAGGTCGGAGAGACTTGCAAGTAGGCTCTACCCCCACTAAATGGGGTAGCGCGCATCGATCGGTACCATCCTTGAGCTTCTCCGACTTTCGGAAGGGTTAGGGTTAGGGTTAGGGATGAAAGCACATAGGAGAAAGAGATATTCTTGAATAACTTTTTTTGTGAAGGTCGGAGAGACTTGGAAAGTGGTTGCATCTGGACTAATTTGGGTCCTGCGGATCGATTGGTACCATCTCCGAGCTTGTACGACCTTCGGAAGAGGTCGACCGACGAAATTCCCCCAAATCTGAGGAGATATTCTTGAATAACTTTTTTTGTGAAGGTCGGAGAGACTTGCAAGTAGGCTCTACCCCCACTAAATGGGGTAGCGCACATCGATCGGTACCATCCTTGAGCTTCTCCGACTTTCGGAAGGGTTAGGGTTAGGGTTAGGGATGAAAGCACATAGGAGAAAGAGATATTCTTGAATAACTTTTTTTGTGAAGGTCGGAGAGACTTGCAAGTAGGCTCTACCCCCACTAAATGGGGTAGCGCGCATCGATCGGTACCATCCTTGAGCTTCTCCGACTTTCGGAAGGGTTAGGGTTAGGGTTAGGGATGAAAGCACATAGGAGAAAGAGATATTCTTGAATAACTTTTTTTGTGAAGGTCGGAGAGACTTGCAAGTAGGCTCTACCCCCACTAAATGGGGTAGCGCGCATCGATCGGTACCATCCTTGAGCTTCTCCGACTTTCGGAAGGGTTAGGGTTAGGGTTAGGGATGAAAGCACATAGGAGAAAGAGATATTCTTGAATAACTTTTTTTGTGAAGGTCGGAGAGACTTGCAAGTAGGCTCTACCCCCACTAAATGGGGTAGCGCGCATCGATCGGTACCATCCTTGAGCTTCTCCGACTTTCGGAAGGGTTAGGGTTAGGGTTAGGGATGAAAGCACATAGGAGAAAGAGATATTCTTGAATAACTTTTTTTTTGAAGGTCGGAGAGACTTGCAAGTAGGCTCTACCCCCACTAAATGGGGTAGCGCGCATCGATCGGTACCATCCTTGAGCTTCTCCGACTTTCGGAAGGGTTAGGGTTAGGGTTAGGGATGAAAGCACATAGGAGAAAGAGATATTCTTGAATAACTTTTTTTGTGAAGGTCGGAGAGACTTGGCAAGTGGTTGCATCTGGACTAATTTGGGTCCTGCAGATCGATTGGTACCATCCCCGAGCTTGTACGACCTTCGGAAGAGGTCGACCGACGAAATTCCCCCAAATCTGAGGAGATATTCTTGAATAACTTTTTTTGTGAAGGTCGGAGAGACTTGCAAGTAGGCTCTACCCCCACTAAATGGGGTAGCGCACATCGATCGGTACCATCCTTGAGCTTCTCCGACTTTCGGAAGGGTTAGGGTTAGGGTTAGGGATGAAAGCACATAGGAGAAAGAGATATTCTTGAATAACTTTTTTTGTGAAGGTCGGAGAGACTTGCAAGTAGGCTCTACCCCCACTAAATGGGGTAGCGCGCATCGATTGGTACCATCCTTGAGCTTCTCCGACTTTTGGAAGGGTTAGGGTTAGGGTTAGGGATGAAAGCACATAGGAGAAAGAGATATTCTTGAATAACTTTTTTTGTGAAGGTCGGAGAGACTTGGAAAGTGGTTGCATCTGGACTAATTTGGGTCCTGCGGATCGATTGGTACCATCCCCGAGCTTGTACGACCTTCGGAAGAGGTCGACCGACGAAATTCCCCCAAATCTGAGGAGATATTCTTGAATAACTTTTTTTGTGAAGGTCGGAGAGACTTGCAAGTAGGCTCTACCCCCACTAAATGGGGTAGCGCACATCGATCGGTACCATCCTTGAGCTTCTCCGACTTTCGGAAGGGTTAGGGTTAGGGTTAGGGATGAAAGCACATAGGAGAAAGAGATATTCTTGAATAACTTTTTTTGTGAAGGTCGGAGAGACTTGCAAGTAGGCTCTACCCCCACTAAATGGCGTAGCGCGCATCGATCGGTACCATCCTTGAGCTTCTCCGACTTTTGGAAGGGTTAGGGTTAGGGTTAGGGATGAAAGCACATAGGAGAAAGAGATATTCTTGAATAACTTTTTTTGTGAAGGTCGGAGAGACTTGCAAGTAGGCTCTACCCCCACTAAATGGGGTAGCGCGCATCGATCGGTACCATCCTTGAGCTTCTCCGACTTTCGGAAGGGTTAGGGTTAGGGTTAGGGATGAAAGCACATAGGAGAAAGAGATATTCTTGAATAACTTTTTTTGTGAAGGTCGGAGAGACTTGGCAAGTGGTTGCATCTGGACTAATTTGGGTCCTGCGGATCGATTGGTACCATCCCCGAGCTTGTACGACCTTCGGAAGAGGTCGACCGACGAAATTCCCCCAAATCTGAGGAGATATTCTTGAATAACTTTTTTTGTGAAGGTCGGAGAGACTTGCAAGTAGGCTCTACCCCCACTAAATGGGGTTGCGCACATCGATCAGTACCATCCTTGAGCTTCTCCGACTTTCGGAAGGGTTAGGGTTAGGGTTAGGGATGAAAGCACATAGGAGAAAGAGATATTCTTGAATAACTTTTTTTGTGAAGGTCGGAGAGACTTGGAAAGTGGTTGCATCTGGACTAATTTGGGTCCTGCGGATCGATTGGTACCATCCCCGAGCTTGTACGACCTTCGGAAGAGGTCGACCGACGAAATTCCCCCAAATCTGAGGAGATATTCTTGAATAACTTTTTTTGTGAAGGTCGGAGAGACTTGCAAGTAGGCTCTACCCCCACTAAATGGGGTTGCGCGCATCGATCAGTACCATCCTTGAGCTTCTCCGACTTTCGGAAGGGTTAGGGTTAGGGTTAGGGATGAAAGCACATAGGAGAAAGAGATATTCTTGAATAACTTTTTTTGTGAAGGTCGGAGAGACTTGGAAAGTGGTTGCATCTGGACTAATTTGGGTCCTGCGGATCGATTGGTACCATCCCCGAGCTTGTACGACCTTCGGAAGAGGTCGACCGACGAAATTCCCCCAAATCTGAGGAGATATTCTTGAATAACTTTTTTTGTGAAGGTCGGAGAGACTTGCAAGTAGGCTCTACCCCCACTAAATGGGGTAGCACGCATCGATCGGTACCATCCTTGAGCTTCTCCGACTTTCGGAAGGGTTAGGGTTAGGGTTAGGGATGAAAGCACATAGGAGAAAGAGATATTCTTGAATAACTTTTTTTTTGAAGGTCGGAGAGACTTGCAAGTAGGCTCTACCCCCACTAAATGGGGTAGCGCGCATCGATCGGTACCATCCTTGAGCTTCTCCGACTTTCGGAAGGGTTAGGGTTAGGGTTAGGGATGAAAGCACATAGGAGAAAGAGATATTCTTGAATAACTTTTTTTGTGAAGGTCGGAGAGACTTGGAAAGTGGTTGCATCTGGACTAATTTGGGTCCTGCGGATCGATTGGTACCATCCCCGAGCTTGTACGACCTTCGGAAGAGGTCGACCGACGAAATTCCCCCAAATCTGAGGAGATATTCTTGAATAACTTTTTTTGTGAAGGTCGGAGAGACTTGCAAGTAGGCTCTACCCCCACTAAATGGGGTAGCGCACATCGATCGGTACCATCCTTGAGCTTCTCCGACTTTCGGAAGGGTTAGGGTTAGGGTTAGGGATGAAAGCACATAGGAGAAAGAGATATTCTTGAATAACTTTTTTTGTGAAGGTCGGAGAGACTTGCAAGTAGGCTCTACCCCCACTAAATGGGGTAGCGCGCATCGATCGGTACCATCCTTGAGCTTCTCCGACTTTCGGAAGGGTTAGGGTTAGGGTTAGGGATGAAAGCACATAGGAGAAAGAGATATTCTTGAATAACTTTTTTTGTGAAGGTCGGAGAGACTTGCAAGTAGGCTCTACCCCCACTAAATGGGGTAGCGCGCATCGATCGGTACCATCCTTGAGCTTCTCCGACTTTCGGAAGGGTTAGGGTTAGGGTTAGGGATGAAAGCACATAGGAGAAAGAGATATTCTTGAATAACTTTTTTTGTGAAGGTCGGAGAGACTTGCAAGTAGGCTCTACCCCCACTAAATGGGGTAGCGCGCATCGATCGGTACCATCCTTGAGCTTCTCCGACTTTCGGAAGGGTTAGGGTTAGGGTTAGGGATGAAAGCACATAGGAGAAAGAGATATTCTTGAATAACTTTTTTTTTGAAGGTCGGAGAGACTTGCAAGTAGGCTCTACCCCCACTAAATGGGGTAGCGCGCATCGATCGGTACCATCCTTGAGCTTCTCCGACTTTCGGAAGGGTTAGGGTTAGGGTTAGGGATGAAAGCACATAGGAGAAAGAGATATTCTTGAATAACTTTTTTTGTGAAGGTCGGAGAGACTTGGCAAGTGGTTGCATCTGGACTAATTTGGGTCCTGCAGATCGATTGGTACCATCCCCGAGCTTGTACGACCTTCGGAAGAGGTCGACCGACGAAATTCCCCCAAATCTGAGGAGATATTCTTGAATAACTTTTTTTGTGAAGGTCGGAGAGACTTGCAAGTAGGCTCTACCCCCACTAAATGGGGTAGCGCACATCGATCGGTACCATCCTTGAGCTTCTCCGACTTTCGGAAGGGTTAGGGTTAGGGTTAGGGATGAAAGCACATAGGAGAAAGAGATATTCTTGAATAACTTTTTTTGTGAAGGTCGGAGAGACTTGCAAGTAGGCTCTACCCCCACTAAATGGGGTAGCGCGCATCGATCGGTACCATCCTTGAGCTTCTCCGACTTTTGGAAGGGTTAGGGTTAGGGTTAGGGATGAAAGCACATAGGAGAAAGAGATATTCTTGAATAACTTTTTTTGTGAAGGTCGGAGAGACTTGGAAAGTGGTTGCATCTGGACTAATTTGGGTCCTGCGGATCGATTGGTACCATCCCCGAGCTTGTACGACCTTCGGAAGAGGTCGACCGACGAAATTCCCCCAAATCTGAGGAGATATTCTTGAATAACTTTTTTTGTGAAGGTCGGAGAGACTTGCAAGTAGGCTCTACCCCCACTAAATGGGGTAGCGCACATCGATCGGTACCATCCTTGAGCTTCTCCGACTTTCGGAAGGGTTAGGGTTAGGGTTAGGGATGAAAGCACATAGGAGAAAGAGATATTCTTGAATAACTTTTTTTGTGAAGGTCGGAGAGACTTGCAAGTAGGCTCTACCCCCACTAAATGGGGTAGCGCGCATCGATCGGTACCATCCTTGAGCTTCTCCGACTTTTGGAAGGGTTAGGGTTAGGGTTAGGGATGAAAGCACATAGGAGAAAGAGATATTCTTGAATAACTTTTTTTGTGAAGGTCGGAGAGACTTGCAAGTAGGCTCTACCCCCACTAAATGGGGTTGCGCACATCGATCAGTACCATCCTTGAGCTTCTCCGACTTTCGGAAGGGTTAGGGTTAGGGTTAGGGATGAAAGCACATAGGAGAAAGAGATATTCTTGAATAACTTTTTTTGTGAAGGTCGGAGAGACTTGGAAAGTGGTTGCATCTGGACTAATTTGGGTCCTGCGGATCGATTGGTACCATCCCCGAGCTTGTACGACCTTCGGAAGAGGTCGACCGACGAAATTCCCCCAAATCTGAGGAGATATTCTTGAATAACTTTTTTTGTGAAGGTCGGAGAGACTTGCAAGTAGGCTCTACCCCCACTAAATGGGGTTGCGCGCATCGATCAGTACCATCCTTGAGCTTCTCCGACTTTCGGAAGGGTTAGGGTTAGGGTTAGGGATGAAAGCACATAGGAGAAAGAGATATTCTTGAATAACTTTTTTTGTGAAGGTCGGAGAGACTTGGAAAGTGGTTGCATCTGCACTAATTTGGGTCCTGCGGATCGATTGGTACCATCCCCGAGCTTGTACGACCTTCGGAAGAGGTCGACCGACGAAATTCCCCCAAATCTGAGGAGATATTCTTGAATAACTTTTTTTGTGAAGGTCGGAGAGACTTGCAAGTAGGCTCTACCCCCACTAAATGGGGTAGCGCGCATCGATCGGTACCATCCTTGAGCTTCTCCGACTTTCGGAAGGGTTAGGGTTAGGGTTAGGGATGAAAGCACATAGGAGAAAGAGATATTCTTGAATAACTTTTTTTTTGAAGGTCGGAGAGACTTGCAAGTAGGCTCTACCCCCACTAAATGGGGTAGCGCGCATCGATCGGTACCATCCTTGAGCTTCTCCGACTTTCGGAAGGGTTAGGGTTAGGGTTAGGGATGAAAGCACATAGGAGAAAGAGATATTCTTGAATAACTTTTTTTGTGAAGGTCGGAGAGACTTGGAAAGTGGTTGCATCTGGACTAATTTGGGTCCTGCGGATCGATTGGTACCATCTCCGAGCTTGTACGACCTTCGGAAGAGGTCGACCGACGAAATTCCCCCAAATCTGAGGAGATATTCTTGAATAACTTTTTTTGTGAAGGTCGGAGAGACTTGCAAGTAGGCTCTACCCCCACTAAATGGGGTAGCGCACATCGATCGGTACCATCCTTGAGCTTCTCCGACTTTCGGAAGGGTTAGGGTTAGGGTTAGGGATGAAAGCACATAGGAGAAAGAGATATTCTTGAATAACTTTTTTTGTGAAGGTCGGAGAGACTTGCAAGTAGGCTCTACCCCCACTAAATGGGGTAGCGCGCATCGATCGGTACCATCCTTGAGCTTCTCCGACTTTCGGAAGGGTTAGGGTTAGGGTTAGGGATGAAAGCACATAGGAGAAAGAGATATTCTTGAATAACTTTTTTTGTGAAGGTCGGAGAGACTTGCAAGTAGGCTCTACCCCCACTAAATGGGGTAGCGCGCATCGATCGGTACCATCCTTGAGCTTCTCCGACTTTCGGAAGGGTTAGGGTTAGGGTTAGGGATGAAAGCACATAGGAGAAAGAGATATTCTTGAATAACTTTTTTTGTGAAGGTCGGAGAGACTTGCAAGTAGGCTCTACCCCCACTAAATGGGGTAGCGCGCATCGATCGGTACCATCCTTGAGCTTCTCCGACTTTCGGAAGGGTTAGGGTTAGGGTTAGGGATGAAAGCACATAGGAGAAAGAGATATTCTTGAATAACTTTTTTTTTGAAGGTCGGAGAGACTTGCAAGTAGGCTCTACCCCCACTAAATGGGGTAGCGCGCATCGATCGGTACCATCCTTGAGCTTCTCCGACTTTCGGAAGGGTTAGGGTTAGGGTTAGGGATGAAAGCACATAGGAGAAAGAGATATTCTTGAATAACTTTTTTTGTGAAGGTCGGAGAGACTTGGCAAGTGGTTGCATCTGGACTAATTTGGGTCCTGCAGATCGATTGGTACCATCCCCGAGCTTGTACGACCTTCGGAAGAGGTCGACCGACGAAATTCCCCCAAATCTGAGGAGATATTCTTGAATAACTTTTTTTGTGAAGGTCGGAGAGACTTGCAAGTAGGCTCTACCCCCACTAAATGGGGTAGCGCACATCGATCGGTACCATCCTTGAGCTTCTCCGACTTTCGGAAGGGTTAGGGTTAGGGTTAGGGATGAAAGCACATAGGAGAAAGAGATATTCTTGAATAACTTTTTTTGTGAAGGTCGGAGAGACTTGCAAGTAGGCTCTACCCCCACTAAATGGGGTAGCGCGCATCGATCGGTACCATCCTTGAGCTTCTCCGACTTTTGGAAGGGTTAGGGTTAGGGTTAGGGATGAAAGCACATAGGAGAAAGAGATATTCTTGAATAACTTTTTTTGTGAAGGTCGGAGAGACTTGGAAAGTGGTTGCATCTGGACTAATTTGGGTCCTGCGGATCGATTGGTACCATCCCCGAGCTTGTACGACCTTCGGAAGAGGTCGACCGACGAAATTCCCCCAAATCTGAGGAGATATTCTTGAATAACTTTTTTTGTGAAGGTCGGAGAGACTTGCAAGTAGGCTCTACCCCCACTAAATGGGGTAGCGCACATCGATCGGTACCATCCTTGAGCTTCTCCGACTTTCGGAAGGGTTAGGGTTAGGGTTAGGGATGAAAGCACATAGGAGAAAGAGATATTCTTGAATAACTTTTTTTGTGAAGGTCGGAGAGACTTGCAAGTAGGCTCTACCCCCACTAAATGGCGTAGCGCGCATCGATCGGTACCATCCTTGAGCTTCTCCGACTTTTGGAAGGGTTAGGGTTAGGGTTAGGGATGAAAGCACATAGGAGAAAGAGATATTCTTGAATAACTTTTTTTGTGAAGGTCGGAGAGACTTGCAAGTAGGCTCTACCCCCACTAAATGGGGTAGCGCGCATCGATCGGTACCATCCTTGAGCTTCTCCGACTTTCGGAAGGGTTAGGGTTAGGGTTAGGGATGAAAGCACATAGGAGAAAGAGATATTCTTGAATAACTTTTTTTGTGAAGGTCGGAGAGACTTGCAAGTAGGCTCTACCCCCACTAAATGGGGTAGCGCGCATCGATCGGTACCATCCTTGAGCTTCTCCGACTTTCGGAAGGGTTAGGGTTAGGGTTAGGGATGAAAGCACATAGGAGAAAGAGATATTCTTGAATAACTTTTTTTGTGAAGGTCGGAGAGACTTGCAAGTAGGCTCTACCCCCACTAAATGGGGTAGCGCACATCGATCGGTACCATCCTTGAGCTTCTCCGACTTTCGGAAGGGTTAGGGTTAGGGTTAGGGATGAAAGCACATAGGAGAAAGAGATATTCTTGAATAACTTTTTTTGTGAAGGTCGGAGAGACTTGCAAGTAGGCTCTACCCCCACTAAATGGGGTAGCGCGCATCGATCGGTACCATCCTTGAGCTTCTCCGACTTTTGGAAGGGTTAGGGTTAGGGTTAGGGATGAAAGCACATAGGAGAAAGAGATATTCTTGAATAACTTTTTTTGTGAAGGTCGGAGAGACTTGCAAGTAGGCTCTACCCCCACTAAATGGGGTTGCGCACATCGATCAGTACCATCCTTGAGCTTCTCCGACTTTCGGAAGGGTTAGGGTTAGGGTTAGGGATGAAAGCACATAGGAGAAAGAGATATTCTTGAATAACTTTTTTTGTGAAGGTCGGAGAGACTTGGAAAGTGGTTGCATCTGGACTAATTTGGGTCCTGCGGATCGATTGGTACCATCCCCGAGCTTGTACGACCTTCGGAAGAGGTCGACCGACGAAATTCCCCCAAATCTGAGGAGATATTCTTGAATAACTTTTTTTGTGAAGGTCGGAGAGACTTGCAAGTAGGCTCTACCCCCACTAAATGGGGTTGCGCGCATCGATCAGTACCATCCTTGAGCTTCTCCGACTTTCGGAAGGGTTAGGGTTAGGGATGAAAGCACATAGGAGAAAGAGATATTCTTGAATAACTTTTTTTGTGAAGGTCGGAGAGACTTGGAAAGTGGTTGCATCTGGACTAATTTGGGTCCTGCGGATCGATTGGTACCATCCCCGAGCTTGTACGACCTTCGGAAGAGGTCGACCGACGAAATTCCCCCAAATCTGAGGAGATATTCTTGAATAACTTTTTTTGTGAAGGTCGGAGAGACTTGCAAGTAGGCTCTACCCCCACTAAATGGGGTAGCGCGCATCGATCGGTACCATCCTTGAGCTTCTCCGACTTTCGGAAGGGTTAGGGTTAGGGTTAGGGATGAAAGCACATAGGAGAAAGAGATATTCTTGAATAACTTTTTTTTTGAAGGTCGGAGAGACTTGCAAGTAGGCTCTACCCCCACTAAATGGGGTAGCGCGCATCGATCGGTACCATCCTTGAGCTTCTCCGACTTTCGGAAGGGTTAGGGTTAGGGTTAGGGATGAAAGCACATAGGAGAAAGAGATATTCTTGAATAACTTTTTTTGTGAAGGTCGGAGAGACTTGGAAAGTGGTTGCATCTGGACTAATTTGGGTCCTGCGGATCGATTGGTACCATCTCCGAGCTTGTACGACCTTCGGAAGAGGTCGACCGACGAAATTCCCCCAAATCTGAGGAGATATTCTTGAATAACTTTTTTTGTGAAGGTCGGAGAGACTTGCAAGTAGGCTCTACCCCCACTAAATGGGGTAGCGCACATCGATCGGTACCATCCTTGAGCTTCTCCGACTTTCGGAAGGGTTAGGGTTAGGGTTAGGGATGAAAGCACATAGGAGAAAGAGATATTCTTGAATAACTTTTTTTGTGAAGGTCGGAGAGACTTGCAAGTAGGCTCTACCCCCACTAAATGGGGTAGCGCGCATCGATCGGTACCATCCTTGAGCTTCTCCGACTTTCGGAAGGGTTAGGGTTAGGGTTAGGGATGAAAGCACATAGGAGAAAGAGATATTCTTGAATAACTTTTTTTGTGAAGGTCGGAGAGACTTGCAAGTAGGCTCTACCCCCACTAAATGGGGTAGCGCGCATCGATCGGTACCATCCTTGAGCTTCTCCGACTTTCGGAAGGGTTAGGGTTAGGGTTAGGGATGAAAGCACATAGGAGAAAGAGATATTCTTGAATAACTTTTTTTGTGAAGGTCGGAGAGACTTGCAAGTAGGCTCTACCCCCACTAAATGGGGTAGCGCGCATCGATCGGTACCATCCTTGAGCTTCTCCGACTTTCGGAAGGGTTAGGGTTAGGGTTAGGGATGAAAGCACATAGGAGAAAGAGATATTCTTGAATAACTTTTTTTTTGAAGGTCGGAGAGACTTGCAAGTAGGCTCTACCCCCACTAAATGGGGTAGCGCGCATCGATCGGTACCATCCTTGAGCTTCTCCGACTTTCGGAAGGGTTAGGGTTAGGGTTAGGGATGAAAGCACATAGGAGAAAGAGATATTCTTGAATAACTTTTTTTGTGAAGGTCGGAGAGACTTGGCAAGTGGTTGCATCTGGACTAATTTGGGTCCTGCAGATCGATTGGTACCATCCCCGAGCTTGTACGACCTTCGGAAGAGGTCGACCGACGAAATTCCCCCAAATCTGAGGAGATATTCTTGAATAACTTTTTTTGTGAAGGTCGGAGAGACTTGCAAGTAGGCTCTACCCCCACTAAATGGGGTAGCGCACATCGATCGGTACCATCCTTGAGCTTCTCCGACTTTCGGAAGGGTTAGGGTTAGGGTTAGGGATGAAAGCACATAGGAGAAAGAGATATTCTTGAATAACTTTTTTTGTGAAGGTCGGAGAGACTTGCAAGTAGGCTCTACCCCCACTAAATGGGGTAGCGCGCATCGATCGGTACCATCCTTGAGCTTCTCCGACTTTTGGAAGGGTTAGGGTTAGGGTTAGGGATGAAAGCACATAGGAGAAAGAGATATTCTTGAATAACTTTTTTTGTGAAGGTCGGAGAGACTTGGAAAGTGGTTGCATCTGGACTAATTTGGGTCCTGCGGATCGATTGGTACCATCCCCGAGCTTGTACGACCTTCGGAAGAGGTCGACCGACGAAATTCCCCCAAATCTGAGGAGATATTCTTGAATAACTTTTTTTGTGAAGGTCGGAGAGACTTGCAAGTAGGCTCTACCCCCACTAAATGGGGTAGCGCACATCGATCGGTACCATCCTTGAGCTTCTCCGACTTTCGGAAGGGTTAGGGTTAGGGATGAAAGCACATAGGAGAAAGAGATATTCTTGAATAACTTTTTTTGTGAAGGTCGGAGAGACTTGCAAGTAGGCTCTACCCCCACTAAATGGCGTAGCGCGCATCGATCGGTACCATCCTTGAGCTTCTCCGACTTTTGGAAGGGTTAGGGTTAGGGTTAGGGATGAAAGCACATAGGAGAAAGAGATATTCTTGAATAACTTTTTTTGTGAAGGTCGGAAAGACTTGGAAAGTGGTTGCATCTGGACTAATTTGGGTCCTGCGGATCGATTGGTACCATCCCCGAGCTTGTACGACCTTCGGAAGAGGTCGACCGACGAAATTCCCCCAAATCTGAGGAGATATTCTTGAATAACTTTTTTTGTGAAGGTCGGAGAGACTTGCAAGTAGGCTCTACCCCCACTAAATGGGGTAGCGCGCATCGATCGGTACCATCCTTGAGCTTCTCCGACTTTCGGAAGGGTTAGGGTTAGGGTTAGGGATGAAAGCACATAGGAGAAAGAGATATTCTTGAATAACTTTTTTTGTGAAGGTCGGAGAGACTTGCAAGTAGGCTCTACCCCCACTAAATGGGGTAGCGCGCATCGATCGGTACCATCCTTGAGCTTCTCCGACTTTCGGAAGGGTTAGGGTTAGGGTTAGGGATGAAAGCACATAGGAGAAAGAGATATTCTTGAATAACTTTTTTTGTGAAGGTCGGAGAGACTTGCAAGTAGGCTCTACCCCCACTAAATGGGGTAGCGCGCATCGATCGGTACCATCCTTGAGCTTCTCCGACTTTCGGAAGGGTTAGGGTTAGGGTTAGGGATGAAAGCACATAGGAGAAAGAGATATTCTTGAATAACTTTTTTTTTGAAGGTCGGAGAGACTTGCAAGTAGGCTCTACCCCCACTAAATGGGGTAGCGCGCATCGATCGGTACCATCCTTGAGCTTCTCCGACTTTCGGAAGGGTTAGGGTTAGGGTTAGGGATGAAAGCACATAGGAGAAAGAGATATTCTTGAATAACTTTTTTTGTGAAGGTCGGAGAGACTTGGCAAGTGGTTGCATCTGGACTAATTTGGGTCCTGCAGATCGATTGGTACCATCCCCGAGCTTGTACGACCTTCGGAAGAGGTCGACCGACGAAATTCCCCCAAATCTGAGGAGATATTCTTGAATAACTTTTTTTGTGAAGGTCGGAGAGACTTGCAAGTAGGCTCTACCCCCACTAAATGGGGTAGCGCACATCGATCGGTACCATCCTTGAGCTTCTCCGACTTTCGGAAGGGTTAGGGTTAGGGTTAGGGATGAAAGCACATAGGAGAAAGAGATATTCTTGAATAACTTTTTTTGTGAAGGTCGGAGAGACTTGCAAGTAGGCTCTACCCCCACTAAATGGGGTAGCGCGCATCGATCGGTACCATCCTTGAGCTTCTCCGACTTTTGGAAGGGTTAGGGTTAGGGTTAGGGATGAAAGCACATAGGAGAAAGAGATATTCTTGAATAACTTTTTTTGTGAAGGTCGGAGAGACTTGGAAAGTGGTTGCATCTGGACTAATTTGGGTCCTGCGGATCGATTGGTACCATCCCCGAGCTTGTACGACCTTCGGAAGAGGTCGACCGACGAAATTCCCCCAAATCTGAGGAGATATTCTTGAATAACTTTTTTTGTGAAGGTCGGAGAGACTTGCAAGTAGGCTCTACCCCCACTAAATGGGGTAGCGCACATCGATCGGTACCATCCTTGAGCTTCTCCGACTTTCGGAAGGGTTAGGGTTAGGGTTAGGGATGAAAGCACATAGGAGAAAGAGATATTCTTGAATAACTTTTTTTGTGAAGGTCGGAGAGACTTGCAAGTAGGCTCTACCCCCACTAAATGGCGTAGCGCGCATCGATCGGTACCATCCTTGAGCTTCTCCGACTTTTGGAAGGGTTAGGGTTAGGGTTAGGGATGAAAGCACATAGGAGAAAGAGATATTCTTGAATAACTTTTTTTGTGAAGGTCGGAGAGACTTGCAAGTAGGCTCTACCCCCACTAAATGGGGTAGCGCGCATCGATCGGTACCATCCTTGAGCTTCTCCGACTTTCGGAAGGGTTAGGGTTAGGGTTAGGGATGAAAGCACATAGGAGAAAGAGATATTCTTGAATAACTTTTTTTGTGAAGGTCGGAGAGACTTGGAAAGTGGTTGCATCTGGACTAATTTGGGTCCTGCGGATCGATTGGTACCATCTCCGAGCTTGTACGACCTTCGGAAGAGGTCGACCGACGAAATTCCCCCAAATCTGAGGAGATATTCTTGAATAACTTTTTTTGTGAAGGTCGGAGAGACTTGCAAGTAGGCTCTACCCCCACTAAATGGGGTAGCGCACATCGATCGGTACCATCCTTGAGCTTCTCCGACTTTCGGAAGGGTTAGGGTTAGGGTTAGGGATGAAAGCACATAGGAGAAAGAGATATTCTTGAATAACTTTTTTTGTGAAGGTCGGAGAGACTTGCAAGTAGGCTCTACCCCCACTAAATGGGGTAGCGCGCATCGATCGGTACCATCCTTGAGCTTCTCCGACTTTCGGAAGGGTTAGGGTTAGGGTTAGGGATGAAAGCACATAGGAGAAAGAGATATTCTTGAATAACTTTTTTTGTGAAGGTCGGAGAGACTTGCAAGTAGGCTCTACCCCCACTAAATGGGGTAGCGCGCATCGATCGGTACCATCCTTGAGCTTCTCCGACTTTCGGAAGGGTTAGGGTTAGGGTTAGGGATGAAAGCACATAGGAGAAAGAGATATTCTTGAATAACTTTTTTTGTGAAGGTCGGAGAGACTTGCAAGTAGGCTCTACCCCCACTAAATGGGGTAGCGCGCATCGATCGGTACCATCCTTGAGCTTCTCCGACTTTCGGAAGGGTTAGGGTTAGGGTTAGGGATGAAAGCACATAGGAGAAAGAGATATTCTTGAATAACTTTTTTTTTGAAGGTCGGAGAGACTTGCAAGTAGGCTCTACCCCCACTAAATGGGGTAGCGCGCATCGATCGGTACCATCCTTGAGCTTCTCCGACTTTCGGAAGGGTTAGGGTTAGGGTTAGGGATGAAAGCACATAGGAGAAAGAGATATTCTTGAATAACTTTTTTTGTGAAGGTCGGAGAGACTTGGCAAGTGGTTGCATCTGGACTAATTTGGGTCCTGCAGATCGATTGGTACCATCCCCGAGCTTGTACGACCTTCGGAAGAGGTCGACCGACGAAATTCCCCCAAATCTGAGGAGATATTCTTGAATAACTTTTTTTGTGAAGGTCGGAGAGACTTGCAAGTAGGCTCTACCCCCACTAAATGGGGTAGCGCACATCGATCGGTACCATCCTTGAGCTTCTCCGACTTTCGGAAGGGTTAGGGTTAGGGTTAGGGATGAAAGCACATAGGAGAAAGAGATATTCTTGAATAACTTTTTTTGTGAAGGTCGGAGAGACTTGCAAGCAGGCTCTACCCCCACTAAATGGGGTAGCGCGCATCGATCGGTACCATCCTTGAGCTTCTCCGACTTTTGGAAGGGTTAGGGTTAGGGTTAGGGATGAAAGCACATAGGAGAAAGAGATATTCTTGAATAACTTTTTTTGTGAAGGTCGGAGAGACTTGCAAGTAGGCTCTACCCCCACTAAATGGGGTAGCGCGCATCGATCGGTACCATCCTTGAGCTTCTCCGACTTTCGGAAGGGTTAGGGTTAGGGTTAGGGATGAAAGCACATAGGAGAAAGAGATATTCTTGAATAACTTTTTTTGTGAAGGTCGGAGAGACTTGCAAGTAGGCTCTACCCCCACTAAATGGGGTAGCGCGCATCGATCGGTACCATCCTTGAGCTTCTCCGACTTTCGGAAGGGTTAGGGTTAGGGTTAGGGATGAAAGCACATAGGAGAAAGAGATATTCTTGAATAACTTTTTTTGTGAAGGTCGGAGAGACTTGCAAGTAGGCTCTACCCCCACTAAATGGGGTAGCGCACATCGATCGGTACCATCCTTGAGCTTCTCCGACTTTCGGAAGGGTTAGGGTTAGGGTTAGGGATGAAAGCACATAGGAGAAAGAGATATTCTTGAATAACTTTTTTTGTGAAGGTCGGAGAGACTTGCAAGTAGGCTCTACCCCCACTAAATGGGGTAGCGCGCATCGATCGGTACCATCCTTGAGCTTCTCCGACTTTTGGAAGGGTTAGGGTTAGGGTTAGGGATGAAAGCACATAGGAGAAAGAGATATTCTTGAATAACTTTTTTTGTGAAGGTCGGAGAGACTTGCAAGTAGGCTCTACCCCCACTAAATGGGGTTGCGCACATCGATCAGTACCATCCTTGAGCTTCTCCGACTTTCGGAAGGGTTAGGGTTAGGGTTAGGGATGAAAGCACATAGGAGAAAGAGATATTCTTGAATAACTTTTTTTGTGAAGGTCGGAGAGACTTGGAAAGTGGTTGCATCTGGACTAATTTGGGTCCTGCGGATCGATTGGTACCATCCCCGAGCTTGTACGACCTTCGGAAGAGGTCGACCGACGAAATTCCCCCAAATCTGAGGAGATATTCTTGAATAACTTTTTTTGTGAAGGTCGGAGAGACTTGCAAGTAGGCTCTACCCCCACTAAATGGGGTTGCGCGCATCGATCAGTACCATCCTTGAGCTTCTCCGACTTTCGGAAGGGTTAGGGTTAGGGATGAAAGCACATAGGAGAAAGAGATATTCTTGAATAACTTTTTTTGTGAAGGTCGGAGAGACTTGGAAAGTGGTTGCATCTGGACTAATTTGGGTCCTGCGGATCGATTGGTACCATCCCCGAGCTTGTACGACCTTCGGAAGAGGTCGACCGACGAAATTCCCCCAAATCTGAGGAGATATTCTTGAATAACTTTTTTTGTGAAGGTCGGAGAGACTTGCAAGTAGGCTCTACCCCCACTAAATGGGGTAGCGCGCATCGATCGGTACCATCCTTGAGCTTCTCCGACTTTCGGAAGGGTTAGGGTTAGGGTTAGGGATGAAAGCACATAGGAGAAAGAGATATTCTTGAATAACTTTTTTTTTGAAGGTCGGAGAGACTTGCAAGTAGGCTCTACCCCCACTAAATGGGGTAGCGCGCATCGATCGGTACCATCCTTGAGCTTCTCCGACTTTCGGAAGGGTTAGGGTTAGGGTTAGGGATGAAAGCACATAGGAGAAAGAGATATTCTTGAATAACTTTTTTTGTGAAGGTCGGAGAGACTTGGAAAGTGGTTGCATCTGGACTAATTTGGGTCCTGCGGATCGATTGGTACCATCTCCGAGCTTGTACGACCTTCGGAAGAGGTCGACCGACGAAATTCCCCCAAATCTGAGGAGATATTCTTGAATAACTTTTTTTGTGAAGGTCGGAGAGACTTGCAAGTAGGCTCTACCCCCACTAAATGGGGTAGCGCACATCGATCGGTACCATCCTTGAGCTTCTCCGACTTTCGGAAGGGTTAGGGTTAGGGTTAGGGATGAAAGCACATAGGAGAAAGAGATATTCTTGAATAACTTTTTTTGTGAAGGTCGGAGAGACTTGCAAGTAGGCTCTACCCCCACTAAATGGGGTAGCGCGCATCGATCGGTACCATCCTTGAGCTTCTCCGACTTTCGGAAGGGTTAGGGTTAGGGTTAGGGATGAAAGCACATAGGAGAAAGAGATATTCTTGAATAACTTTTTTTGTGAAGGTCGGAGAGACTTGCAAGTAGGCTCTACCCCCACTAAATGGGGTAGCGCGCATCGATCGGTACCATCCTTGAGCTTCTCCGACTTTCGGAAGGGTTAGGGTTAGGGTTAGGGATGAAAGCACATAGGAGAAAGAGATATTCTTGAATAACTTTTTTTGTGAAGGTCGGAGAGACTTGCAAGTAGGCTCTACCCCCACTAAATGGGGTAGCGCGCATCGATCGGTACCATCCTTGAGCTTCTCCGACTTTCGGAAGGGTTAGGGTTAGGGTTAGGGATGAAAGCACATAGGAGAAAGAGATATTCTTGAATAACTTTTTTTTTGAAGGTCGGAGAGACTTGCAAGTAGGCTCTACCCCCACTAAATGGGGTAGCGCGCATCGATCGGTACCATCCTTGAGCTTCTCCGACTTTCGGAAGGGTTAGGGTTAGGGTTAGGGATGAAAGCACATAGGAGAAAGAGATATTCTTGAATAACTTTTTTTGTGAAGGTCGGAGAGACTTGGCAAGTGGTTGCATCTGGACTAATTTGGGTCCTGCAGATCGATTGGTACCATCCCCGAGCTTGTACGACCTTCGGAAGAGGTCGACCGACGAAATTCCCCCAAATCTGAGGAGATATTCTTGAATAACTTTTTTTGTGAAGGTCGGAGAGACTTGCAAGTAGGCTCTACCCCCACTAAATGGGGTAGCGCACATCGATCGGTACCATCCTTGAGCTTCTCCGACTTTCGGAAGGGTTAGGGTTAGGGTTAGGGATGAAAGCACATAGGAGAAAGAGATATTCTTGAATAACTTTTTTTGTGAAGGTCGGAGAGACTTGCAAGTAGGCTCTACCCCCACTAAATGGGGTAGCGCGCATCGATCGGTACCATCCTTGAGCTTCTCCGACTTTTGGAAGGGTTAGGGTTAGGGTTAGGGATGAAAGCACATAGGAGAAAGAGATATTCTTGAATAACTTTTTTTGTGAAGGTCGGAGAGACTTGGAAAGTGGTTGCATCTGGACTAATTTGGGTCCTGCGGATCGATTGGTACCATCCCCGAGCTTGTACGACCTTCGGAAGAGGTCGACCGACGAAATTCCCCCAAATCTGAGGAGATATTCTTGAATAACTTTTTTTGTGAAGGTCGGAGAGACTTGCAAGTAGGCTCTACCCCCACTAAATGGGGTAGCGCACATCGATCGGTACCATCCTTGAGCTTCTCCGACTTTCGGAAGGGTTAGGGTTAGGGTTAGGGATGAAAGCACATAGGAGAAAGAGATATTCTTGAATAACTTTTTTTGTGAAGGTCGGAGAGACTTGCAAGTAGGCTCTACCCCCACTAAATGGCGTAGCGCGCATCGATCGGTACCATCCTTGAGCTTCTCCGACTTTTGGAAGGGTTAGGGTTAGGGTTAGGGATGAAAGCACATAGGAGAAAGAGATATTCTTGAATAACTTTTTTTGTGAAGGTCGGAAAGACTTGGAAAGTGGTTGCATCTGGACTAATTTGGGTCCTGCGGATCGATTGGTACCATCCCCGAGCTTGTACGACCTTCGGAAGAGGTCGACCGACGAAATTCCCCCAAATCTGAGGAGATATTCTTGAATAACTTTTTTTGTGAAGGTCGGAGAGACTTGCAAGTAGGCTCTACCCCCACTAAATGGGGTAGCGCGCATCGATCGGTACCATCCTTGAGCTTCTCCGACTTTCGGAAGGGTTAGGGTTAGGGTTAGGGATGAAAGCACATAGGAGAAAGAGATATTCTTGAATAACTTTTTTTGTGAAGGTCGGAGAGACTTGCAAGTAGGCTCTACCCCCACTAAATGGGGTAGCGCGCATCGATCGGTACCATCCTTGAGCTTCTCCGACTTTCGGAAGGGTTAGGGTTAGGGTTAGGGATGAAAGCACATAGGAGAAAGAGATATTCTTGAATAACTTTTTTTGTGAAGGTCGGAGAGACTTGCAAGTAGGCTCTACCCCCACTAAATGGGGTAGCGCGCATCGATCGGTACCATCCTTGAGCTTCTCCGACTTTCGGAAGGGTTAGGGTTAGGGTTAGGGATGAAAGCACATAGGAGAAAGAGATATTCTTGAATAACTTTTTTTTTGAAGGTCGGAGAGACTTGCAAGTAGGCTCTACCCCCACTAAATGGGGTAGCGCGCATCGATCGGTACCATCCTTGAGCTTCTCCGACTTTCGGAAGGGTTAGGGTTAGGGTTAGGGATGAAAGCACATAGGAGAAAGAGATATTCTTGAATAACTTTTTTTGTGAAGGTCGGAGAGACTTGGCAAGTGGTTGCATCTGGACTAATTTGGGTCCTGCAGATCGATTGGTACCATCCCCGAGCTTGTACGACCTTCGGAAGAGGTCGACCGACGAAATTCCCCCAAATCTGAGGAGATATTCTTGAATAACTTTTTTTGTGAAGGTCGGAGAGACTTGCAAGTAGGCTCTACCCCCACTAAATGGGGTAGCGCACATCGATCGGTACCATCCTTGAGCTTCTCCGACTTTCGGAAGGGTTAGGGTTAGGGTTAGGGATGAAAGCACATAGGAGAAAGAGATATTCTTGAATAACTTTTTTTGTGAAGGTCGGAGAGACTTGCAAGTAGGCTCTACCCCCACTAAATGGGGTAGCGCGCATCGATCGGTACCATCCTTGAGCTTCTCCGACTTTTGGAAGGGTTAGGGTTAGGGTTAGGGATGAAAGCACATAGGAGAAAGAGATATTCTTGAATAACTTTTTTTGTGAAGGTCGGAGAGACTTGGAAAGTGGTTGCATCTGGACTAATTTGGGTCCTGCGGATCGATTGGTACCATCCCCGAGCTTGTACGACCTTCGGAAGAGGTCGACCGACGAAATTCCCCCAAATCTGAGGAGATATTCTTGAATAACTTTTTTTGTGAAGGTCGGAGAGACTTGCAAGTAGGCTCTACCCCCACTAAATGGGGTAGCGCACATCGATCGGTACCATCCTTGAGCTTCTCCGACTTTCGGAAGGGTTAGGGTTAGGGTTAGGGATGAAAGCACATAGGAGAAAGAGATATTCTTGAATAACTTTTTTTGTGAAGGTCGGAGAGACTTGCAAGTAGGCTCTACCCCCACTAAATGGCGTAGCGCGCATCGATCGGTACCATCCTTGAGCTTCTCCGACTTTTGGAAGGGTTAGGGTTAGGGTTAGGGATGAAAGCACATAGGAGAAAGAGATATTCTTGAATAACTTTTTTTGTGAAGGTCGGAGAGACTTGCAAGTAGGCTCTACCCCCACTAAATGGGGTAGCGCGCATCGATCGGTACCATCCTTGAGCTTCTCCGACTTTCGGAAGGGTTAGGGTTAGGGTTAGGGATGAAAGCACATAGGAGAAAGAGATATTCTTGAATAACTTTTTTTGTGAAGGTCGGAGAGACTTGCAAGTAGGCTCTACCCCCACTAAATGGGGTAGCGCGCATCGATCGGTACCATCCTTGAGCTTCTCCGACTTTCGGAAGGGTTAGGGTTAGGGTTAGGGATGAAAGCACATAGGAGAAAGAGATATTCTTGAATAACTTTTTTTGTGAAGGTCGGAGAGACTTGCAAGTAGGCTCTACCCCCACTAAATGGGGTAGCGCGCATCGATCGGTACCATCCCTGAGCTTCTCCGACTTTCGGAAGGGTTAGGGTTAGGGTTAGGGATGAAAGCACATAGGAGAAAGAGATATTCTTGAATAACTTTTTTTGTGAAGGTCGGAGAGACTTGGAAAGTGGTTGCATCTGGACTAATTTGGGTCCTGCGGATCGATTAGTACCATCCCCGAGCTTGTACGACCTTCGGAAGAGGTCGACCGACGAAATTCCCCCAAATCTGAGGAGATATTCTTGAATAACTTTTTTTGTGAAGGTCGGAGAGACTTGCAAGTAGGCTCTACCCCCACTAAATGGGGTAGCGCACATCGATCGGTACCATCCTTGAGCTTCTCCGACTTTCGGAAGGGTTAGGGTTAGGGTTAGGGATGAAAGCACATAGGAGAAAGAGATATTCTTGAATAACTTTTTTTGTGAAGGTCAGAGAGACTTGCAAGTAGGCTCTACCCCCACTAAATGGGGTAGCGCGCATCGATCGGTACCATCCTTGAGCTTCTCCGACTTTCGGAAGGGTTAGGGTTAGGGTTAGGGATGAAAGCACATAGGAGAAAGAGATATTCTTGAATAACTTTTTTTGTGAAGGTCGGAGAGACTTGGCAAGTGGTTGCATCTGGACTAATTTGGGTCCTGCGGATCGATTGGTACCATCCCCGAGCTTGTACGACCTTCGGAAGAGGTCGACCGACGAAATTCCCCCAAATCTGAGGAGATATTCTTGAATAACTTTTTTTGTGAAGGTCGGAGAGACTTGCAAGTAGGCTCTACCCCCACTAAATGGGGTAACGCACATCGATCGGTACCATCCTTGAGCTTCTCCGACTTTCGGAAGGGTTAGGGTTAGGGTTAGGGATGAAAGCACATAGGAGAAAGAGATATTCTTGAATAACTTTTTTTGTGAAGGTCGGAGAGACTTGCAAGTAGGCTCTACCCCCACTAAATGGGGTAGCGCGCATCGATCGGTACCATCCTTGAGCTTCTCCGACTTTTGGAAGGGTTAGGGTTAGGGTTAGGGATGAAAGCACATAGGAGAAAGAGATATTCTTGAATAACTTTTTTTGTGAAGGTCGGAGAGACTTGGAAAGTGGTTGCATCTGGACTAATTTGGGTCCTGCGGATCGACTGGTACCATCCCCGAGCTTGTACGACCTTCGGAAGAGGTCGACCGACGAAATTCCCCCAAATCTGAGGAGATATTCTTGAATAACTTTTTTTGTGAAGGTCGGAGAGACTTGCAAGTAGGCTCTACCCCCACTAAATGGGGTAGCGCACATCGATCGGTACCATCCTTGAGCTTCTCCGACTTTCGGAAGGGTTAGGGTTAGGGTTAGGGATGAAAGCACATAGGAGAAAGAGATATTCTTGAATAACTTTTTTTGTGAAGGTCGGAGAGACTTGCAAGTAGGCTCTACCCCCACTAAATGGGGTAGCGCGCATCGATCGGTACCATCCTTGAGCTTCTCCGACTTTTGGAAGGGTTAGGGTTAGGGATGAAAGCACATAGGAGAAAGAGATATTCTTGAATAACTTTTTTTGTGAAGGTCGGAGAGACTTGCAAGTAGGCTCTACCCCCACTAAATGGGGTAGCGCGCATCGATCGGTACCATCCTTGAGCTTCTCCGACTTTCGGAAGGGTTAGGGTTAGGGTTAGGGATGAAAGCACATAGGAGAAAGAGATATTCTTGAATAACTTTTTTTGTGAAGGTCGGAGAGACTTGGAAAGTGGTTGCATCTGGACTAATTTGGGTCCTGCGGATCGATTGGTACCATCCCCGAGCTTGTACGACCTTCGGAAGAGGTCGACCGACGAAATTCCCCCAAATCTGAGGAGATATTCTTGAATAACTTTTTTTGTGAAGGTCGGAGAGACTTGCAAGTAGGCTCTACCCCCACTAAATGGGGTAGCGCACATCGATCGGTACCATCCTTGAGCTTCTCCGACTTTCGGAAGGGTTAGGGTTAGGGTTAGGGATGAAAGCACATAGGAGAAAGAGATATTCTTGAATAACTTTTTTTGTGAAGGTCAGAGAGACTTGCAAGTAGGCTCTACCCCCACTAAATGGGGTAGCGCGCATCGATCAGTACCATCCTTGAGCTTCTCCGACTTTCGGAAGGGTTAGGGTTAGGGTTAGGGATGAAAGCACATAGGAGAAAGAGATATTCTTGAATAACTTTTTTTGTGAAGGTCGGAGAGACTTGGAAAGTGGTTGCATCTGGACTAATTTGGGTCCTGCGGATCGATTGGTACCATCCCCGAGCTTGTACGACCTTCGGAAGAGGTCGACCGACGAAATTCCCCCAAATCTGAGGAGATATTCTTGAATAACTTTTTTTGTGAAGGTCGGAGAGACTTGCAAGTAGGCTCTACCCCCACTAAATGGGGTTGCGCGCATCGATCAGTACCATCCTTGAGCTTCTCCGACTTTCGGAAGGGTTAGGGTTAGGGTTAGGGATGAAAGCACATAGGAGAAAGAGATATTCTTGAATAACTTTTTTTGTGAAGGTCGGAGAGACTTGGAAAGTGGTTGCATCTGGACTAATTTGGGTCCTGCGGATCGATTGGTACCATCCCCGAGCTTGTACGACCTTCGGAAGAGGTCGACCGACGAAATTCCCCCAAATCTGAGGAGATATTCTTGAATAACTTTTTTTGTGAAGGTCGGAGAGACTTGCAAGTAGGCTCTACCCCCACTAAATGGGGTTGCGCGCATCGATCGGTACCATCCTTGAGCTTCTCCGACTTTCGGAAGGGTTAGGGTTAGGGTTAGGGATGAAAGCACATAGGAGAAAGAGATATTCTTGAATAACTTTTTTTGTGAAGGTCGGAGAGACTTGCAAGTAGGCTCTACCCCCACTAAATGGGGTAGCGCGCATCGATCGGTACCATCCTTGAGCTTCTCCGACTTTCGGAAGGGTTAGGGTTAGGGTTAGGGATGAAAGCACATAGGAGAAAGAGATATTCTTGAATAACTTTTTTTGTGAAGGTCGGAGAGACTTGGAAAGTGGTTGCATCTGGACTAATTTGGGTCCTGCGGATCGATTGGTACTATCCCCGAGCTTGTACGACCTTCGGAAGAGGTCGACCGACGAAATTCCCCCAAATCTGAGGAGATATTCTTGAATAACTTTTTTTGTGAAGGTCGGAGAGACATGCAAGTAGGCTCTACCCCCACTAAATGGGGTAGCGCACATCGATCGGTACCATCCTTGAGCTTCTCCGACTTTCGGAAGGGTTAGGGTTAGGGTTAGGGATGAAAGCACATAGGAGAAAGAGATATTCTTGAATAACTTTTTTTGTGAAGGTCGGAGAGACTTGCAAGTAGGCTCTACCCCCACTAAATGGGGTAGCGCGCATCGATCGGTACCATCCTTGAGCTTCTCCGACTTTTGGAAGGGTTAGGGTTAGGGTTAGGGTTAGGGATGAAAGCACATAGGAGAAAGAGATATTCTTGAATAACTTTTTTTGTGAAGGTCGGAAAGACTTGGAAAGTGGTTGCATCTGGACTAATTTGGGTCCTGCGGATCGATTGGTACCATCCCCGAGCTTGTACGACCTTCGGAAGAGGTCGACCGACGAAATTCCCCCAAATCTGAGGAGATATTCTTGAATAACTTTTTTTGTGAAGGTCGGAGAGACTTGCAAGTAGGCTCTACCCCCACTAAATGGGGTAGCGCACATCGATCGGTACCATCCTTGAGCTTCTCCGACTTTCGGAAGGGTTAGGGTTAGGGTTAGGGATGAAAGCACATAGGAGAAAGAGATATTCTTGAATAACTTTTTTTGTGAAGGTCGGAGAGACTTGCAAGTAGGCTCTACCCCCACTAAATGGGGTAGCGCGCATCGATCGGTACCATCTTTGAGCTTCTCCGACTTTTGGAAGGGTTAGGGTTAGGGTTAGGGATGAAAGCACATAGGAGAAAGAGATATTCTTGAATAACTTTTTTTGTGAAGGTCGGAGAGACTTGCAAGTAGGCTCTACCCCCACTAAATGGGGTAGCGCGCATCGATCGGTACCATCCTTGAGCTTCTCCGACTTTCGGAAGGGTTAGGGTTAGGGTTAGGGATGAAAGCACATAGGAGAAAGAGATATTCTTGAATAACTTTTTTTGTGAAGGTCGGAGAGACTTGCAAGTAGGCTCTACCCCCACTAAATGGGGTAGCGCGCATCGATCGGTACCATCCTTGAGCTTCTCCGACTTTTGGAAGGGTTAGGGTTAGGGTTAGGGATGAAAGCACATAGGAGAAAGAGATATTCTTGAATAACTTTTTTTGTGAAGGTCGGAGAGACTTGGAAAGTGGTTGCATCTGGACTAATTTGGGTCCTGCGGATCGATTGGTACCATCCCCGAGCTTGTACGACCTTCGGAAGAGGTCGACCGACGAAATTCCCCCAAATCTGAGGAGATATTCTTGAATAACTTTTTTTGTGAAGGTCGGAGAGACTTGCAAGTAGGCTCTACCCCCACTAAATGGGGTAGCGCACATCGATCGGTACCATCCTTGAGCTTCTCCGACTTTCGGAAGGGTTAGGGTTAGGGTTAGGGATGAAAGCACATAGGAGAAAGAGATATTCTTGAATAACTTTTTTTGTGAAGGTCGGAGAGACTTGCAAGTAGGCTCTACCCCCACTAAATGGGGTAGCGCGCATCGATCGGTACCATCGTTGAGCTTCTCCGACTTTTGGAAGGGTTAGGGTTAGGGTTAGGGATGAAAGCACATAGGAGAAAGAGATATTCTTGAATAACTTTTTTTGTGAAGGTCGGAGAGACTTGCAAGTAGGCTCTACCCCCACTAAATGGGGTAGCGCGCATCGATCAGTACCATCCTTGAGCTTCTCCGACTTTCGGAAGGGTTAGGGTTAGGGTTAGGGATGAAAGCACATAGGAGAAAGAGATATTCTTGAATAACTTTTTTTGTGAAGGTCGGAGAGACTTGCAAGTAGGCTCTACCCCCACTAAATGGGGTAGCGCGCATCGATCGGTACCATCCTTGAGCTTCTCCGACTTTCGGAAGGGTTAGGGTTAGGGTTAGGGATGAAAGCACATAGGAGAAAGAGATATTCTTGAATAACTTTTTTTGTGAAGGTCGGAGAGACTTGCAAGTAGGCTCTACCCCCACTAAATGGGGTAGCGCGCATCGATCGGTACCATCCCTGAGCTTCTCCGACTTTCGGAAGGGTTAGGGTTAGGGTTAGGGATGAAAGCACATAGGAGAAAGAGATATTCTTGAATAACTTTTTTTGTGAAGGTCGGAGAGACTTGGAAAGTGGTTGCATCTGGACTAATTTGGGTCCTGCGGATCGATTGGTACCATCCCCGAGCTTGTACGACCTTCGGAAGAGGTCGACCGACGAAATTCCCCCAAATCTGAGGAGATATTCTTGAATAACTTTTTTTGTGAAGGTCGGAGAGACTTGCAAGTAGGCTCTACCCCCACTAAATGGGGTAGCACACATCGATCGGTACCATCCTTGAGCTTCTCCGACTTTCGGAAGGGTTAGGGTTAGGGTTAGGGATGAAAGCACATAGGAGAAAGAGATATTCTTGAATAACTTTTTTTGTGAAGGTCAGAGAGACTTGCAAGTAGGCTCTACCCCCACTAAATGGGGTAGCGCGCATCGATCGGTACCATCCTTGAGCTTCTCCGACTTTCGGAAGGGTTAGGGTTAGGGTTAGGGATGAAAGCACATAGGAGAAAGAGATATTCTTGAATAACTTTTTTTGTGAAGGTCGGAGAGACTTGGCAAGTGGTTGCATCTGGACTAATTTGGGTCCTGCGGATCGATTGGTACCATCCCCGAGCTTGTACGACCTTCGGAAGAGGTCGACCGACGAAATTCCCCCAAATCTGAGGAGATATTCTTGAATAACTTTTTTTGTGAAGGTCGGAGAGACTTGCAAGTAGGCTCTACCCCCACTAAATGGGGTAGCGCACATCGATCGGTACCATCCTTGAGCTTCTCCGACTTTCGGAAGGGTTAGGGTTAGGGTTAGGGATGAAAGCACATAGGAGAAAGAGATATTCTTGAATAACTTTTTTTGTGAAGGTCGGAGAGACTTGCAAGTAGGCTCTACCCCCACTAAATGGGGTAGCGCGCATCGATCGGTACCATCCTTGAGCTTCTCCGACTTTTGGAAGGGTTAGGGTTAGGGTTAGGGATGAAAGCACATAGGAGAAAGAGATATTCTTGAATAACTTTTTTTGTGAAGGTCGGAGAGACTTGGAAAGTGGTTGCATCTGGACTAATTTGGGTCCTGCGGATCGATTGGTACCATCCCCGAGCTTGTACGACCTTCGGAAGAGGTCGACCGACGAAATTCCCCCAAATCTGAGGAGATATTCTTGAATAACTTTTTTTGTGAAGGTCGGAGAGACTTGCAAGTAGGCTCTACCCCCACTAAATGGGGTAGCGCACATCGATCGGTACCATCCTTGAGCTTCTCCGACTTTCGGAAGGGTTAGGGTTAGGGTTAGGGATGAAAGCACATAGGAGAAAGAGATATTCTTGAATAACTTTTTTTGTGAAGGTCGGAAAGACTTGCAAGTAGGCTCTACCCCCACTAAATGGGGTAGCGCGCATCGATCGGTACCATCCTTGAGCTTCTCCGACTTTTGGAAGGGTTAGGGTTAGGGTTAGGGATGAAAGCACATAGGAGAAAGAGATATTCTTGAATAACTTTTTTTGTGAAGGTCGGAGAGACTTGGAAAGTGGTTGCATCTGGACTAATTTGGGTCCTGCGGATCGATTGGTACCATCCCCGAGCTTGTACGACCTTCGGAAGAGGTCGACCGACGAAATTCCCCCAAATCTGAGGAGATATTCTTGAATAACTTTTTTTGTGAAGGTCGGAGAGACTTGCAAGTAGGCTCTACCCCCACTAAATGGGGTAGCGCACATCGATCGGTACCATCCTTGAGCTTCTCCGACTTTCGGAAGGGTTAGGGTTAGGGTTAGGGATGAAAGCACATAGGAGAAAGAGATATTCTTGAATAACTTTTTTTGTGAAGGTCAGAGAGACTTGCAAGTAGGCTCTACCCCCACTAAATGGGGTAGCGCGCATCGATCGGTACCATCCTTGAGCTTCTCCGACTTTCGGAAGGGTTAGGGTTAGGGTTAGGGATGAAAGCACATAGGAGAAAGAGATATTCTTGAATAACTTTTTTTGTGAAGGTCGGAGAGACTTGGAAAGTGGTTGCATCTGGACTAATTTGGGTCCTGCGGATCGATTGGTACCATCCCCGAGCTTGTACGACCTTCGGAAGAGGTCGACCGACGAAATTCCCCCAAATCTGAGGAGATATTCTTGAATAACTTTTTTTGTGAAGGTCGGAGAGACTTGCAAGTAGGCTCTACCCCCACTAAATGGGGTTGCGCGCATCGATCGGTACCATCCTTGAGCTTCTCCGACTTTCGGAAGGGTTAGGGTTAGGGTTAGGGATGAAAGCACATAGGAGAAAGAGATATTCTTGAATAACTTTTTTTGTGAAGGTCGGAGAGACTTGGAAAGTGGTTGCATCTGGACTAATTTGGGTCCTGCGGATCGATTGGTACCATCCCCGAGCTTGTACGACCTTCGGAAGAGGTCGACCGACGAAATTCCCCCAAATCTGAGGAGATATTCTTGAATAACTTTTTTTGTGAAGGTCGGAGAGACTTGCAAGTAGGCTCTACCCCCACTAAATGGGGTTGCGCGCATCGATCGGTACCATCCTTGAGCTTCTCCGACTTTCGGAAGGGTTAGGGTTAGGGTTAGGGATGAAAGCACATAGGAGAAAGAGATATTCTTGAATAACTTTTTTTGTGAAGGTCGGAGAGACTTGCAAGTAGGCTCTACCCCCACTAAATGGGGTAGCGCACATCGATCGGTACCATCCTTGAGCTTCTCCGACTTTCGGAAGGGTTAGGGTTAGGGTTAGGGATGAAAGCACATAGGAGAAAGAGATATTCTTGAATAACTTTTTTTGTGAAGGTCGGAGAGACTTGGAAAGTGGTTGCATCTGGACTAATTTGGGTCCTGCGGATCGATTGGTACTATCCCCGAGCTTGTACGACCTTCGGAAGAGGTCGACCGACGAAATTCCCCCAAATCTGAGGAGATATTCTTGAATAACTTTTTTTGTGAAGGTCGGAGAGACTTGCAAGTAGGCTCTACCCCCACTAAATGGGGTAGCGCACATCGATCGGTACCATCCTTGAGCTTCTCCGACTTTCGGAAGGGTTAGGGTTAGGGTTAGGGATGAAAGCACATAGGAGAAAGAGATATTCTTGAATAACTTTTTTTGTGAAGGTCGGAGAGACTTGCAAGTAGGCTCTACCCCCACTAAATGGGGTAGCGCGCATCGATCGGTACCATCCTTGAGCTTCTCCGACTTTTGGAAGGGTTAGGGTTAGGGTTAGGGTTAGGGATGAAAGCACATAGGAGAAAGAGATATTCTTGAATAACTTTTTTTGTGAAGGTCGGAAAGACTTGGAAAGTGGTTGCATCTGGACTAATTTGGGTCCTGCGGATCGATTGGTACCATCCCCGAGCTTGTACGACCTTCGGAAGAGGTCGACCGACGAAATTCCCCCAAATCTGAGGAGATATTCTTGAATAACTTTTTTTGTGAAGGTCGGAGAGACTTGCAAGTAGGCTCTACCCCCACTAAATGGGGTAGCGCACATCGATCGGTACCATCCTTGAGCTTCTCCGACTTTCGGAAGGGTTAGGGTTAGGGTTAGGGATGAAAGCACATAGGAGAAAGAGATATTCTTGAATAACTTTTTTTGTGAAGGTCGGAGAGACTTGCAAGTAGGCTCTACCCCCACTAAATGGGGTAGCGCGCATCGATCGGTACCATCTTTGAGCTTCTCCGACTTTTGGAAGGGTTAGGGTTAGGGTTAGGGATGAAAGCACATAGGAGAAAGAGATATTCTTGAATAACTTTTTTTGTGAAGGTCGGAGAGACTTGCAAGTAGGCTCTACCCCCACTAAATGGGGTAGCGCGCATCGATCGGTACCATCCTTGAGCTTCTCCGACTTTCGGAAGGGTTAGGGTTAGGGATGAAAGCACATAGGAGAAAGAGATATTCTTGAATAACTTTTTTTGTGAAGGTCGGAGAGACTTGGAAAGTGGTTGCATCTGGACTAATTTGGGTCCTGCGGATCGATTGGTACCATCCCCGAGCTTGTACGACCTTCGGAAGAGGTCGACCGACGAAATTCCCCCAAATCTGAGGAGATATTCTTGAATAACTTTTTTTGTGAAGGTCGGAGAGACTTGCAAGTAGGCTCTACCCCCACTAAATGGGGTAGCGCGCATCGATCGGTACCATCTTTGAGCTTCTCCGACTTTTGGAAGGGTTAGGGTTAGGGTTAGGGATGAAAGCACATAGGAGAAAGAGATATTCTTGAATAACTTTTTTTGTGAAGGTCGGAGAGACTTGCAAGTAGGCTCTACCCCCACTAAATGGGGTAGCACGCATCGATCGGTACCATCCTTGAGCTTCTCCGACTTTCGGAAGGGTTAGGGTTAGGGTTAGGGATGAAAGCACATAGGAGAAAGAGATATTCTTGAATAACTTTTTTTGTGAAGGTCGGAGAGACTTGCAAGTAGGCTCTACCCCCACTAAATGGGGTAGCGCGCATCGATCGGTACCATCCTTGAGCTTCTCCGACTTTCGGAAGGGTTAGGGTTAGTGTTAGGGATGAAAGCACATAGGAGAAAGAGATATTCTTGAATAACTTTTTTTGTGAAGGTCGGAGAGACTTGCAAGTAGGCTCTACCCCCACTAAATGGGGTAGCGCGCATCGATCGGTACCATCCTTGAGCTTCTCCGACTTTCGGAAGGGTTAGGGTTAGGGTTAGGGATGAAAGCACATAGGAGAAAGAGATATTCTTGAATAACTTTTTTTTTGAAGGTCGGAGAGACTTGCAAGTAGGCTCTACCCCCACTAAATGGGGTAGCGCGCATCGATCGGTACCATCCTTGAGCTTCTCCGACTTTCGGAAGGGTTAGGGTTAGGGTTAGGGATGAAAGCACATAGGAGAAAGAGATATTCTTGAATAACTTTTTTTGTGAAGGTCGGAGAGACTTGGAAAGTGGTTGCATCTGGACTAATTTGGGTCCTGCGGATCGATTGGTACCATCCCCGAGCTTGTACGACCTTCGGAAGAGGTCGACCGACGAAATTCCCCCAAATCTGAGGAGATATTCTTGAATAACTTTTTTTGTGAAGGTCGGAGAGACTTGCAAGTAGGCTCTACCCCCACTAAATGGGGTAGCGCACATCGATCGGTACCATCCTTGAGCTTCTCCGACTTTCGGAAGGGTTAGGGTTAGGGTTAGGGATGAAAGCACATAGGAGAAAGAGATATTCTTGAATAACTTTTTTTGTGAAGGTCGGAGAGACTTGCAAGTAGGCTCTACCCCCACTAAATGGGGTAGCGCGCATCGATCGGTACCATCTTTGAGCTTCTCCGACTTTCGGAAGGGTTAGGGTTAGGGTTAGGGATGAAAGCACATAGGAGAAAGAGATATTCTTGAATAACTTTTTTTTTGAAGGTCGGAGAGACTTGCAAGTAGGCTCTACCCCCACTAAATGGGGTAGCGCGCATCGATCGGTACCATCCTTGAGCTTCTCCGACTTTCGGAAGGGTTAGGGTTAGGGTTAGGGATGAAAGCACATAGGAGAAAGAGATATTCTTGAATAACTTTTTTTGTGAAGGTCGGAGAGACTTGCAAGTAGGCTCTACCCCCACTAAATGGGGTAGCGCGCATCGATCGGTACCATCCTTGAGCTTCTCCGACTTTCGGAAGGGTTAGGGTTAGGGTTAGGGATGAAAGCACATAGGAGAAAGAGATATTCTTGAATAACTTTTTTTTTGAAGGTCGGAGAGACTTGCAAGTAGGCTCTACCCCCACTAAATGGGGTAGCGCGCATCGATCGGTACCATCCTTGAGCTTCTCCGACTTTCGGAAGGGTTAGGGTTAGGGTTAGGGATGAAAGCACATAGGAGAAAGAGATATTCTTGAATAACTTTTTTTGTGAAGGTCGGAGAGACTTGGCAAGTGGTTGCATCTGGACTAATTTGGGTCCTGCGGATCGATTGGTACCATCCCCGAGCTTGTACGACCTTCGGAAGAGGTCGACCGACGAAATTCCCCCAAATCTGAGGAGATATTCTTGAATAACTTTTTTTGTGAAGGTCGGAGAGACTTGCAAGTAGGCTCTACCCCCACTAAATGGGGTAGCGCACATCGATCGGTACCATCCTTGAGCTTCTCCGACTTTCGGAAGGGTTAGGGTTAGGGTTAGGGATGAAAGCACATAGGAGAAAGAGATATTCTTGAATAACTTTTTTTGTGAAGGTCGGAGAGACTTGCAAGTAGGCTCTACCCCCACTAAATGGGGTAGCGCGCATCGATCGGTACCATCCTTGAGCTTCTCCGACTTTTGAAAGGGTTAGGGTTAGGGTTAGGGATGAAAGCACATAGGAGAAAGAGATATTCTTGAATAACTTTTTTTGTGAAGGTCGGAGAGACTTGGAAAGTGGTTGCATCTGGACTAATTTGGGTCCTGCGGATCGATTGGTACCATCTCCGAGCTTGTACGACCTTCGGAAGAGGTCGACCGACGAAATTCCCCCAAATCTGAGGAGATATTCTTGAATAACTTTTTTTGTGAAGGTCGGAGAGACTTGCAAGTAGGCTCTACCCCCACTAAATGGGGTAGCGCACATCGATCGGTACCATCCTTGAGCTTCTCCGACTTTCGGAAGGGTTAGGGTTAGGGTTAGGGATGAAAGCACATAGGAGAAAGAGATATTCTTGAATAACTTTTTTTGTGAAGGTCGGAGAGACTTGCAAGTAGGCTCTACCCCCACTAAATGGGGTAGCGCGCATCGATCGGTACCATCCTTGAGCTTCTCCGACTTTCGGAAGGGTTAGGGTTAGGGTTAGGGATGAAAGCACATAGGAGAAAGAGATATTCTTGAATAACTTTTTTTGTGAAGGTCGGAGAGACTTGCAAGTAGGCTCTACCCCCACTAAATGGGGTAGCGCGCATCGATCGGTACCATCCTTGAGCTTCTCCGACTTTCGGAAGGGTTAGGGTTAGGGTTAGGGATGAAAGCACATAGGAGAAAGAGATATTCTTGAATAACTTTTTTTGTGAAGGTCGGAGAGACTTGCAAGTAGGCTCTACCCCCACTAAATGGGGTAGCGCGCATCGATCGGTACCATCCTTGAGCTTCTCCGACTTTTGGAAGGGTTAGGGTTAGGGTTAGGGATGAAAGCACATAGGAGAAAGAGATATTCTTGAATAACTTTTTTTGTGAAGGTCGGAGAGACTTGGAAAGTGGTTGCATCTGGACTAATTTGGGTCCTGCGGATCGATTGGTACCATCTCCGAGCTTGTACGACCTTCGGAAGAGGTCGACCGACGAAATTCCCCCAAATCTGAGGAGATATTCTTGAATAACTTTTTTTGTGAAGGTCGGAGAGACTTGCAAGTAGGCTCTACCCCCACTAAATGGGGTAGCGCACATCGATCGGTACCATCCTTGAGCTTCTCCGACTTTCGGAAGGGTTAGGGTTAGGGTTAGGGATGAAAGCACATAGGAGAAAGAGATATTCTTGAATAACTTTTTTTGTGAATGTCGGAGAGACTTGCAAGTAGGCTCTACCCCCACTAAATGGGGTAGCGCGCATCGATCGGTACCATCCTTGAGCTTCTCCGACTTTCGGAAGGGTTAGGGTTAGGGTTAGGGATGAAAGCACATAGGAGAAAGAGATATTCTTGAATAACTTTTTTTGTGAAGGTCGGAGAGACTTGCAAGTAGGCTCTACCCCCACTAAATGGGGTAGCGCGCATCGATCGGTACCATCCTTGAGCTTCTCCGACTTTCGGAAGGGTTAGGGTTAGGGTTAGGGATGAAAGCACATAGGAGAAAGAGATATTCTTGAATAACCTTTTTTGTGAAGGTCGGAGAGACTTGCAAGTAGGCTCTACCCCCACTAAATGGGGTAGCGCGCATCGATCGGTACCATCCCTGAGCTTCTCCGACTTTCGGAAGGGTTAGGGTTAGGGTTAGGGATGAAAGCACATAGGAGAAAGAGATATTCTTGAATAACTTTTTTTGTGAAGGTCGGAGAGACTCGGAAAGTGGTTGCATCTGGACTAATTTGGGTCCTGCGGATCGATTGGTACCATCCCCGAGCTTGTACGACCTTCGGAAGAGGTCGACCGACGAAATTCCCCCAAATCTGAGGAGATATTCTTGAATAACTTTTTTTGTGAAGGTCGGAGAGACTTGCAAGTAGGCTCTACCCCCACTAAATGGGGTAGCGCGCATCGATCGGTACCATCCTTGAGCTTCTCCGACTTTCGGAAGGGTTAGGGTTAGGGTTAGGGATGAAAGCACATAGGAGAAAGAGATATTCTTGAATAACTTTTTTTGTGAAGGTCGGAGAGACTTGCAAGTAGGCTCTACCCCCACTAAATGGGGTAGCGCGCATCGATCGGTACCATCCTTGAGCTTCTCCGACTTTCGGAAGGGTTAGGGTTAGGGTTAGGGATGAAAGCACATAGGAGAAAGAGATATTCTTGAATAACTTTTTTTGTGAAGGTCGGAGAGACTTGGAAAGTGGTTGCATCTGGACTAATTTGGGTCCTGCGGATCGATTGGTACCATCCCCGAGCTTGTACAACCTTCGGAAGAGGTCGACCGACGAAATTCCCCCAAATCTGAGGAGATATTCTTGAATAACTTTTTTTGTGAAGGTCGGAGAGACTTGCAAGTAGGCTCTACCCCCACTAAATGGGGTTGCGCGCATCGATCAGTACCATCCTTGAGCTTCTCCGACTTTCGGAAGGGTTAGGGTTAGGGATGAAAGCACATAGGAGAAAGAGATATTCTTGAATAACTTTTTTTGTGAAGGTCGGAGAGACTTGCAAGTAGGCTCTACCCCCACTAAATGGGGTAGCGCGCATCGATTGGTACCATCCTTGAGCTTCTCCGACTTTCGGAAGGGTTAGGGTTAGGGTTAGGGATGAAAGCACATAGGAGAAAGAGATATTCTTGAATAACTTTTTTTGTGAAGGTCGGAGAGACTTGCAAGTAGGCTCTACCCCCACTAAATGGGGTAGCGCGCATCGATCGGTACCATCCTTGAGCTTCTCCGACTTTCGGAAGGGTTAGGGTTAGGGTTAGGGATGAAAGCACATAGGAGAAAGAGATATTCTTGAATAACTTTTTTTGTGAAGGTCGGAGAGACTTGGAAAGTGGTTGCATCTGGACTAATTTGGGTCCTGCGGATCGATTGGTACCATCCCCGAGCTTGTACGACCTTCGGAAGAGGTCGACCGACGAAATTCCCCCAAATCTGAGGAGATATTCTTGAATAACTTTTTTTGTGAAGGTCGGAGAGACTTGGAAAGTGGTTGCATCTGGACTAATTTGGGTCCTGCGGATCGATTGGTACCATCCCCGAGCTTGTACGACCTTCGGAAGAGGTCGACCGACGAAATTCCCCCAAATCTGAGGAGATATTCTTGAATAACTTTTTTTGTGAAGGTCGGAGAGACTTGCAAGTAGGCTCTACCCCCACTAAATGGGGTTGCGCGCATCGATCAGTACCATCCTTGAGCTTCTCCGACTTTCGGAAGGGTTAGGGTTAGGGTTAGGGATGAAAGCACATAGGAGAAAGAGATATTCTTGAATAACTTTTTTTTTGAAGGTCGGAGAGACTTGCAAGTAGGCTCTACCCCCACTAAATGGGGTAGCGCGCATCGATCGGTACCATCCTTGAGCTTCTCCGACTTTCGGAAGGGTTAGGGTTAGGGTTAGGGATGAAAGCACATAGGAGAAAGAGATATTCTTGAATAACTTTTTTTGTGAAGGTCGGAGAGACTTGGCCAGTGGTTGCATCTGGACTAATTTGGGTCCTGCGGATCGATTGGTACCATCCCCGAGCTTGTACGACCTTCGGAAGAGGTCGACCGACGAAATTCCCCCAAATCTGAGGAGATATTCTTGAATAACTTTTTTTGTGAAGGTCGGAGAGACTTGCAAGTAGGCTCTACCCCCACTAAATGGGGTAGCGCACATCGATCGGTACCATCCTTGAGCTTCTCCGACTTTCGGAAGGGTTAGGGTTAGGGTTAGGGATGAAAGCACATAGGAGAAAGAGATATTCTTGAATAACTTTTTTTGTGAAGGTCGGAGAGACTTGCAAGTAGGCTCTACCCCCACTAAATGGGGTAGCGCGCATCGATCGGTACCATCCCTGAGCTTCTCCGACTTTCGGAAGGGTTAGGGTTAGGGTTAGGGATGAAAGCACATAGGAGAAAGAGATATTCTTGAATAACTTTTTTTGTGAAGGTCGGAGAGACTCGGAAAGTGGTTGCATCTGGACTAATTTGGGTCCTGCGGATCGATTGGTACCATCCCCGAGCTTGTACGACCTTCGGAAGAGGTCGACCGACGAAATTCCCCCAAATCTGAGGAGATATTCTTGAATAACTTTTTTTGTGAAGGTCGGAGAGACTTGCAAGTAGGCTCTACCCCCACTAAATGGGGTAGCGCGCATCGATCGGTACCATCCTTGAGCTTCTCCGACTTTCGGAAGGGTTAGGGTTAGGGTTAGGGATGAAAGCACATAGGAGAAAGAGATATTCTTGAATAACTTTTTTTGTGAAGGTCGGAGAGACTTGCAAGTAGGCTCTACCCCCACTAAATGGGGTAGCGCGCATCGATCGGTACCATCCTTGAGCTTCTCCGACTTTCGGAAGGGTTAGGGTTAGGGTTAGGGATGAAAGCACATAGGAGAAAGAGATATTCTTGAATAACTTTTTTTGTGAAGGTCGGAGAGACTTGGAAAGTGGTTGCATCTGGACTAATTTGGGTCCTGCGGATCGATTGGTACCATCCCCGAGCTTGTACAACCTTCGGAAGAGGTCGACCGACGAAATTCCCCCAAATCTGAGGAGATATTCTTGAATAACTTTTTTTGTGAAGGTCGGAGAGACTTGCAAGTAGGCTCTACCCCCACTAAATGGGGTTGCGCGCATCGATCAGTACCATCCTTGAGCTTCTCCGACTTTCGGAAGGGTTAGGGTTAGGGATGAAAGCACATAGGAGAAAGAGATATTCTTGAATAACTTTTTTTGTGAAGGTCGGAGAGACTTGCAAGTAGGCTCTACCCCCACTAAATGGGGTAGCGCGCATCGATTGGTACCATCCTTGAGCTTCTCCGACTTTCGGAAGGGTTAGGGTTAGGGTTAGGGATGAAAGCACATAGGAGAAAGAGATATTCTTGAATAACTTTTTTTGTGAAGGTCGGAGAGACTTGCAAGTAGGCTCTACCCCCACTAAATGGGGTAGCGCGCATCGATCGGTACCATCCTTGAGCTTCTCCGACTTTCGGAAGGGTTAGGGTTAGGGTTAGGGATGAAAGCACATAGGAGAAAGAGATATTCTTGAATAACTTTTTTTGTGAAGGTCGGAGAGACTTGCAAGTAGGCTCTACCCCCACTAAATGGGGTAGCGCGCATCGATCGGTACCATCCTTGAGCTTCTCCGACTTTCGGAAGGGTTAGGGTTAGGGTTAGGGATGAAAGCACATAGGAGAAAGAGATATTCTTGAATAACTTTTTTTGTGAAGGTCGGAGAGACTTGGAAAGTGGTTGCATCTGGACTAATTTGGGTCCTGCGGATCGATTGGTACCATCCCCGAGCTTGTACGACCTTCGGAAGAGGTCGACCGACGAAATTCCCCCAAATCTGAGGAGATATTCTTGAATAACTTTTTTTGTGAAGGTCGGAGAGACTTGGAAAGTGGTTGCATCTGGACTAATTTGGGTCCTGCGGATCGATTGGTACCATCCCCGAGCTTGTACGACCTTCGGAAGAGGTCGACCGACGAAATTCCCCCAAATCTGAGGAGATATTCTTGAATAACTTTTTTTGTGAAGGTCGGAGAGACTTGGAAAGTGGTTGCATCTGGACTAATTTGGGTCCTGCGGATCGATTGGTACCATCCCCGAGCTTGTACGACCTTCGGAAGAGGTCGACCGACGAAATTCCCCCAAATCTGAGGAGATATTCTTGAATAACTTTTTTTGTGAAGGTCGGAGAGACTTGCAAGTAGGCTCTACCCCCACTAAATGGGGTTGCGCGCATCGATCAGTACCATCCTTGAGCTTCTCCGACTTTCGGAAGGGTTAGGGTTAGGGTTAGGGATGAAAGCACATAGGAGAAAGAGATATTCTTGAATAACTTTTTTTTTGAAGGTCGGAGAGACTTGCAAGTAGGCTCTACCCCCACTAAATGGGGTAGCGCGCATCGATCGGTACCATCCTTGAGCTTCTCCGACTTTCGGAAGGGTTAGGGTTAGGGTTAGGGATGAAAGCACATAGGAGAAAGAGATATTCTTGAATAACTTTTTTTGTGAAGGTCGGAGAGACTTGGCCAGTGGTTGCATCTGGACTAATTTGGGTCCTGCGGATCGATTGGTACCATCCCCGAGCTTGTACGACCTTCGGAAGAGGTCGACCGACGAAATTCCCCCAAATCTGAGGAGATATTCTTGAATAACTTTTTTTGTGAAGGTCGGAGAGACTTGCAAGTAGGCTCTACCCCCACTAAATGGGGTAGCGCACATCGATCGGTACCATCCTTGAGCTTCTCCGACTTTCGGAAGGGTTAGGGTTAGGGTTAGGGATGAAAGCACATAGGAGAAAGAGATATTCTTGAATAACTTTTTTTGTGAAGGTCGGAGAGACTTGCAAGTAGGCTCTACCCCCACTAAATGGGGTAGTGCGCATCGATCGGTACCATCCTTGAGCTTCTCCGACTTTTGGAAGGGTTAGGGTTAGGGTTAGGGTTAGGGATGAAAGCACATAGGAGAAAGAGATATTCTTGAATAACTTTTTTTGTGAAGGTCGGAGAGACTTGGAAAGTGGTTGCATCTGGACTAATTTGGGTCCTGCGGATCGATTGGTACCATCTCCGAGCTTGTACGACCTTCGGAAGAGGTCGACCGACGAAATTCCCCCAAATCTGAGGAGATATTCTTGAATAACTTTTTTTGTGAAGGTCGGAGAGACTTGCAAGTAGGCTCTACCCCCACTAAATGGGGTAGTGCACATCGATCGGTACCATCCTTGAGCTTCTCCGACTTTCGGAAGGGTTAGGGTTAGGGTTAGGGATGAAAGCACATAGGAGAAAGAGATATTCTTGAATAACTTTTTTTGTGAAGGTCGGAGAGACTTGCAAGTAGGCTCTACCCCCACTAAATGGGGTAGCGCGCATCGATCGGTACCATCCTTGAGCTTCTCCGACTTTCGGAAGGGTTAGGGTTAGGGTTAGGGATGAAAGCACATAGGAGAAAGAGATATTCTTGAATAACTTTTTTTTTGAAGGTCGGAGAGACTTGCAAGTAGGCTCTACCCCCACTAAATGGGGTAGCGCGCATCGATCGGTACCATCCTTGAGCTTCTCCGACTTTCGGAAGGGTTAGGGTTAGGGTTAGGGATGAAAGCACATAGGAGAAAGAGATATTCTTGAATAACTTTTTTTGTGAAGGTCGGAGAGACTTGGCAAGTGGTTGCATCTGGACTAATTTGGGTCCTGCGGATCGATTGGTACCATCCCCGAGCTTGTACGACCTTCGGAAGAGGTCGACCGACGAAATTCCCCCAAATCTGAGGAGATATTCTTGAATAACTTTTTTTGTGAAGGTCGGAGAGACTTGCAAGTAGGCTCTACCCCCACTAAATGGGGTAGCGCACATCGATCGGTACCATCCTTGAGCTTCTCCGACTTTCGGAAGGGTTAGGGTTAGGGTTAGGGATGAAAGCACATAGGAGAAAGAGATATTCTTGAATAACTTTTTTTGTGAAGGTCGGAGAGACTTGCAAGTAGGCTCTACCCCCACTAAATGGGGTAGCGCGCATCGATCGGTACCATCCTTGAGCTTCTCCGACTTTTGAAAGGGTTAGGGTTAGGGTTAGGGATGAAAGCACATAGGAGAAAGAGATATTCTTGAATAACTTTTTTTGTGAAGGTCGGAGAGACTTGGAAAGTGGTTGCATCTGGACTAATTTGGGTCCTGCGGATCGATTGGTACCATCTCCGAGCTTGTACGACCTTCGGAAGAGGTCGACCGACGAAATTCCCCCAAATCTGAGGAGATATTCTTGAATAACTTTTTTTGTGAAGGTCGGAGAGACTTGCAAGTAGGCTCTACCCCCACTAAATGGGGTAGCGCACATCGATCGGTACCATCCTTGAGCTTCTCCGACTTTCGGAAGGGTTAGGGTTAGGGTTAGGGATGAAAGCACATAGGAGAAAGAGATATTCTTGAATAACTTTTTTTGTGAAGGTCGGAGAGACTTGCAAGTAGGCTCTACCCCCACTAAATGGGGTAGCGCGCATCGATCGGTACCATCCTTGAGCTTCTCCGACTTTCGGAAGGGTTAGGGTTAGGGTTAGGGATGAAAGCACATAGGAGAAAGAGATATTCTTGAATAACTTTTTTTGTGAAGGTCGGAGAGACTTGCAAGTAGGCTCTACCCCCACTAAATGGGGTAGCGCGCATCGATCGGTACCATCCTTGAGCTTCTCCGACTTTCGGAAGGGTTAGGGTTAGGGTTAGGGATGAAAGCACATAGGAGAAAGAGATATTCTTGAATAACTTTTTTTGTGAAGGTCGGAGAGACTTGCAAGTAGGCTCTACCCCCACTAAATGGGGTAGCGCGCATCGATCGGTACCATCCTTGAGCTTCTCCGACTTTTGGAAGGGTTAGGGTTAGGGTTAGGGATGAAAGCACATAGGAGAAAGAGATATTCTTGAATAACTTTTTTTGTGAAGGTCGGAGAGACTTGGAAAGTGGTTGCATCTGGACTAATTTGGGTCCTGCGGATCGATTGGTACCATCTCCGAGCTTGTACGACCTTCGGAAGAGGTCGACCGACGAAATTCCCCCAAATCTGAGGAGATATTCTTGAATAACTTTTTTTGTGAAGGTCGGAGAGACTTGCAAGTAGGCTCTACCCCCACTAAATGGGGTAGCGCACATCGATCGGTACCATCCTTGAGCTTCTCCGACTTTCGGAAGGGTTAGGGTTAGGGTTAGGGATGAAAGCACATAGGAGAAAGAGATATTCTTGAATAACTTTTTTTGTGAATGTCGGAGAGACTTGCAAGTAGGCTCTACCCCCACTAAATGGGGTAGCGCGCATCGATCGGTACCATCCTTGAGCTTCTCCGACTTTCGGAAGGGTTAGGGTTAGGGTTAGGGATGAAAGCACATAGGAGAAAGAGATATTCTTGAATAACTTTTTTTGTGAAGGTCGGAGAGACTTGCAAGTAGGCTCTACCCCCACTAAATGGGGTAGCGCGCATCGATCGGTACCATCCTTGAGCTTCTCCGACTTTCGGAAGGGTTAGGGTTAGGGTTAGGGATGAAAGCACATAGGAGAAAGAGATATTCTTGAATAACCTTTTTTGTGAAGGTCGGAGAGACTTGCAAGTAGGCTCTACCCCCACTAAATGGGGTAGCGCGCATCGATCGGTACCATCCCTGAGCTTCTCCGACTTTCGGAAGGGTTAGGGTTAGGGTTAGGGATGAAAGCACATAGGAGAAAGAGATATTCTTGAATAACTTTTTTTGTGAAGGTCGGAGAGACTCGGAAAGTGGTTGCATCTGGACTAATTTGGGTCCTGCGGATCGATTGGTACCATCCCCGAGCTTGTACGACCTTCGGAAGAGGTCGACCGACGAAATTCCCCCAAATCTGAGGAGATATTCTTGAATAACTTTTTTTGTGAAGGTCGGAGAGACTTGCAAGTAGGCTCTACCCCCACTAAATGGGGTAGCGCGCATCGATCGGTACCATCCTTGAGCTTCTCCGACTTTCGGAAGGGTTAGGGTTAGGGTTAGGGATGAAAGCACATAGGAGAAAGAGATATTCTTGAATAACTTTTTTTGTGAAGGTCGGAGAGACTTGCAAGTAGGCTCTACCCCCACTAAATGGGGTAGCGCGCATCGATCGGTACCATCCTTGAGCTTCTCCGACTTTCGGAAGGGTTAGGGTTAGGGTTAGGGATGAAAGCACATAGGAGAAAGAGATATTCTTGAATAACTTTTTTTGTGAAGGTCGGAGAGACTTGGAAAGTGGTTGCATCTGGACTAATTTGGGTCCTGCGGATCGATTGGTACCATCCCCGAGCTTGTACAACCTTCGGAAGAGGTCGACCGACGAAATTCCCCCAAATCTGAGGAGATATTCTTGAATAACTTTTTTTGTGAAGGTCGGAGAGACTTGCAAGTAGGCTCTACCCCCACTAAATGGGGTTGCGCGCATCGATCAGTACCATCCTTGAGCTTCTCCGACTTTCGGAAGGGTTAGGGTTAGGGATGAAAGCACATAGGAGAAAGAGATATTCTTGAATAACTTTTTTTGTGAAGGTCGGAGAGACTTGCAAGTAGGCTCTACCCCCACTAAATGGGGTAGCGCGCATCGATTGGTACCATCCTTGAGCTTCTCCGACTTTCGGAAGGGTTAGGGTTAGGGTTAGGGATGAAAGCACATAGGAGAAAGAGATATTCTTGAATAACTTTTTTTGTGAAGGTCGGAGAGACTTGCAAGTAGGCTCTACCCCCACTAAATGGGGTAGCGCGCATCGATCGGTACCATCCTTGAGCTTCTCCGACTTTCGGAAGGGTTAGGGTTAGGGTTAGGGATGAAAGCACATAGGAGAAAGAGATATTCTTGAATAACTTTTTTTGTGAAGGTCGGAGAGACTTGGAAAGTGGTTGCATCTGGACTAATTTGGGTCCTGCGGATCGATTGGTACCATCCCCGAGCTTGTACGACCTTCGGAAGAGGTCGACCGACGAAATTCCCCCAAATCTGAGGAGATATTCTTGAATAACTTTTTTTGTGAAGGTCGGAGAGACTTGGAAAGTGGTTGCATCTGGACTAATTTGGGTCCTGCGGATCGATTGGTACCATCCCCGAGCTTGTACGACCTTCGGAAGAGGTCGACCGACGAAATTCCCCCAAATCTGAGGAGATATTCTTGAATAACTTTTTTTGTGAAGGTCGGAGAGACTTGCAAGTAGGCTCTACCCCCACTAAATGGGGTTGCGCGCATCGATCAGTACCATCCTTGAGCTTCTCCGACTTTCGGAAGGGTTAGGGTTAGGGTTAGGGATGAAAGCACATAGGAGAAAGAGATATTCTTGAATAACTTTTTTTTTGAAGGTCGGAGAGACTTGCAAGTAGGCTCTACCCCCACTAAATGGGGTAGCGCGCATCGATCGGTACCATCCTTGAGCTTCTCCGACTTTCGGAAGGGTTAGGGTTAGGGTTAGGGATGAAAGCACATAGGAGAAAGAGATATTCTTGAATAACTTTTTTTGTGAAGGTCGGAGAGACTTGGCCAGTGGTTGCATCTGGACTAATTTGGGTCCTGCGGATCGATTGGTACCATCCCCGAGCTTGTACGACCTTCGGAAGAGGTCGACCGACGAAATTCCCCCAAATCTGAGGAGATATTCTTGAATAACTTTTTTTGTGAAGGTCGGAGAGACTTGCAAGTAGGCTCTACCCCCACTAAATGGGGTAGCGCACATCGATCGGTACCATCCTTGAGCTTCTCCGACTTTCGGAAGGGTTAGGGTTAGGGTTAGGGATGAAAGCACATAGGAGAAAGAGATATTCTTGAATAACTTTTTTTGTGAAGGTCGGAGAGACTTGCAAGTAGGCTCTACCCCCACTAAATGGGGTAGCGCGCATCGATCGGTACCATCCCTGAGCTTCTCCGACTTTCGGAAGGGTTAGGGTTAGGGTTAGGGATGAAAGCACATAGGAGAAAGAGATATTCTTGAATAACTTTTTTTGTGAAGGTCGGAGAGACTCGGAAAGTGGTTGCATCTGGACTAATTTGGGTCCTGCGGATCGATTGGTACCATCCCCGAGCTTGTACGACCTTCGGAAGAGGTCGACCGACGAAATTCCCCCAAATCTGAGGAGATATTCTTGAATAACTTTTTTTGTGAAGGTCGGAGAGACTTGCAAGTAGGCTCTACCCCCACTAAATGGGGTAGCGCGCATCGATCGGTACCATCCTTGAGCTTCTCCGACTTTCGGAAGGGTTAGGGTTAGGGTTAGGGATGAAAGCACATAGGAGAAAGAGATATTCTTGAATAACTTTTTTTGTGAAGGTCGGAGAGACTTGCAAGTAGGCTCTACCCCCACTAAATGGGGTAGCGCGCATCGATCGGTACCATCCTTGAGCTTCTCCGACTTTCGGAAGGGTTAGGGTTAGGGTTAGGGATGAAAGCACATAGGAGAAAGAGATATTCTTGAATAACTTTTTTTGTGAAGGTCGGAGAGACTTGGAAAGTGGTTGCATCTGGACTAATTTGGGTCCTGCGGATCGATTGGTACCATCCCCGAGCTTGTACAACCTTCGGAAGAGGTCGACCGACGAAATTCCCCCAAATCTGAGGAGATATTCTTGAATAACTTTTTTTGTGAAGGTCGGAGAGACTTGCAAGTAGGCTCTACCCCCACTAAATGGGGTTGCGCGCATCGATCAGTACCATCCTTGAGCTTCTCCGACTTTCGGAAGGGTTAGGGTTAGGGATGAAAGCACATAGGAGAAAGAGATATTCTTGAATAACTTTTTTTGTGAAGGTCGGAGAGACTTGCAAGTAGGCTCTACCCCCACTAAATGGGGTAGCGCGCATCGATTGGTACCATCCTTGAGCTTCTCCGACTTTCGGAAGGGTTAGGGTTAGGGTTAGGGATGAAAGCACATAGGAGAAAGAGATATTCTTGAATAACTTTTTTTGTGAAGGTCGGAGAGACTTGCAAGTAGGCTCTACCCCCACTAAATGGGGTAGCGCGCATCGATCGGTACCATCCTTGAGCTTCTCCGACTTTCGGAAGGGTTAGGGTTAGGGTTAGGGATGAAAGCACATAGGAGAAAGAGATATTCTTGAATAACTTTTTTTGTGAAGGTCGGAGAGACTTGCAAGTAGGCTCTACCCCCACTAAATGGGGTAGCGCGCATCGATCGGTACCATCCTTGAGCTTCTCCGACTTTCGGAAGGGTTAGGGTTAGGGTTAGGGATGAAAGCACATAGGAGAAAGAGATATTCTTGAATAACTTTTTTTGTGAAGGTCGGAGAGACTTGGAAAGTGGTTGCATCTGGACTAATTTGGGTCCTGCGGATCGATTGGTACCATCCCCGAGCTTGTACGACCTTCGGAAGAGGTCGACCGACGAAATTCCCCCAAATCTGAGGAGATATTCTTGAATAACTTTTTTTGTGAAGGTCGGAGAGACTTGGAAAGTGGTTGCATCTGGACTAATTTGGGTCCTGCGGATCGATTGGTACCATCCCCGAGCTTGTACGACCTTCGGAAGAGGTCGACCGACGAAATTCCCCCAAATCTGAGGAGATATTCTTGAATAACTTTTTTTGTGAAGGTCGGAGAGACTTGCAAGTAGGCTCTACCCCCACTAAATGGGGTTGCGCGCATCGATCAGTACCATCCTTGAGCTTCTCCGACTTTCGGAAGGGTTAGGGTTAGGGTTAGGGATGAAAGCACATAGGAGAAAGAGATATTCTTGAATAACTTTTTTTTTGAAGGTCGGAGAGACTTGCAAGTAGGCTCTACCCCCACTAAATGGGGTAGCGCGCATCGATCGGTACCATCCTTGAGCTTCTCCGACTTTCGGAAGGGTTAGGGTTAGGGTTAGGGATGAAAGCACATAGGAGAAAGAGATATTCTTGAATAACTTTTTTTGTGAAGGTCGGAGAGACTTGGCCAGTGGTTGCATCTGGACTAATTTGGGTCCTGCGGATCGATTGGTACCATCCCCGAGCTTGTACGACCTTCGGAAGAGGTCGACCGACGAAATTCCCCCAAATCTGAGGAGATATTCTTGAATAACTTTTTTTGTGAAGGTCGGAGAGACTTGCAAGTAGGCTCTACCCCCACTAAATGGGGTAGCGCACATCGATCGGTACCATCCTTGAGCTTCTCCGACTTTCGGAAGGGTTAGGGTTAGGGTTAGGGATGAAAGCACATAGGAGAAAGAGATATTCTTGAATAACTTTTTTTGTGAAGGTCGGAGAGACTTGCAAGTAGGCTCTACCCCCACTAAATGGGGTAGTGCGCATCGATCGGTACCATCCTTGAGCTTCTCCGACTTTTGGAAGGGTTAGGGTTAGGGTTAGGGTTAGGGATGAAAGCACATAGGAGAAAGAGATATTCTTGAATAACTTTTTTTGTGAAGGTCGGAGAGACTTGGAAAGTGGTTGCATCTGGACTAATTTGGGTCCTGCGGATCGATTGGTACCATCTCCGAGCTTGTACGACCTTCGGAAGAGGTCGACCGACGAAATTCCCCCAAATCTGAGGAGATATTCTTGAATAACTTTTTTTGTGAAGGTCGGAGAGACTTGCAAGTAGGCTCTACCCCCACTAAATGGGGTAGTGCACATCGATCGGTACCATCCTTGAGCTTCTCCGACTTTCGGAAGGGTTAGGGTTAGGGTTAGGGATGAAAGCACATAGGAGAAAGAGATATTCTTGAATAACTTTTTTTGTGAAGGTCGGAGAGACTTGCAAGTAGGCTCTACCCCCACTAAATGGGGTAGCGCGCATCGATCGGTACCATCCTTGAGCTTCTCCGACTTTCGGAAGGGTTAGGGTTAGGGTTAGGGATGAAAGCACATAGGAGAAAGAGATATTCTTGAATAACTTTTTTTGTGAAGGTCGGAGAGACTTGCAAGTAGGCTCTACCCCCACTAAATGGGGTAGCGCGCATCGATCGGTACCATCCTTGAGCTTCTCCGACTTTCGGAAGGGTTAGGGTTAGGGTTAGGGATGAAAGCACATAGGAGAAAGAGATATTCTTGAATAACTTTTTTTGTGAAGGTCGGAGAGACTTGCAAGTAGGCTCTACCCCCACTAAATGGGGTAGCGCGCATCGATCGGTACCATCCTTGAGCTTCTCCGACTTTTGGAAGGGTTAGGGTTAGGGTTAGGGATGAAAGCACATAGGAGAAAGAGATATTCTTGAATAACTTTTTTTGTGAAGGTCGGAGAGACTTGCAAGTAGGCTCTACCCCCACTAAATGGGGTAGCGCACATCGATCGGTACCATCCTTGAGCTTCTCCGACTTTCGGAAGGGTTAGGGTTAGGGTTAGGGATGAAAGCACATAGGAGAAAGAGATATTCTTGAAGAACTTTTTTTGTGAAGGTCGGAGAGACTTGGAAAGTGGTTGCATCTGGACTAACTTGGGTCCTGCGGATCGATTGGTACCATCCCCGAGCTTGTACGACCTTCGGAAGAGGTCGACCGACGAAATTCCCCCAAATCTGAGGAGATATTCTTGAATAACTTTTTTTGTGAAGGTCGGAGAGACTTGCAAGTAGGCTCTACCCCCACTAAATGGGGTAGCGCGCATCGATCAGTACCATCCTTGAGCTTCTCCGACTTTTGGAAGGGTTAGGGTTAGGGTTAGGGATGAAAGCACATAGGAGAAAGAGATATTCTTGAATAACTTTTTTTGTGAAGGTCGGAGAGACTTGGAAAGTGGTTGCATCTGGACTAATTTGGGTCCTGCGGATCGATTGGTACCATCTCCGAGCTTGTACGACCTTCGGAAGAGGTCGACCGACGAAATTCCCCCAAATCTGAGGAGATATTCTTGAATAACTTTTTTTGTGAAGGTCGGAGAGACTTGCAAGTAGGCTCTACCCCCACTAAATGGGGTTGCGCGCATCGATCGGTACCATCCTTGAGCTTCTCCGACTTTCGGAAGGGTTAGGGTTAGGGTTAGGGATGAAAGCACATAGGAGAAAGAGATATTCTTGAATAACTTTTTTTGTGAAGGTCGGAGAGACTTGCAAGTAGGCTCTACCCCCACTAAATGGGGTAGCGCACATCGATCGGTACCATCCTTGAGCTTCTCCGACTTTCGGAAGGGTTAGGGTTAGGGTTAGGGATGAAAGCACATAGGAGAAAGAGATATTCTTGAATAACTTTTTTTGTGAAGGTCGGAGAGACTTGGAAAGTGGTTGCATCTGGACTAATTTGGGTCCTGCGGATCGATTGGTACTATCCCCGAGCTTGTACGACCTTCGGAAGAGGTCGACCGACGAAATTCCCCCAAATCTGAGGAGATATTCTTGAATAACTTTTTTTGTGAAGGTCGGAGAGACTTGCAAGTAGGCTCTACCCCCACTAAATGGGGTAGCGCACATCGATCGGTACCATCCTTGAGCTTCTCCGACTTTCGGAAGGGTTAGGGTTAGGGTTAGGGATGAAAGCACATAGGAGAAAGAGATATTCTTGAATAACTTTTTTTGTGAAGGTCGGAGAGACTTGCAAGTAGGCTCTACCCCCACTAAATGGGGTAGCGCGCATCGATCGGTACCATCCTTGAGCTTCTCCGACTTTTGGAAGGGTTAGGGTTAGGGTTAGGGTTAGGGATGAAAGCACATAGGAGAAAGAGATATTCTTGAATAACTTTTTTTGTGAAGGTCGGAGAGACTTGCAAGTAGGCTCTACCCCCACTAAATGGGGTAGCGCGCATCGATCGGTACCATCCTTGAGCTTCTCCGACTTTCGGAAGGGTTAGGGTTAGGGATGAAAGCACATAGGAGAAAGAGATATTCTTGAATAACTTTTTTTGTGAAGGTCGGAGAGACTTGGAAAGTGGTTGCATCTGGACTAATTTGGGTCCTGCGGATCGATTGGTACCATCCCCGAGCTTGTACGACCTTCGGAAGAGGTCGACCGACGAAATTCCCCCAAATCTGAGGAGATATTCTTGAATAACTTTTTTTGTGAAGGTCGGAGAGACTTGCAAGTAGGCTCTACCCCCACTAAATGGGGTAGCGCGCATCGATCGGTACCATCTTTGAGCTTCTCCGACTTTTGGAAGGGTTAGGGTTAGGGTTAGGGATGAAAGCACATAGGAGAAAGAGATATTCTTGAATAACTTTTTTTGTGAAGGTCGGAGAGACTTGCAAGTAGGCTCTACCCCCACTAAATGGGGTAGCACGCATCGATCGGTACCATCCTTGAGCTTCTCCGACTTTCGGAAGGGTTAGGGTTAGGGTTAGGGATGAAAGCACATAGGAGAAAGAGATATTCTTGAATAACTTTTTTTGTGAAGGTCGGAGAGACTTGCAAGTAGGCTCTACCCCCACTAAATGGGGTAGCGCGCATCGATCGGTACCATCCTTGAGCTTCTCCGACTTTCGGAAGGGTTAGGGTTAGTGTTAGGGATGAAAGCACATAGGAGAAAGAGATATTCTTGAATAACTTTTTTTGTGAAGGTCGGAGAGACTTGCAAGTAGGCTCTACCCCCACTAAATGGGGTAGCGCGCATCGATCGGTACCATCCTTGAGCTTCTCCGACTTTCGGAAGGGTTAGGGTTAGGGTTAGGGATGAAAGCACATAGGAGAAAGAGATATTCTTGAATAACTTTTTTTTTGAAGGTCGGAGAGACTTGCAAGTAGGCTCTACCCCCACTAAATGGGGTAGCGCGCATCGATCGGTACCATCCTTGAGCTTCTCCGACTTTCGGAAGGGTTAGGGTTAGGGTTAGGGATGAAAGCACATAGGAGAAAGAGATATTCTTGAATAACTTTTTTTGTGAAGGTCGGAGAGACTTGGAAAGTGGTTGCATCTGGACTAATTTGGGTCCTGCGGATCGATTGGTACCATCCCCGAGCTTGTACGACCTTCGGAAGAGGTCGACCGACGAAATTCCCCCAAATCTGAGGAGATATTCTTGAATAACTTTTTTTGTGAAGGTCGGAGAGACTTGCAAGTAGGCTCTACCCCCACTAAATGGGGTAGCGCACATCGATCGGTACCATCCTTGAGCTTCTCCGACTTTCGGAAGGGTTAGGGTTAGGGTTAGGGATGAAAGCACATAGGAGAAAGAGATATTCTTGAATAACTTTTTTTGTGAAGGTCGGAGAGACTTGCAAGTAGGCTCTACCCCCACTAAATGGGGTAGCGCGCATCGATCGGTACCATCTTTGAGCTTCTCCGACTTTCGGAAGGGTTAGGGTTAGGGTTAGGGATGAAAGCACATAGGAGAAAGAGATATTCTTGAATAACTTTTTTTTTGAAGGTCGGAGAGACTTGCAAGTAGGCTCTACCCCCACTAAATGGGGAAGCGCGCATCGATCGGTACCATCCTTGAGCTTCTCCGACTTTCGGAAGGGTTAGGGTTAGGGTTAGGGATGAAAGCACATAGGAGAAAGAGATATTCTTGAATAACTTTTTTTGTGAAGGTCGGAGAGACTTGCAAGTAGGCTCTACCCCCACTAAATGGGGTAGCGCGCATCGATCGGTACCATCCTTGAGCTTCTCCGACTTTCGGAAGGGTTAGGGTTAGGGTTAGGGATGAAAGCACATAGGAGAAAGAGATATTCTTGAATAACTTTTTTTTTGAAGGTCGGAGAGACTTGCAAGTAGGCTCTACCCCCACTAAATGGGGTAGCGCGCATCGATCGGTACCATCCTTGAGCTTCTCCGACTTTCGGAAGGGTTAGGGTTAGGGTTAGGGATGAAAGCACATAGGAGAAAGAGATATTCTTGAATAACTTTTTTTGTGAAGGTCGGAGAGACTTGGCAAGTGGTTGCATCTGGACTAATTTGGGTCCTGCGGATCGATTGGTACCATCCCCGAGCTTGTACGACCTTCGGAAGAGGTCGACCGACGAAATTCCCCCAAATCTGAGGAGATATTCTTGAATAACTTTTTTTGTGAAGGTCGGAGAGACTTGCAAGTAGGCTCTACCCCCACTAAATGGGGTAGCGCACATCGATCGGTACCATCCTTGAGCTTCTCCGACTTTCGGAAGGGTTAGGGTTAGGGTTAGGGATGAAAGCACATAGGAGAAAGAGATATTCTTGAATAACTTTTTTTGTGAAGGTCGGAGAGACTTGCAAGTAGGCTCTACCCCCACTAAATGGGGTAGCGCGCATCGATCGGTACCATCCTTGAGCTTCTCCGACTTTTGAAAGGGTTAGGGTTAGGGTTAGGGATGAAAGCACATAGGAGAAAGAGATATTCTTGAATAACTTTTTTTGTGAAGGTCGGAGAGACTTGGAAAGTGGTTGCATCTGGACTAATTTGGGTCCTGCGGATCGATTGGTACCATCTCCGAGCTTGTACGACCTTCGGAAGAGGTCGACCGACGAAATTCCCCCAAATCTGAGGAGATATTCTTGAATAACTTTTTTTGTGAAGGTCGGAGAGACTTGCAAGTAGGCTCTACCCCCACTAAATGGGGTAGCGCACATCGATCGGTACCATCCTTGAGCTTCTCCGACTTTCGGAAGGGTTAGGGTTAGGGTTAGGGATGAAAGCACATAGGAGAAAGAGATATTCTTGAATAACTTTTTTTGTGAAGGTCGGAGAGACTTGCAAGTAGGCTCTACCCCCACTAAATGGGGTAACGCGCATCGATCGGTACCATCCTTGAGCTTCTCCGACTTTCGGAAGGGTTAGGGTTAGGGTTAGGGATGAAAGCACATAGGAGAAAGAGATATTCTTGAATAACTTTTTTTGTGAAGGTCGGAGAGACTTGCAAGTAGGCTCTACCCCCACTAAATGGGGTAGCGCGCATCGATCGGTACCATCCTTGAGCTTCTCCGACTTTCGGAAGGGTTAGGGTTAGGGTTAGGGATGAAAGCACATAGGAGAAAGAGATATTCTTGAATAACTTTTTTTGTGAAGGTCGGAGAGACTTGCAAGTAGGCTCTACCCCCACTAAATGGGGTAGCGCGCATCGATCGGTACCATCCTTGAGCTTCTCCGACTTTTGGAAGGGTTAGGGTTAGGGTTAGGGATGAAAGCACATAGGAGAAAGAGATATTCTTGAATAACTTTTTTTGTGAAGGTCGGAGAGACTTGCAAGTAGGCTCTACCCCCACTAAATGGGGTAGCGCACATCGATCGGTACCATCCTTGAGCTTCTCCGACTTTCGGAAGGGTTAGGGTTAGGGTTAGGGATGAAAGCACATAGGAGAAAGAGATATTCTTGAAGAACTTTTTTTGTGAAGGTCGGAGAGACTTGGAAAGTGGTTGCATCTGGACTAACTTGGGTCCTGCGGATCGATTGGTACCATCCCCGAGCTTGTACGACCTTCGGAAGAGGTCGACCGACGAAATTCCCCCAAATCTGAGGAGATATTCTTGAATAACTTTTTTTGTGAAGGTCGGAGAGACTTGCAAGTAGGCTCTACCCCCACTAAATGGGGTAGCGCGCATCGATCGGTACCATCCTTGAGCTTCTCCGACTTTTGGAAGGGTTAGGGTTAGGGTTAGGGATGAAAGCACATAGGAGAAAGAGATATTCTTGAATAACTTTTTTTGTGAAGGTCGGAGAGACTTGGAAAGTGGTTGCATCTGGACTAATTTGGGTCCTGCGGATCGATTGGTACCATCTCCGAGCTTGTACGACCTTCGGAAGAGGTCGACCGACGAAATTCCCCCAAATCTGAGGAGATATTCTTGAATAACTTTTTTTGTGAAGGTCGGAGAGACTTGCAAGTAGGCTCTACCCCCACTAAATGGGGTAGCGCACATCGATCGGTACCATCCTTGAGCTTCTCCGACTTTCGGAAGGGTTAGGGTTAGGGTTAGGGATGAAAGCACATAGGAGAAAGAGATATTCTTGAATAACTTTTTTTGTGAATGTCGGAGAGACTTGCAAGTAGGCTCTACCCCCACTAAATGGGGTAGCGCGCATCGATCGGTACCATCCTTGAGCTTCTCCGACTTTCGGAAGGGTTAGGGTTAGGGTTAGGGATGAAAGCACATAGGAGAAAGAGATATTCTTGAATAACTTTTTTTGTGAAGGTCGGAGAGACTTGCAAGTAGGCTCTACCCCCACTAAATGGGGTAGCGCGCATCGATCGGTACCATCCTTGAGCTTCTCCGACTTTCGGAAGGGTTAGGGTTAGGGTTAGGGATGAAAGCACATAGGAGAAAGAGATATTCTTGAATAACTTTTTTTGTGAAGGTCGGAGAGACTTGCAAGTAGGCTCTACCCCCACTAAATGGGGTAGCGCGCATCGATCGGTACCATCCCTGAGCTTCTCCGACTTTCGGAAGGGTTAGGGTTAGGGTTAGGGATGAAAGCACATAGGAGAAAGAGATATTCTTGAATAACTTTTTTTGTGAAGGTCGGAGAGACTCGGAAAGTGGTTGCATCTGGACTAATTTGGGTCCTGCGGATCGATTGGTACCATCCCCGAGCTTGTACGACCTTCGGAAGAGGTCGACCGACGAAATTCCCCCAAATCTGAGGAGATATTCTTGAATAACTTTTTTTGTGAATGTCGGAGAGACTTGCAAGTAGGCTCTACCCCCACTAAATGGGGTAGCGCGCATCGATCGGTACCATCCTTGAGCTTCTCCGACTTTCGGAAGGGTTAGGGTTAGGGTTAGGGATGAAAGCACATAGGAGAAAGAGATATTCTTGAATAACTTTTTTTGTGAAGGTCGGAGAGACTTGCAAGTAGGCTCTACCCCCACTAAATGGGGTAGCGCGCATCGATCGGTACCATCCTTGAGCTTCTCCGACTTTCGGAAGGGTTAGGGTTAGGGTTAGGGATGAAAGCACATAGGAGAAAGAGATATTCTTGAATAACTTTTTTTGTGAAGGTCGGAGAGACTTGGAAAGTGGTTGCATCTGGACTAATTTGGGTCCTGCGGATCGATTGGTACCATCCCCGAGCTTGTACAACCTTCGGAAGAGGTCGACCGACGAAATTCCCCCAAATCTGAGGAGATATTCTTGAATAACTTTTTTTGTGAAGGTCGGAGAGACTTGCAAGTAGGCTCTACCCCCACTAAATGGGGTTGCGCGCATCGATCAGTACCATCCTTGAGCTTCTCCGACTTTCGGAAGGGTTAGGGTTAGGGATGAAAGCACATAGGAGAAAGAGATATTCTTGAATAACTTTTTTTGTGAAGGTCGGAGAGACTTGCAAGTAGGCTCTACCCCCACTAAATGGGGTAGCGCGCATCGATTGGTACCATCCTTGAGCTTCTCCGACTTTCGGAAGGGTTAGGGTTAGGGTTAGGGATGAAAGCACATAGGAGAAAGAGATATTCTTGAATAACTTTTTTTGTGAAGGTCGGAGAGACTTGCAAGTAGGCTCTACCCCCACTAAATGGGGTAGCGCGCATCGATCGGTACCATCCTTGAGCTTCTCCGACTTTCGGAAGGGTTAGGGTTAGGGTTAGGGATGAAAGCACATAGGAGAAAGAGATATTCTTGAATAACTTTTTTTGTGAAGGTCGGAGAGACTTGCAAGTAGGCTCTACCCCCACTAAATGGGGTAGCGCGCATCGATCGGTACCATCCTTGAGCTTCTCCGACTTTCGGAAGGGTTAGGGTTAGGGTTAGGGATGAAAGCACATAGGAGAAAGAGATATTCTTGAATAACTTTTTTTGTGAAGGTCGGAGAGACTTGGAAAGTGGTTGCATCTGGACTAATTTGGGTCCTGCGGATCGATTGGTACCATCCCCGAGCTTGTACGACCTTCGGAAGAGGTCGACCGACGAAATTCCCCCAAATCTGAGGAGATATTCTTGAATAACTTTTTTTGTGAAGGTCGGAGAGACTTGGAAAGTGGTTGCATCTGGACTAATTTGGGTCCTGCGGATCGATTGGTACCATCCCCGAGCTTGTACGACCTTCGGAAGAGGTCGACCGACGAAATTCCCCCAAATCTGAGGAGATATTCTTGAATAACTTTTTTTGTGAAGGTCGGAGAGACTTGCAAGTAGGCTCTACCCCCACTAAATGGGGTTGCGCGCATCGATCAGTACCATCCTTGAGCTTCTCCGACTTTCGGAAGGGTTAGGGTTAGGGTTAGGGATGAAAGCACATAGGAGAAAGAGATATTCTTGAATAACTTTTTTTTTGAAGGTCGGAGAGACTTGCAAGTAGGCTCTACCCCCACTAAATGGGGTAGCGCACATCGATCGGTACCATCCTTGAGCTTCTCCGACTTTCGGAAGGGTTAGGGTTAGGGTTAGGGATGAAAGCACATAGGAGAAAGAGATATTCTTGAATAACTTTTTTTGTGAAGGTCGGAGAGACTTGGCCAGTGGTTGCATCTGGACTAATTTGGGTCCTGCGGATCGATTGGTACCATCCCCGAGCTTGTACGACCTTCGGAAGAGGTCGACCGACGAAATTCTCCCAAATCTGAGGAGATATTCTTGAATAACTTTTTTTGTGAAGGTCGGAGAGACTTGCAAGTAGGCTCTACCCCCACTAAATGGGGTAGCGCACATCGATCGGTACCATCCTTGAGCTTCTCCGACTTTCGGAAGGGTTAGGGTTAGGGTTAGGGATGAAAGCACATAGGAGAAAGAGATATTCTTGAATAACTTTTTTTGTGAAGGTCGGAGAGACTTGCAAGTAGGCTCTACCCCCACTAAATGGGGTAGCGCGCATCGATCGGTACCATCCCTGAGCTTCTCCGACTTTCGGAAGGGTTAGGGTTAGGGTTAGGGATGAAAGCACATAGGAGAAAGAGATATTCTTGAATAACTTTTTTTGTGAAGGTCGGAGAGACTCGGAAAGTGGTTGCATCTGGACTAATTTGGGTCCTGCGGATCGATTGGTACCATCCCCGAGCTTGTACGACCTTCGGAAGAGGTCGACCGACGAAATTCCCCCAAATCTGAGGAGATATTCTTGAATAACTTTTTTTGTGAAGGTCGGAGAGACTTGCAAGTAGGCTCTACCCCCACTAAATGGGGTAGCGCGCATCGATCGGTACCATCCTTGAGCTTCTCCGACTTTCGGAAGGGTTAGGGTTAGGGTTAGGGATGAAAGCACATAGGAGAAAGAGATATTCTTGAATAACTTTTTTTGTGAAGGTCGGAGAGACTTGCAAGTAGGCTCTACCCCCACTAAATGGGGTAGCGCGCATCGATCGGTACCATCCTTGAGCTTCTCCGACTTTCGGAAGGGTTAGGGTTAGGGTTAGGGATGAAAGCACATAGGAGAAAGAGATATTCTTGAATAACTTTTTTTGTGAAGGTCGGAGAGACTTGGAAAGTGGTTGCATCTGGACTAATTTGGGTCCTGCGGATCGATTGGTACCATCCCCGAGCTTGTACAACCTTCGGAAGAGGTCGACCGACGAAATTCCCCCAAATCTGAGGAGATATTCTTGAATAACTTTTTTTGTGAAGGTCGGAGAGACTTGCAAGTAGGCTCTACCCCCACTAAATGGGGTTGCGCGCATCGATCAGTACCATCCTTGAGCTTCTCCGACTTTCGGAAGGGTTAGGGTTAGGGATGAAAGCACATAGGAGAAAGAGATATTCTTGAATAACTTTTTTTGTGAAGGTCGGAGAGACTTGCAAGTAGGCTCTACCCCCACTAAATGGGGTAGCGCGCATCGATTGGTACCATCCTTGAGCTTCTCCGACTTTCGGAAGGGTTAGGGTTAGGGTTAGGGATGAAAGCACATAGGAGAAAGAGATATTCTTGAATAACTTTTTTTGTGAAGGTCGGAGAGACTTGCAAGTAGGCTCTACCCCCACTAAATGGGGTAGCGCGCATCGATCGGTACCATCCTTGAGCTTCTCCGACTTTCGGAAGGGTTAGGGTTAGGGTTAGGGATGAAAGCACATAGGAGAAAGAGATATTCTTGAATAACTTTTTTTGTGAAGGTCGGAGAGACTTGCAAGTAGGCTCTACCCCCACTAAATGGGGTAGCGCGCATCGATCGGTACCATCCTTGAGCTTCTCCGACTTTCGGAAGGGTTAGGGTTAGGGTTAGGGATGAAAGCACATAGGAGAAAGAGATATTCTTGAATAACTTTTTTTGTGAAGGTCGGAGAGACTTGGAAAGTGGTTGCATCTGGACTAATTTGGGTCCTGCGGATCGATTGGTACCATCCCCGAGCTTGTACGACCTTCGGAAGAGGTCGACCGACGAAATTCCCCCAAATCTGAGGAGATATTCTTGAATAACTTTTTTTGTGAAGGTCGGAGAGACTTGGAAAGTGGTTGCATCTGGACTAATTTGGGTCCTGCGGATCGATTGGTACCATCCCCGAGCTTGTACGACCTTCGGAAGAGGTCGACCGACGAAATTCCCCCAAATCTGAGGAGATATTCTTGAATAACTTTTTTTGTGAAGGTCGGAGAGACTTGCAAGTAGGCTCTACCCCCACTAAATGGGGTTGCGCGCATCGATCAGTACCATCCTTGAGCTTCTCCGACTTTCGGAAGGGTTAGGGTTAGGGTTAGGGATGAAAGCACATAGGAGAAAGAGATATTCTTGAATAACTTTTTTTTTGAAGGTCGGAGAGACTTGCAAGTAGGCTCTACCCCCACTAAATGGGGTAGCGCGCATCGATCGGTACCATCCTTGAGCTTCTCCGACTTTCGGAAGGGTTAGGGTTAGGGTTAGGGATGAAAGCACATAGGAGAAAGAGATATTCTTGAATAACTTTTTTTGTGAAGGTCGGAGAGACTTGGCCAGTGGTTGCATCTGGACTAATTTGGGTCCTGCGGATCGATTGGTACCATCCCCGAGCTTGTACGACCTTCGGAAGAGGTCGACCGACGAAATTCCCCCAAATCTGAGGAGATATTCTTGAATAACTTTTTTTGTGAAGGTCGGAGAGACTTGCAAGTAGGCTCTACCCCCACTAAATGGGGTAGCGCACATCGATCGGTACCATCCTTGAGCTTCTCCGACTTTCGGAAGGGTTAGGGTTAGGGTTAGGGATGAAAGCACATAGGAGAAAGAGATATTCTTGAATAACTTTTTTTGTAAAGGTCGGAGAGACTTGCAAGTAGGCTCTACCCCCACTAAATGGGGTAGCGCGCATCGATCGGTACCATCCTTGAGCTTCTCCGACTTTTGGAAGGGTTAGGGTTAGGGTTAGGGTTAGGGATGAAAGCACATAGGAGAAAGAGATATTCTTGAATAACTTTTTTTGTGAAGGTCGGAGAGACTTGGAAAGTGGTTGCATCTGGACTAATTTGGGTCCTGCGGATCGATTGGTACCATCTCCGAGCTTGTACGACCTTCGGAAGAGGTCGACCGACGAAATTCCCCCAAATCTGAGGAGATATTCTTGAATAACTTTTTTTGTGAAGGTCGGAGAGACTTGCAAGTAGGCTCTACCCCCACTAAATGGGGTAGTGCACATCGATCGGTACCATCCTTGAGCTTCTCCGACTTTCGGAAGGGTTAGGGTTAGGGTTAGGGATGAAAGCACATAGGAGAAAGAGATATTCTTGAATAACTTTTTTTGTGAAGGTCGGAGAGACTTGCAAGTAGGCTCTACCCCCACTAAATGGGGTAGCGCGCATCGATCGGTACCATCCTTGAGCTTCTCCGACTTTCGGAAGGGTTAGGGTTAGGGTTAGGGATGAAAGCACATAGGAGAAAGAGATATTCTTGAATAACTTTTTTTGTGAAGGTCGGAGAGACTTGCAAGTAGGCTCTACCCCCACTAAATGGGGTAGCGCGCATCGATCGGTACCATCCTTGAGCTTCTCCGACTTTCGGAAGGGTTAGGGTTAGGGTTAGGGATGAAAGCACATAGGAGAAAGAGATATTCTTGAATAACTTTTTTTGTGAAGGTCGGAGAGACTTGCAAGTAGGCTCTACCCCCACTAAATGGGGTAGCGCGCATCGATCGGTACCATCCTTGAGCTTCTCCGACTTTTGGAAGGGTTAGGGTTAGGGTTAGGGATGAAAGCACATAGGAGAAAGAGATATTCTTGAATAACTTTTTTTGTGAAGGTCGGAGAGACTTGCAAGTAGGCTCTACCCCCACTAAATGGGGTAGCGCACATCGATCGGTACCATCCTTGAGCTTCTCCGACTTTCGGAAGGGTTAGGGTTAGGGTTAGGGATGAAAGCACATAGGAGAAAGAGATATTCTTGAAGAACTTTTTTTGTGAAGGTCGGAGAGACTTGGAAAGTGGTTGCATCTGGACTAACTTGGGTCCTGCGGATCGATTGGTACCATCCCCGAGCTTGTACGACCTTCGGAAGAGGTCGACCGACGAAATTCCCCCAAATCTGAGGAGATATTCTTGAATAACTTTTTTTGTGAAGGTCGGAGAGACTTGCAAGTAGGCTCTACCCCCACTAAATGGGGTAGCGCGCATCGATCAGTACCATCCTTGAGCTTCTCCGACTTTTGGAAGGGTTAGGGTTAGGGTTAGGGATGAAAGCACATAGGAGAAAGAGATATTCTTGAATAACTTTTTTTGTGAAGGTCGGAGAGACTTGGAAAGTGGTTGCATCTGGACTAATTTGGGTCCTGCGGATCGATTGGTACCATCTCCGAGCTTGTACGACCTTCGGAAGAGGTCGACCGACGAAATTCCCCCAAATCTGAGGAGATATTCTTGAATAACTTTTTTTGTGAAGGTCGGAGAGACTTGCAAGTAGGCTCTACCCCCACTAAATGGGGTAGCGCACATCGATCGGTACCATCCTTGAGCTTCTCCGACTTTCGGAAGGGTTAGGGTTAGGGTTAGGGATGAAAGCACATAGGAGAAAGAGATATTCTTGAATAACTTTTTTTGTGAAGGTCGGAGAGACTTGCAAGTAGGCTCTACCCCCACTAAATGGGGTAGCGCGCATCGATCGGTACCATCCTTGAGCTTCTCCGACTTTCGGAAGGGTTAGGGTTAGGGTTAGGGATGAAAGCACATAGGAGAAAGAGATATTCTTGAATAACTTTTTTTGTGAAGGTCGGAGAGACTTGCAAGTAGGCTCTACCCCCACTAAATGGGGTAGCGCGCATCGATCGGTACCATCCTTGAGCTTCTCCGACTTTCGGAAGGGTTAGGGTTAGGGTTAGGGATGAAAGCACATAGGAGAAAGAGATATTCTTGAATAACTTTTTTTGTGAAGGTCGGAGAGACTTGCAAGTAGGCTCTACCCCCACTAAATGGGGTAGCGCGCATCGATCGGTACCATCCTTGAGCTTCTCCGACTTTCGGAAGGGTTAGGGTTAGGGTTAGGGATGAAAGCACATAGGAGAAAGAGATATTCTTGAATAACTTTTTTTGTGAAGGTCGGAGAGACTTGGAAAGTGGTTGCATCTGGACTAATTTGGGTCCTGCGGATCGATTGGTACCATCCCCGAGCTTGTACGACCTTCGGAAGAGGTCGACCGACGAAATTCCCCCAAATCTGAGGAGATATTCTTGAATAACTTTTTTTGTGAAGGTCGGAGAGACTTGGAAAGTGGTTGCATCTGGACTAATTTGGGTCCTGCGGATCGATTGGTACCATCCCCGAGCTTGTACGACCTTCGGAAGAGGTCGACCGACGAAATTCCCCCAAATCTGAGGAGATATTCTTGAATAACTTTTTTTGTGAAGGTCGGAGAGACTTGCAAGTAGGCTCTACCCCCACTAAATGGGGTTGCGCGCATCGATCAGTACCATCCTTGAGCTTCTCCGACTTTCGGAAGGGTTAGGGTTAGGGTTAGGGATGAAAGCACATAGGAGAAAGAGATATTCTTGAATAACTTTTTTTTTGAAGGTCGGAGAGACTTGCAAGTAGGCTCTACCCCCACTAAATGGGGTAGCGCGCATCGATCGGTACCATCCTTGAGCTTCTCCGACTTTCGGAAGGGTTAGGGTTAGGGTTAGGGATGAAAGCACATAGGAGAAAGAGATATTCTTGAATAACTTTTTTTGTGAAGGTCGGAGAGACTTGGCCAGTGGTTGCATCTGGACTAATTTGGGTCCTGCGGATCGATTGGTACCATCCCCGAGCTTGTACGACCTTCGGAAGAGGTCGACCGACGAAATTCCCCCAAATCTGAGGAGATATTCTTGAATAACTTTTTTTGTGAAGGTCGGAGAGACTTGCAAGTAGGCTCTACCCCCACTAAATGGGGTAGCGCACATCGATCGGTACCATCCTTGAGCTTCTCCGACTTTCGGAAGGGTTAGGGTTAGGGTTAGGGATGAAAGCACATAGGAGAAAGAGATATTCTTGAATAACTTTTTTTGTGAAGGTCGGAGAGACTTGCAAGTAGGCTCTACCCCCACTAAATGGGGTAGCGCGCATCGATCGGTACCATCCTTGAGCTTCTCCGACTTTTGGAAGGGTTAGGGTTAGGGTTAGGGTTAGGGATGAAAGCACATAGGAGAAAGAGATATTCTTGAATAACTTTTTTTGTGAAGGTCGGAGAGACTTGGAAAGTGGTTGCATCTGGACTAATTTGGGTCCTGCGGATCGATTGGTACCATCTCCGAGCTTGTACGACCTTCGGAAGAGGTCGACCGACGAAATTCCCCCAAATCTGAGGAGATATTCTTGAATAACTTTTTTTGTGAAGGTCGGAGAGACTTGCAAGTAGGCTCTACCCCCACTAAATGGGGTAGTGCACATCGATCGGTACCATCCTTGAGCTTCTCCGACTTTCGGAAGGGTTAGGGTTAGGGTTAGGGATGAAAGCACATAGGAGAAAGAGATATTCTTGAATAACTTTTTTTGTGAAGGTCGGAGAGACTTGCAAGTAGGCTCTACCCCCACTAAATGGGGTAGCGCGCATCGATCGGTACCATCCTTGAGCTTCTCCGACTTTCGGAAGGGTTAGGGTTAGGGTTAGGGATGAAAGCACATAGGAGAAAGAGATATTCTTGAATAACTTTTTTTGTGAAGGTCGGAGAGACTTGCAAGTAGGCTCTACCCCCACTAAATGGGGTAGCGCGCATCGATCGGTACCATCCTTGAGCTTCTCCGACTTTCGGAAGGGTTAGGGTTAGGGTTAGGGATGAAAGCACATAGGAGAAAGAGATATTCTTGAATAACTTTTTTTGTGAAGGTCGGAGAGACTTGGAAAGTGGTTGCATCTGGACTAATTTGGGTCCTGCAGATCGATTGGTACCATCCCCGAGCTTGTACGACCTTCGGAAGAGGTCGACCGACGAAATTCCCCCAAATCTGAGGAGATATTCTTGAATAACTTTTTTTGTGAAGGTCGGAGAGACTTGCAAGTAGGCTCTACCCCCACTAAATGGGGTAGCGCACATCGATCGGTACCATCCTTGAGCTTCTCCGACTTTCGGAAGGGTTAGGGTTAGGGTTAGGGATGAAAGCACATAGGAGAAAGAGATATTCTTGAATAACTTTTTTTGTGAAGGTCGGAGAGACTTGCAAGTAGGCTCTACCCCCACTAAATGGGGTAGCGCGCATCGATCGGTACCATCCTTGAGCTTCTCCGACTTTTGGAAGGGTTAGGGTTAGGGTTAGGGATGAAAGCACATAGGAGAAAGAGATATTCTTGAATAACTTTTTTTGTGAAGGTCGGAAAGACTTGGAAAGTGGTTGCATCTGGACTAATTTGGGTCCTGCGGATCGATTGGTACCATCCCCGAGCTTGTACGACCTTCGGAAGAGGTCGACCGACGAAATTCCCCCAAATCTGAGGAGATATTCTTGAATAACTTTTTTTGTGAAGGTCGGAGAGACTTGCAAGTAGGCTCTACCCCCACTAAATGGGGTAGCGCACATCGATCGGTACCATCCTTGAGCTTCTCCGACTTTCGGAAGGGTTAGGGTTAGGGTTAGGGATGAAAGCACATAGGAGAAAGAGATATTCTTGAATAACTTTTTTTGTGAAGGTCGGAGAGACTTGGAAAGTGGTTGCATCTGGACTAATTTGGGTCCTGCGGATCGATTGGTACCATCCCCGAGCTTGTACGACCTTCTGAAGAGGTCGACCGACGAAATTCCCCCAAATCTGAGGAGATATTCTTGAATAACTTTTTTTGTGAAGGTCGGAGAGACTTGCAAGTAGGCTCTACCCCCACTAAATGGGGTAGCGCGCATCGATCGGTACCATCCTTGAGCTTCTCCGACTTTCGGAAGGGTTAGGGTTAGGGTTAGGGATGAAAGCACATAGGAGAAAGAGATATTCTTGAATAACTTTTTTTGTGAAGGTCGGAGAGACTTGCAAGTAGGCTCTACCCCCACTAAATGGGGTAGCGCGCATCGATCGGTACCATCCTTGAGCTTCTCCGACTTTCGGAAGGGTTAGGGTTAGGGTTAGGGATGAAAGCACATAGGAGAAAGAGATATTCTTGAATAACTTTTTTTGTGAAGGTCGGAGAGACTTGGAAAGTGGTTGCATCTGGACTAATTTGGGTCCTGCAGATCGATTGGTACCATCCCCGAGCTTGTACGACCTTCGGAAGAGGTCGACCGACGAAATTCCCCCAAATCTGAGGAGATATTCTTGAATAACTTTTTTTGTGAAGGTCGGAGAGACTTGCAAGTAGGCTCTACCCCCACTAAATGGGGTAGCGCACATCGATCGGTACCATCCTTGAGCTTCTCCGACTTTCGGAAGGGTTAGGGTTAGGGTTAGGGATGAAAGCACATAGGAGAAAGAGATATTCTTGAATAACTTTTTTTGTGAAGGTCGGAGAGACTTGCAAGTAGGCTCTACCCCCACTAAATGGGGTAGCGCGCATCGATCGGTACCATCCTTGAGCTTCTCCGACTTTCGGAAGGGTTAGGGTTAGGGTTAGGGATGAAAGCACATAGGAGAAAGAGATATTCTTGAATAACTTTTTTTGTGAAGGTCGGAGAGACTTGGAAAGTGGTTGCATCTGGACTAATTTGGGTCCTGCGGATCGATTGGTACCATCCCCGAGCTTGTACAACCTTCGGAAGAGGTCGACCGACGAAATTCCCCCAAATCTGAGGAGATATTCTTGAATAACTTTTTTTGTGAAGGTCGGAGAGACTTGCAAGTAGGCTCTACCCCCACTAAATGGGGTTGCGCGCATCGATCAGTACCATCCTTGAGCTTCTCCGACTTTCGGAAGGGTTAGGGTTAGGGATGAAAGCACATAGGAGAAAGAGATATTCTTGAATAACTTTTTTTGTGAAGGTCGGAGAGACTTGCAAGTAGGCTCTACCCCCACTAAATGGGGTAGCGCGCATCGATTGGTACCATCCTTGAGCTTCTCCGACTTTCGGAAGGGTTAGGGTTAGGGTTAGGGATGAAAGCACATAGGAGAAAGAGATATTCTTGAATAACTTTTTTTGTGAAGGTCGGAGAGACTTGCAAGTAGGCTCTACCCCCACTAAATGGGGTAGCGCGCATCGATCGGTACCATCCTTGAGCTTCTCCGACTTTCGGAAGGGTTAGGGTTAGGGTTAGGGATGAAAGCACGTAGGAGAAAGAGATATTCTTGAATAACTTTTTTTGTGAAGGTCGGAGAGACTTGCAAGTAGGCTCTACCCCCACTAAATGGGGTAGCGCGCATCGATCGGTACCATCCTTGAGCTTCTCCGACTTTCGGAAGGGTTAGGGTTAGGGTTAGGGATGAAAGCACATAGGAGAAAGAGATATTCTTGAATAACTTTTTTTGTGAAGGTCGGAGAGACTTGGAAAGTGGTTGCATCTGGACTAATTTGGGTCCTGCGGATCGATTGGTACCATCCCCGAGCTTGTACGACCTTCGGAAGAGGTCGACCGACGAAATTCCCCCAAATCTGAGGAGATATTCTTGAATAACTTTTTTTGTGAAGGTCGGAGAGACTTGGAAAGTGGTTGCATCTGGACTAATTTGGGTCCTGCGGATCGATTGGTACCATCCCCGAGCTTGTACGACCTTTGGAAGAGGTCGACCGACGAAATTCCCCCAAATCTGAGGAGATATTCTTGAATAACTTTTTTTGTGAAGGTCGGAGAGACTTGCAAGTAGGCTCTACCCCCACTAAATGGGGTTGCGCGCATCGATCAGTACCATCCTTGAGCTTCTCCGACTTTCGGAAGGGTTAGGGTTAGGGTTAGGGATGAAAGCACATAGGAGAAAGAGATATTCTTGAATAACTTTTTTTTTGAAGGTCGGAGAGACTTGCAAGTAGGCTCTACCCCCACTAAATGGGGTAGCGCGCATCGATCGGTACCATCCTTGAGCTTCTCCGACTTTCGGAAGGGTTAGGGTTAGGGTTAGGGATGAAAGCACATAGGAGAAAGAGATATTCTTGAATAACTTTTTTTGTGAAGGTCGGAGAGACTTGGCCAGTGGTTGCATCTGGACTAATTTGGGTCCTGCGGATCGATTGGTACCATCCCCGAGCTTGTACAACCTTCGGAAGAGGTCGACCGACGAAATTCCCCCAAATCTGAGGAGATATTCTTGAATAACTTTTTTTGTGAAGGTCGGAGAGACTTGCAAGTAGGCTCTACCCCCACTAAATGGGGTAGCGCACATCGATCGGTACCATCCTTGAGCTTCTCCGACTTTCGGAAGGGTTAGGGTTAGGGTTAGGGATGAAAGCACATAGGAGAAAGAGATATTCTTGAATAACTTTTTTTGTGAAGGTCGGAGAGACTTGCAAGTAGGCTCTACCCCCACTAAATGGGGTAGCGCGCATCGATCGGTACCATCCCTGAGCTTCTCCGACTTTCGGAAGGGTTAGGGTTAGGGTTAGGGATGAAAGCACATAGGAGAAAGAGATATTCTTGAATAACTTTTTTTGTGAAGGTCGGAGAGACTCGGAAAGTGGTTGCATCTGGACTAATTTGGGTCCTGCGGATCGATTGGTACCATCCCCGAGCTTGTACGACCTTCGGAAGAGGTCGACCGACGAAATTCCCCCAAATCTGAGGAGATATTCTTGAATAACTTTTTTTGTGAAGGTCGGAGAGACTTGCAAGTAGGCTCTACCCCCACTAAATGGGGTAGCGCGCATCGATCGGTACCATCCTTGAGCTTCTCCGACTTTCGGAAGGGTTAGGGTTAGGGTTAGGGATGAAAGCACATAGGAGAAAGAGATATTCTTGAATAACTTTTTTTGTGAAGGTCGGAGAGACTTGCAAGTAGGCTCTACCCCCACTAAATGGGGTAGCGCGCATCGATCGGTACCATCCTTGAGCTTCTCCGACTTTCGGAAGGGTTAGGGTTAGGGTTAGGGATGAAAGCACATAGGAGAAAGAGATATTCTTGAATAACTTTTTTTGTGAAGGTCGGAGAGACTTGGAAAGTGGTTGCATCTGGACTAATTTGGGTCCTGCGGATCGATTGGTACCATCCCCGAGCTTGTACAACCTTCGGAAGAGGTCGACCGACGAAATTCCCCCAAATCTGAGGAGATATTCTTGAATAACTTTTTTTGTGAAGGTCGGAGAGACTTGCAAGTAGGCTCTACCCCCACTAAATGGGGTTGCGCGCATCGATCAGTACCATCCTTGAGCTTCTCCGACTTTCGGAAGGGTTAGGGTTAGGGATGAAAGCACATAGGAGAAAGAGATATTCTTGAATAACTTTTTTTGTGAAGGTCGGAGAGACTTGCAAGTAGGCTCTACCCCCACTAAATGGGGTAGCGCGCATCGATTGGTACCATCCTTGAGCTTCTCCGACTTTCGGAAGGGTTAGGGTTAGGGTTAGGGATGAAAGCACATAGGAGAAAGAGATATTCTTGAATAACTTTTTTTGTGAAGGTCGGAGAGACTCGGAAAGTGGTTGCATCTGGACTAATTTGGGTCCTGCGGATCGATTGGTACCATCCCCGAGCTTGTACGACCTTCGGAAGAGGTCGACCGACGAAATTCCCCCAAATCTGAGGAGATATTCTTGAATAACTTTTTTTGTGAAGGTCGGAGAGACTTGCAAGTAGGCTCTACCCCCACTAAATGGGGTAGCGCGCATCGATCGGTACCATCCTTGAGCTTCTCCGACTTTCGGAAGGGTTAGGGTTAGGGTTAGGGATGAAAGCACATAGGAGAAAGAGATATTCTTGAATAACTTTTTTTGTGAAGGTCGGAGAGACTTGCAAGTAGGCTCTACCCCCACTAAATGGGGTAGCGCGCATCGATCGGTACCATCCTTGAGCTTCTCCGACTTTCGGAAGGGTTAGGGTTAGGGTTAGGGATGAAAGCACATAGGAGAAAGAGATATTCTTGAATAACTTTTTTTGTGAAGGTCGGAGAGACTTGGAAAGTGGTTGCATCTGGACTAATTTGGGTCCTGCGGATCGATTGGTACCATCCCCGAGCTTGTACAACCTTCGGAAGAGGTCGACCGACGAAATTCCCCCAAATCTGAGGAGATATTCTTGAATAACTTTTTTTGTGAAGGTCGGAGAGACTTGCAAGTAGGCTCTACCCCCACTAAATGGGGTTGCGCGCATCGATCAGTACCATCCTTGAGCTTCTCCGACTTTCGGAAGGGTTAGGGTTAGGGATGAAAGCACATAGGAGAAAGAGATATTCTTGAATAACTTTTTTTGTGAAGGTCGGAGAGACTTGCAAGTAGGCTCTACCCCCACTAAATGGGGTAGCGCGCATCGATTGGTACCATCCTTGAGCTTCTCCGACTTTCGGAAGGGTTAGGGTTAGGGTTAGGGATGAAAGCACATAGGAGAAAGAGATATTCTTGAATAACTTTTTTTGTGAAGGTCGGAGAGACTTGCAAGTAGGCTCTACCCCCACTAAATGGGGTAGCGCGCATCGATCGGTACCATCCTTGAGCTTCTCCGACTTTCGGAAGGGTTAGGGTTAGGGTTAGGGATGAAAGCACATAGGAGAAAGAGATATTCTTGAATAACTTTTTTTGTGAAGGTCGGAGAGACTTGCAAGTAGGCTCTACCCCCACTAAATGGGGTAGCGCGCATCGATCGGTACCATCCTTGAGCTTCTCCGACTTTCGGAAGGGTTAGGGTTAGGGTTAGGGATGAAAGCACATAGGAGAAAGAGATATTCTTGAATAACTTTTTTTGTGAAGGTCGGAGAGACTTGGAAAGTGGTTGCATCTGGACTAATTTGGGTCCTGCGGATCGATTGGTACCATCCCCGAGCTTGTACGACCTTCGGAAGAGGTCGACCGACGAAATTCCCCCAAATCTGAGGAGATATTCTTGAATAACTTTTTTTGTGAAGGTCGGAGAGACTTGCAAGTAGGCTCTACCCCCACTAAATGGGGTAGCGCGCATCGATCGGTACCATCCTTGAGCTTCTCCGACTTTCGGAAGGGTTAGGGTTAGGGTTAGGGATGAAAGCACATAGGAGAAAGAGATATTCTTGAATAACTTTTTTTGTGAAGGTCGGAGAGACTTGCAAGTAGGCTCTACCCCCACTAAATGGGGTAGCGCGCATCGATCGGTACCATCCTTGAGCTTCTCCGACTTTCGGAAGGGTTAGGGTTAGGGTTAGGGATGAAAGCACATAGGAGAAAGAGATATTCTTGAATAACTTTTTTTGTGAAGGTCGGAGAGACTTGGAAAGTGGTTGCATCTGGACTAATTTGGGTCCTGCGGATCGATTGGTACCATCCCCGAGCTTGTACAACCTTCGGAAGAGGTCGACCGCCGAAATTCCCCCAAATCTGAGGAGATATTCTTGAATAACTTTTTTTGTGAAGGTCGGAGAGACTTGCAAGTAGGCTCTACCCCCACTAAATGGGGTTGCGCGCATCGATCAGTACCATCCTTGAGCTTCTCCGACTTTCGGAAGGGTTAGGGTTAGGGATGAAAGCACATAGGAGAAAGAGATATTCTTGAATAACTTTTTTTGTGAAGGTCGGAGAGACTTGCAAGTAGGCTCTACCCCCACTAAATGGGGTAGCGCGCATCGATTGGTACCATCCTTGAGCTTCTCCGACTTTCGGAAGGGTTAGGGTTAGGGTTAGGGATGAAAGCACATAGGAGAAAGAGATATTCTTGAATAACTTTTTTTGTGAAGGTCGGAGAGACTTGCAAGTAGGCTCTACCCCCACTAAATGGGGTAGCGCGCATCGATCGGTACCATCCTTGAGCTTCTCCGACTTTCGGAAGGGTTAGGGTTAGGGTTAGGGATGAAAGCACATAGGAGAAAGAGATATTCTTGAATAACTTTTTTTGTGAAGGTCGGAGAGACTTGCAAGTAGGCTCTACCCCCACTAAATGGGGTAGCGCGCATCGATCGGTACCATCCTTGAGCTTCTCCGACTTTCGGAAGGGTTAGGGTTAGGGTTAGGGATGAAAGCACATAGGAGAAAGAGATATTCTTGAATAACTTTTTTTGTGAAGGTCGGAGAGACTTGGAAAGTGGTTGCATCTGGACTAATTTGGGTCCTGCGGATCGATTGGTACCATCCCCGAGCTTGTACGACCTTCGGAAGAGGTCGACCGACGAAATTCCCCCAAATCTGAGGAGATATTCTTGAATAACTTTTTTTGTGAAGGTCGGAGAGACTTGGAAAGTGGTTGCATCTGGACTAATTTGGGTCCTGCGGATCGATTGGTACCATCCCCGAGCTTGTACGACCTTCGGAAGAGGTCGACCGACGAAATTCCCCCAAATCTGAGGAGATATTCTTGAATAACTTTTTTTGTGAAGGTCGGAGAGACTTGCAAGTAGGCTCTACCCCCACTAAATGGGGTTGCGCGCATCGATCAGTACCATCCTTGAGCTTCTCCGACTTTCGGAAGGGTTAGGGTTAGGGTTAGGGATGAAAGCACATAGGAGAAAGAGATATTCTTGAATAACTTTTTTTTTGAAGGTCGGAGAGACTTGCAAGTAGGCTCTACCCCCACTAAATGGGGTAGCGCGCATCGATCGGTACCATCCTTGAGCTTCTCCGACTTTCGGAAGGGTTAGGGTTAGGGTTAGGGATGAAAGCACATAGGAGAAAGAGATATTCTTGAATAACTTTTTTTGTGAAGGTCGGAGAGACTTGGCCAGTGGTTGCATCTGGACTAATTTGGGTCCTGCGGATCGATTGGTACCATCCCCGAGCTTGTACGACCTTCGGAAGAGGTCGACCGACGAAATTCCCCCAAATCTGAGGAGATATTCTTGAATAACTTTTTTTGTGAAGGTCGGAGAGACTTGCAAGTAGGCTCTACCCCCACTAAATGGGGTAGCGCACATCGATCGGTACCATCCTTGAGCTTCTCCGACTTTCGGAAGGGTTAGGGTTAGGGTTAGGGATGAAAGCACATAGGAGAAAGAGATATTCTTGAATAACTTTTTTTGTGAAGGTCGGAGAGACTTGCAAGTAGGCTCTACCCCCACTAAATGGGGTAGCGCGCATCGATCGGTACCATCCTTGAGCTTCTCCGACTTTTGGAAGGGTTAGGGTTAGGGTTAGGGTTAGGGATGAAAGCACATAGGAGAAAGAGATATTCTTGAATAACTTTTTTTGTGAAGGTCGGAGAGACTTGGAAAGTGGTTGCATCTGGACTAATTTGGGTCCTGCGGATCGATTGGTACCATCTCCGAGCTTGTACGACCTTCGGAAGAGGTCGACCGACGAAATTCCCCCAAATCTGAGGAGATATTCTTGAATAACTTTTTTTGTGAAGGTCGGAGAGACTTGCAAGTAGGCTCTACCCCCACTAAATGGGGTAGTGCACATCGATCGGTACCATCCTTGAGCTTCTCCGACTTTCGGAAGGGTTAGGGTTAGGGTTAGGGATGAAAGCACATAGGAGAAAGAGATATTCTTGAATAACTTTTTTTGTGAAGGTCGGAGAGACTTGCAAGTAGGCTCTACCCCCACTAAATGGGGTAGCGCGCATCGATCGGTACCATCCTTGAGCTTCTCCGACTTTCGGAAGGGTTAGGGTTAGGGTTAGGGATGAAAGCACATAGGAGAAAGAGATATTCTTGAATAACTTTTTTTGTGAAGGTCGGAGAGACTTGCAAGTAGGCTCTACCCCCACTAAATGGGGTAGCGCGCATCGATCGGTACCATCCTTGAGCTTCTCCGACTTTCGGAAGGGTTAGGGTTAGGGTTAGGGATGAAAGCACATAGGAGAAAGAGATATTCTTGAATAACTTTTTTTGTGAAGGTCGGAGAGACTTGCAAGTAGGCTCTACCCCCACTAAATGGGGTAGCGCACATCGATCGGTACCATCCTTGAGCTTCTCCGACTTTTGGAAGGGTTAGGGTTAGGGTTAGGGATGAAAGCACATAGGAGAAAGAGATATTCTTGAATAACTTTTTTTGTGAAGGTCGGAGAGACTTGCAAGTAGGCTCTACCCCCACTAAATGGGGTAGCGCACATCGATCGGTACCATCCTTGAGCTTCTCCGACTTTCGGAAGGGTTAGGGTTAGGGTTAGGGATGAAAGCACATAGGAGAAAGAGATATTCTTGAAGAACTTTTTTTGTGAAGGTCGGAGAGACTTGGAAAGTGGTTGCATCTGGACTAACTTGGGTCCTGCGGATCGATTGGTACCATCCCCGAGCTTGTACGACCTTCGGAAGAGGTCGACCGACGAAATTCCCCCAAATCTGAGGAGATATTCTTGAATAACTTTTTTTGTGAAGGTCGGAGAGACTTGCAAGTAGGCTCTACCCCCACTAAATGGGGTAGCGCGCATCGATCAGTACCATCCTTGAGCTTCTCCGACTTTTGGAAGGGTTAGGGTTAGGGTTAGGGATGAAAGCACATAGGAGAAAGAGATATTCTTGAATAACTTTTTTTGTGAAGGTCGGAGAGACTTGGAAAGTGGTTGCATCTGGACTAATTTGGGTCCTGCGGATCGATTGGTACCATCTCCGAGCTTGTACGACCTTCGGAAGAGGTCGACCGACGAAATTCCCCCAAATCTGAGGAGATATTCTTGAATAACTTTTTTTGTGAAGGTCGGAGAGACTTGCAAGTAGGCTCTACCCCCACTAAATGGGGTAGCGCACATCGATCGGTACCATCCTTGAGCTTCTCCGACTTTCGGAAGGGTTAGGGTTAGGGTTAGGGATGAAAGCACATAGGAGAAAGAGATATTCTTGAATAACTTTTTTTGTGAAGGTCGGAGAGACTTGCAAGTAGGCTCTACCCCCACTAAATGGGGTAGCGCGCATCGATCGGTACCATCCTTGAGCTTCTCCGACTTTCGGAAGGGTTAGGGTTAGGGTTAGGGATGAAAGCACATAGGAGAAAGAGATATTCTTGAATAACTTTTTTTGTGAAGGTCGGAGAGACTTGCAAGTAGGCTCTACCCCCACTAAATGGGGTAGCGCGCATCGATCGGTACCATCCTTGAGCTTCTCCGACTTTCGGAAGGGTTAGGGTTAGGGTTAGGGATGAAAGCACATAGGAGAAAGAGATATTCTTGAATAACTTTTTTTGTGAAGGTCGGAGAGACTTGCAAGTAGGCTCTACCCCCACTAAATGGGGTAGCGCGCATCGATCGGTACCATCCCTGAGCTTCTCCGACTTTCGGAAGGGTTAGGGTTAGGGTTAGGGATGAAAGCACATAGGAGAAAGAGATATTCTTGAATAACTTTTTTTGTGAAGGTCGGAGAGACTTGGAAAGTGGTTGCATCTGGACTAATTTGGGTCCTGCGGATCGATTGGTACCATCCCCGAGCTTGTACGACCTTCGGAAGAGGTCGACCGACGAAATTCCCCCAAATCTGAGGAGATATTCTTGAATAACTTTTTTTGTGAAGGTCGGAGAGACTTGCAAGTAGGCTCTACCCCCACTAAATGGGGTAGCGCGCATCGATCGGTACCATCCTTGAGCTTCTCCGACTTTCGGAAGGGTTAGGGTTAGGGTTAGGGATGAAAGCACATAGGAGAAAGAGATATTCTTGAATAACTTTTTTTGTGAAGGTCGGAGAGACTTGCAAGTAGGCTCTACCCCCACTAAATGGGGTAGCGCGCATCGATCGGTACCATCCTTGAGCTTCTCCGACTTTTGGAAGGGTTAGGGTTAGGGTTAGGGTTAGGGATGAAAGCACATAGGAGAAAGAGATATTCTTGAATAACTTTTTTTGTGAAGGTCGGAGAGACTTGGAAAGTGGTTGCATCTGGACTAATTTGGGTCCTGCGGATCGATTGGTACCATCTCCGAGCTTGTACGACCTTCGGAAGAGGTCGACCGACGAAATTCCCCCAAATCTGAGGAGATATTCTTGAATAACTTTTTTTGTGAAGGTCGGAGAGACTTGCAAGTAGGCTCTACCCCCACTAAATGGGGTAGTGCACATCGATCGGTACCATCCTTGAGCTTCTCCGACTTTCGGAAGGGTTAGGGTTAGGGTTAGGGATGAAAGCACATAGGAGAAAGAGATATTCTTGAATAACTTTTTTTGTGAAGGTCGGAGAGACTTGCAAGTAGGCTCTACCCCCACTAAATGGGGTAGCGCGCATCGATCGGTACCATCCTTGAGCTTCTCCGACTTTCGGAAGGGTTAGGGTTAGGGTTAGGGATGAAAGCACATAGGAGAAAGAGATATTCTTGAATAACTTTTTTTGTGAAGGTCGGAGAGACTTGCAAGTAGGCTCTACCCCCACTAAATGGGGTAGCGCGCATCGATCGGTACCATCCTTGAGCTTCTCCGACTTTCGGAAGGGTTAGGGTTAGGGTTAGGGATGAAAGCACATAGGAGAAAGAGATATTCTTGAATAACTTTTTTTGTGAAGGTCGGAGAGACTTGCAAGTAGGCTCTACCCCCACTAAATGGGGTAGCGCACATCGATCGGTACCATCCTTGAGCTTCTCCGACTTTTGGAAGGGTTAGGGTTAGGGTTAGGGATGAAAGCACATAGGAGAAAGAGATATTCTTGAATAACTTTTTTTGTGAAGGTCGGAGAGACTTGCAAGTAGGCTCTACCCCCACTAAATGGGGTAGCGCACATCGATCGGTACCATCCTTGAGCTTCTCCGACTTTCGGAAGGGTTAGGGTTAGGGTTAGGGATGAAAGCACATAGGAGAAAGAGATATTCTTGAAGAACTTTTTTTGTGAAGGTCGGAGAGACTTGGAAAGTGGTTGCATCTGGACTAACTTGGGTCCTGCGGATCGATTGGTACCATCCCCGAGCTTGTACGACCTTCGGAAGAGGTCGACCGACGAAATTCCCCCAAATCTGAGGAGATATTCTTGAATAACTTTTTTTGTGAAGGTCGGAGAGACTTGCAAGTAGGCTCTACCCCCACTAAATGGGGTAGCGCGCATCGATCAGTACCATCCTTGAGCTTCTCCGACTTTTGGAAGGGTTAGGGTTAGGGTTAGGGATGAAAGCACATAGGAGAAAGAGATATTCTTGAATAACTTTTTTTGTGAAGGTCGGAGAGACTTGGAAAGTGGTTGCATCTGGACTAATTTGGGTCCTGCGGATCGATTGGTACCATCTCCGAGCTTGTACGACCTTCGGAAGAGGTCGACCGACGAAATTCCCCCAAATCTGAGGAGATATTCTTGAATAACTTTTTTTGTGAAGGTCGGAGAGACTTGCAAGTAGGCTCTACCCCCACTAAATGGGGTAGCGCACATCGATCGGTACCATCCTTGAGCTTCTCCGACTTTCGGAAGGGTTAGGGTTAGGGTTAGGGATGAAAGCACATAGGAGAAAGAGATATTCTTGAATAACTTTTTTTGTGAAGGTCGGAGAGACTTGCAAGTAGGCTCTACCCCCACTAAATGGGGTAGCGCGCATCGATCGGTACCATCCTTGAGCTTCTCCGACTTTCGGAAGGGTTAGGGTTAGGGTTAGGGATGAAAGCACATAGGAGAAAGAGATATTCTTGAATAACTTTTTTTGTGAAGGTCGGAGAGACTTGCAAGTAGGCTCTACCCCCACTAAATGGGGTAGCGCGCATCGATCGGTACCATCCTTGAGCTTCTCCGACTTTCGGAAGGGTTAGGGTTAGGGTTAGGGATGAAAGCACATAGGAGAAAGAGATATTCTTGAATAACTTTTTTTGTGAAGGTCGGAGAGACTTGCAAGTAGGCTCTACCCCCACTAAATGGGGTAGCGCGCATCGATCGGTACCATCCCTGAGCTTCTCCGACTTTCGGAAGGGTTAGGGTTAGGGTTAGGGATGAAAGCACATAGGAGAAAGAGATATTCTTGAATAACTTTTTTTGTGAAGGTCGGAGAGACTTGGAAAGTGGTTGCATCTGGACTAATTTGGGTCCTGCGGATCGATTGGTACCATCCCCGAGCTTGTACGACCTTCGGAAGAGGTCGACCGACGAAATTCCCCCAAATCTGAGGAGATATTCTTGAATAACTTTTTTTGTGAAGGTCGGAGAGACTTGCAAGTAGGCTCTACCCCCACTAAATGGGGTAGCGCGCATCGATCGGTACCATCCTTGAGCTTCTCCGACTTTCGGAAGGGTTAGGGTTAGGGTTAGGGATGAAAGCACATAGGAGAAAGAGATATTCTTGAATAACTTTTTTTGTGAAGGTCGGAGAGACTTGCAAGTAGGCTCTACCCCCACTAAATGGGGTAGCGCGCATCGATCGGTACCATCCTTGAGCTTCTCCGACTTTCGGAAGGGTTAGGGTTAGGGATGAAAGCACATAGGAGAAAGAGATATTCTTGAATAACTTTTTTTGTGAAGGTCGGAGAGACTTGGAAAGTGGTTGCATCTGGACTAATTTGGGTCCTGCGGATCGATTGGTACCATCCCCGAGCTTGTACAACCTTCGGAAGAGGTCGACCGACGAAATTCCCCCAAATCTGAGGAGATATTCTTGAATAACGTTTTTTGTGAAGGTCGGAGAGACTTGCAAGTAGGCTCTACCCCCACTAAATGGGGTTGCGCGCATCGATCAGTACCATCCTTGAGCTTCTCCGACTTTCGGAAGGGTTAGGGTTAGGGATGAAAGCACATAGGAGAAAGAGATATTCTTGAATAACTTTTTTTGTGAAGGTCGGACAGACTTGCAAGTAGGCTGTACCCCCACTAAATGGGGTAGCGCGCATCGATTGGTACCATCCTTGAGCTTCTCCGACTTTCGGAAGGGTTAGGGTTAGGGTTAGGGATGAAAGCACATAGGAGAAAGAGATATTCTTGAATAACTTTTTTTGTGAAGGTCGGAGAGACTTGCAAGTAGGCTCTACCCCCACTAAATGGGGTAGCGCGCATCGATCGGTACCATCCTTGAGCTTCTCCGACTTTCGGAAGGGTTAGGGTTAGGGTTAGGGATGAAAGCACATAGGAGAAAGAGATATTCTTGAATAACTTTTTTTGTGAAGGTCGGAGAGACTTGCAAGTAGGCTCTACCCCCACTAAATGGGGTAGCGCGCATCGATCGGTACCATCCTTGAGCTTCTCCGACTTTCGGAAGGGTTAGGGTTAGGGTTAGGGATGAAAGCACATAGGAGAAAGAGATATTCTTGAATAACTTTTTTTGTGAAGGTCGGAGAGACTTGGAAAGTGGTTGCATCTGGACTAATTTGGGTCCTGCGGATCGATTGGTACCATCCCCGAGCTTGTACGACCTTCGGAAGAGGTCGACCGACGAAATTCCCCCAAATCTGAGGAGATATTCTTGAATAACTTTTTTTGTGAAGGTCGGAGAGACTTGGAAAGTGGTTGCATCTGGACTAATTTGGGTCCTGCGGATCGATTGGTACCATCCCCGAGCTTGTACGACCTTCGGAAGAGGTCGACCGACGAAATTCCCCCAAATCTGAGGAGATATTCTTGAATAACTTTTTTTGTGAAGGTCGGAGAGACTTGCAAGTAGGCTGTACCCCCACTAAATGGGGTTGCGCGCATCGATCAGTACCATCCTTGAGCTTCTCCGACTTTCGGAAGGGTTAGGGTTAGGGTTAGGGATGAAAGCACATAGGAGAAAGAGATATTCTTGAATAACTTTTTTTGTGAAGGTCGGAGAGACTTGCAAGTAGGCTCTACCCCCACTAAATGGGGTAGCGCGCATCGATCGGTACCATCCTTGAGCTTCTCCGACTTTCGGAAGGGTTAGGGTTAGGGTTAGGGATGAAAGCACATAGGAGAAAGAGATATTCTTGAATAACTTTTTTTGTGAAGGTCGGAGAGACTTGCAAGTAGGCTCTACCCCCACTAAATGGGGTAGCGCGCATCGATCGGTACCATCCTTGAGCTTCTCCGACTTTCGGAAGGGTTAGGGTTAGGGTTAGGGATGAAAGCACATAGGAGAAAGAGATATTCTTGAATAACTTTTTTTGTGAAGGTCGGAGAGACTTGGAAAGTGGTTGCATCTGGACTAATTTGGGTCCTGCGGATCGATTGGTACCATCCCCGAGCTTGTACGACCTTCGGAAGAGGTCGACCGACGAAATTCCCCCAAATCTGAGGAGATATTCTTGAATAACTTTTTTTGTGAAGGTCGGAGAGACTTGGAAAGTGGTTGCATCTGGACTAATTTGGGTCCTGCGGATCGATTGGTACCATCCCCGAGCTTGTACGACCTTCGGAAGAGGTCGACCGACGAAATTCCCCCAAATCTGAGGAGATATTCTTGAATAACTTTTTTTGTGAAGGTCGGAGAGACTTGCAAGTAGGCTGTACCCCCACTAAATGGGGTTGCGCGCATCGATCAGTACCATCCTTGAGCTTCTCCGACTTTCGGAAGGGTTAGGGTTAGGGTTAGGGATGAAAGCACATAGGAGAAAGAGATATTCTTGAATAACTTTTTTTGTGAAGGTCGGAGAGACTTGCAAGTAGGCTCTACCCCCACTAAATGGGGTAGCGCGCATCGATCGGTACCATCCTTGAGCTTCTCCGACTTTCGGAAGGGTTAGGGTTAGGGTTAGGGATGAAAGCACATAGGAGAAAGAGATATTCTTGAATAACTTTTTTTGTGAAGGTCGGAGAGACTTGCAAGTAGGCTCTACCCCCACTAAATGGGGTAGCGCGCATCGATCGGTACCATCCTTGAGCTTCTCCGACTTTCGGAAGGGTTAGGGTTAGGGTTAGGGATGAAAGCACATAGGAGAAAGAGATATTCTTGAATAACTTTTTTTGTGAAGGTCGGAGAGACTTGCAAGTAGGCTCTACCCCCACTAAATGGGGTAGCGCGCATCGATCGGTACCATCCTTGAGCTTCTCCGACTTTCGGAAGGGTTAGGGTTAGGGTTAGGGATGAAAGCACATAGGAGAAAGAGATATTCTTGAATAACTTTTTTTGTGAAGGTCGGAGAGACTTGAAAAGTGGTTGCATCTGGACTAATTTGGGTCCTGCGGATCGATTGGTACCATCCCCGAGCTTGTACGACCTTCGGAAGAGGTCGACCGACGAAATTCCCCCAAATCTGAGGAGATATTCTTGAATAACTTTTTTTGTGAAGGTCGGAGAGACTTTCAAGTAGGCTCTACCCCCACTAAATGGGGTAGCGCGCATCGATCGGTACCATCCTTGAGCTTCTCCGACTTTCGGAAGGGTTAGGGTTAGGGTTAGGGATGAAAGCACATAGGAGAAAGAGATATTCTTGAATAACTTTTTTTGTGAAGGTCGGAGCGACTTGGAAAGTGGTTGCATCTGGACTAATTTGGGTCCTGCGGATCGATTGGTACCATCCCCGAGCTTGTACAACCTTCGGAAGAGGTCGACCGACGAAATTCCCCCAAATCTGAGGAGATATTCTTGAATAACTTTTTTTGTGAAGGTCGGAGAGACTTGCAAGTAGGCTCTACCCCCACTAAATGGGGTTGCGCGCATCGATCAGTACCATCCTTGAGCTTCTCCGACTTTCGGAAGGGTTAGGGTTAGGGTTAGGGATGAAAGCACATAGGAGAAAGAGATATTCTTGAATAACCTTTTTTGTGAAGGTCGGAGAGACTTGCAAGTAGGCTCTACCCCCACTAAATGGGGTAGCGCGCATCGATCGGTACCATCCTTGAGCTTCTCCGACTTTCGGAAGGGTTAGGGTTAGGGATGAAAGCACATAGGAGAAAGAGATATTCTTGAATAACTTTTTTTGTGAAGGTCGGAGAGACTTGCAAGTAGGCTATACCCCCACTAAATGGGGTAGCGCGCATCGATCGGTACCATCCTTGAGCTTCTCCGACTTTCGGAAGGGTTAGGGTTAGGGTTAGGGATGAAAGCACATAGGAGAAAGAGATATTCTTGAATAACTTTTTTTGTGAAGGTCGGAGAGACTTGGAAAGTGGTTGCATCTGGACTAATTTGGGTCCTGCAGATCGATTGGTACCATCCCCGAGCTTGTACGACCTTCGGAAGAGGTCGACCGACGAAATTCCCCCAAATCTGAGGAGATATTCTTGAATAACTTTTTTTGTGAAGGTCGGAGAGACTTGCAAGTAGGCTCTACCCCCACTAAATGGGGTAGCGCACATCGATCGGTACCATCCTTGAGCTTCTCCGACTTTCGGAAGGGTTAGGGTTAGGGTTAGGGATGAAAACACATAGGAGAAAGAGATATTCTTGAATAACTTTTTTTGTGAAGGTCGGAGAGACTTGCAAGTAGGCTCTACCCCCACTAAATGGGGTAGCGCGCATCGATCGGTACCATCCTTGAGCTTCTCCGACTTTTGGAAGGGTTAGGGTTAGGGTTAGGGTTAGGGATGAAAGCACATAGGAGAAAGAGATATTCTTGAATAACTTTTTTTGTGAAGGTCGGAAAGACTTGGAAAGTGGTTGCATCTGGACTAATTTGGGTCCTGCGGATCGATTGGTACCATCCCCGAGCTTGTACGACCTTCGGAAGAGGTCGACCGACGAAATTCCCCCAAATCTGAGGAGATATTCTTGAATAACTTTTTTTGTGAAGGTCGGAGAGACTTGCAAGTAGGCTCTACCCCCACTAAATGGGGTAGCGCACATCGATCGGTACCATCCTTGAGCTTCTCCGACTTTCGGAAGGGTTAGGGTTAGGGTTAGGGATGAAAGCACATAGGAGAAAGAGATATTCTTGAAAAACTTTTTTGTGAAGGTCGGAGAGACTTGGAAAGTGGTTGCATCTGGACTAATTTGGGTCCTGCGGATCGATTGGTACCATCCCCGAGCTTGTACGACCTTCTGAAGAGGTCGACCGACGAAATTCCCCCAAATCTGAGGAGATATTCTTGAATAACTTTTTTTGTGAAGGTCGGAGAGACTTGCAAGTAGGCTCTACCCCCACTAAATGGGGTAGCGCGCATCGATCGGTACCATCCTTGAGCTTCTCCGACTTTCGGAAGGGTTAGGGTTAGGGTTAGGGATGAAAGCACATAGGAGAAAGAGATATTCTTGAATAACTTTTTTTGTGAAGGTCGGAGAGACTTGCAAGTAGGCTCTACCCCCACTAAATGGGGTAGCGCGCATCGATCGGTACCATCCTTGAGCTTCTCCGACTTTCGGAAGGGTTAGGGTTAGGGTTAGGGATGAAAGCACATAGGAGAAAGAGATATTCTTGAATAACTTTTTTTGTGAAGGTCGGAGAGACTTGGAAAGTGGTTGCATCTGGACTAATTTGGGTCCTGCAGATCGATTGGTACCATCCCCGAGCTTGTACGACCTTCGGAAGAGGTCGACCGACGAAATTCCCCCAAATCTGAGGAGATATTCTTGAATAACTTTTTTTGTGAAGGTCGGAGAGACTTGCAAGTAGGCTCTACCCCCACTAAATGGGGTAGCGCACATCGATCGGTACCATCCTTGAGCTTCTCCGACTTTCGGAAGGGTTAGGGTTAGGGTTAGGGATGAAAGCACATAGGAGAAAGAGATATTCTTGAATAACTTTTTTTGTGAAGGTCGGAGAGACTTGCAAGTAGGCTCTACCCCCACTAAATGGGGTAGCGCGCATCGATCGGTACCATCCTTGAGCTTCTCCGACTTTTGGAAGGGTTAGGGTTAGGGTTAGGGATGAAAGCACATAGGAGAAAGAGATATTCTTGAATAACTTTTTTTGTGAAGGTCGGAAAGACTTGGAAAGTGGTTGCATCTGGACTAATTTGGGTCCTGCGGATCGATTGGTACCATCCCCGAGCTTGTACGACCTTCGGAAGAGGTCGACCGACGAAATTCCCCCAAATCTGAGGAGATATTCTTGAATAACTTTTTTTGTGAAGGTCGGAGAGACTTGCAAGTAGGCTCTACCCCCACTAAATGGGGTAGCGCACATCGATCGGTACCATCCTTGAGCTTCTCCGACTTTCGGAAGGGTTAGGGTTAGGGTTAGGGATGAAAGCACATAGGAGAAAGAGATATTCTTGAATAACTTTTTTTGTGAAGGTCGGAGAGACTTGGAAAGTGGTTGCATCTGGACTAATTTGGGTCCTGCGGATCGATTGGTACCATCCCCGAGCTTGTACGACCTTCTGAAGAGGTCGACCGACGAAATTCCCCCAAATCTGAGGAGATATTCTTGAATAACTTTTTTTGTGAAGGTCGGAGAGACTTGCAAGTAGGCTCTACCCCCACTAAATGGGGTAGCGCGCATCGATCGGTAGCATCCTTGAGCTTCTCCGACTTTCGGAAGGGTTAGGGTTAGGGTTAGGGATGAAAGCACATAGGAGAAAGAGATATTCTTGAATAACTTTTTTTGTGAAGGTCGGAGAGACTTGCAAGTAGGCTCTACCCCCACTAAATGGGGTAGCGCGCATCGATCGGTACCATCCTTGAGCTTCTCCGACTTTCGGAAGGGTTAGGGTTAGGGTTAGGGATGAAAGCACATAGGAGAAAGAGATATTCTTGAATAACTTTTTTTGTGAAGGTCGGAGAGACTTGGAAAGTGGTTGCATCTGGACTAATTTGGGTCCTGCAGATCGATTGGTACCATCCCCGAGCTTGTACGACCTTCGGAAGAGGTCGACCGACGAAATTCCCCCAAATCTGAGGAGATATTCTTGAATAACTTTTTTTGTGAAGGTCGGAGAGACTTGCAAGTAGGCTCTACCCCCACTAAATGGGGTAGCGCACATCGATCGGTACCATCCTTGAGCTTCTCCGACTTTCGGAAGGGTTAGGGTTAGGGTTAGGGATGAAAGCACATAGGAGAAAGAGATATTCTTGAATAACTTTTTTTGTGAAGGTCGGAGAGACTTGCAAGTAGGCTCTACCCCCACTAAATGGGGTAGCGCGCATCGATCGGTACCATCCTTGAGCTTCTCCGACTTTTGGAAGGGTTAGGGTTAGGGTTAGGGATGAAAGCACATAGGAGAAAGAGATATTCTTGAATAACTTTTTTTGTGAAGGTCGGAAAGACTTGGAAAGTGGTTGCATCTGGACTAATTTGGGTCCTGCGGATCGATTGGTACCATCCCCGAGCTTGTACGACCTTCGGAAGAGGTCGACCGACGAAATTCCCCCAAATCTGAGGAGATATTCTTGAATAACTTTTTTTGTGAAGGTCGGAGAGACTTGCAAGTAGGCTCTACCCCCACTAAATGGGGTAGCGCACATCGATCGGTACCATCCTTGAGCTTCTCCGACTTTCGGAAGGGTTAGGGTTAGGGTTAGGGATGAAAGCACATAGGAGAAAGAGATATTCTTGAATAACTTTTTTTGTGAAGGTCGGAGAGACTTGCAAGTAGGCTCTACCCCCACTAAATGGGGTAGCGCGCATCGATCGGTACCATCCTTGAGCTTCTCCGACTTTTGGAAGGGTTAGGGTTAGGGTTAGGGATGAAAGCACATAGGAGAAAGAGATATTCTTGAATAACTTTTTTTGTGAAGGTCGGAGAGACTTGCAAGTAGGCTCTACCCCCACTAAATGGGGTAGCGCGCATCGATCGGTACCATCCTTGAGCTTCTCCGACTTTCGGAAGGGTTAGGGTTAGGGTTAGGGATGAAAGCACATAGGAGAAAGAGATATTCTTGAATAACTTTTTTTGTGAAGGTCGGAGAGACTTGCAAGTAGGCTCTACCCCCACTAAATGGGGTAGCGCGCATCGATCGGTACCATCCTTGAGCTTCTCCGACTTTCGGAAGGGTTAGGGTTAGGGTTAGGGATGAAAGCACATAGGAGAAAGAGATATTCTTGAATAACTTTTTTTGTGAAGGTCGGAGAGACTTGCAAGTAGGCTCTACCCCCACTAAATGGGGTAGCGCGCATCGATCGGTACCATCTTTGAGCTTCTCCGACTTTCGGAAGGGTTAGGGTTAGGGTTAGGGATGAAAGCACATAGGAGAAAGAGATATTCTTGAAGAACTTTTTTTGTGAAGGTCGGAGAGACTTGGAAAGTGGTTGCATCTGGACTAACTTGGGTCCTGCGGATCGATTGGTACCATCCCCGAGCTTGTACGACCTTCGGAAGAGGTCGACCGACGAAATTCCCCCAAATCTGAGGAGATATTCTTGAATAACTTTTTTTGTGAAGGTCGGAGAGACTTGCAAGTAGGCTCTACCCCCACTAAATGGGGTAGCGCGCATCGATCGGTACCATCCTTGAGCTTCTCCGACTTTTGGAAGGGTTAGGGTTAGGGTTAGGGATGAAAGCACATAGGAGAAAGAGATATTCTTGAATAACTTTTTTTGTGAAGGTCGGAGAGACTTGGAAAGTGGTTGCATCTGGACTAATTTGGGTCCTGCAGATCGATTGGTACCATCTCCGAGCTTGTACGACCTTCGGAAGAGGTCGACCGACGAAATTCCCCCAAATCTGAGGAGATATTCTTGAATAACTTTTTTTGTGAAGGTCGGAGAGACTTGCAAGTAGGCTCTACCCCCACTAAATGGGGTAGCGCACATCGATCGGTACCATCCTTGAGCTTCTCCGACTTTCGGAAGGGTTAGGGTTAGGGTTAGGGATGAAAGCACATAGGAGAAAGAGATATTCTTGAATAACTTTTTTTGTGAAGGTCGGAGAGACTTGCAAGTAGGCTCTACCCCCACTAAATGGGGTAGCGCGCATCGATCGGTACCATCCTTGAGCTTCTCCGACTTTCGGAAGGGTTAGGGTTAGGGTTAGGGATGAAAGCACATAGGAGAAAGAGATATTCTTGAATAACTTTTTTGTGAAGGTCGGAGAGACTTGCAAGTAGGCTCTACCCCCACTAAATGGGGTAGCGCGCATCGATCGGTACCATCCTTGAGCTTCTCCGACTTTCGGAAGGGTTAGGGTTAGGGTTAGGGATGAAAGCACATAGGAGAAAGAGATATTCTTGAATAACTTTTTTTGTGAAGGTCGGAGAGACTTGCAAGTAGGCTCTACCCCCACTAAATGGGGTAGCGCGCATCGATCGGTACCATCCCTGAGCTTCTCCGACTTTCGGAAGGGTTAGGGTTAGGGTTAGGGATGAAAGCACATAGGAGAAAGAGATATTCTTGAATAACTTTTTTTGTGAAGGTCGGAGAGACTTGGAAAGTGGTTGCATCTGGACTAATTTGGGTCCTGCGGATCGATTGGTACCATCCCCGAGCTTGTACGACCTTCGGAAGAGGTCGACCGACGAAATTCCCCCAAATCTGAGGAGATATTCTTGAATAACTTTTTTTGTGAAGGTCGGAGAGACTTGCAAGTAGGCTCTACCCCCACTAAATGGGGTAGCGCGCATCGATCGGTACCATCCTTGAGCTTCTCCGACTTTCGGAAGGGTTAGGGTTAGGGTTAGGGATGAAAGCACATAGGAGAAAGAGATATTCTTGAATAACTTTTTTTGTGAAGGTCGGAGAGACTTGCAAGTAGGCTCTACCCCCACTAAATGGGGTAGCGCGCATCGATCGGTACCATCCTTGAGCTTCTCCGACTTTCGGAAGGGTTAGGGTTAGGGTTAGGGATGAAAGCACATAGGAGAAAGAGATATTCTTGAATAACTTTTTTTGTGAAGGTCGGAGAGACTTGGAAAGTGGTTGCATCTGGACTAATTTGGGTCCTGCGGATCGATTGGTACCATCCCCGAGCTTGTACAACCTTCGGAAGAGGTCGACCGACGAAATTCCCCCAAATCTGAGGAGATATTCTTGAATAACTTTTTTTGTGAAGGTCGGAGAGACTTGCAAGTAGGCTCTACCCCCACTAAATGGGGTTGCGCGCATCGATCAGTACCATCCTTGAGCTTCTCCGACTTTCGGAAGGGTTAGGGTTAGGGATGAAAGCACATAGGAGAAAGAGATATTCTTGAATAACTTTTTTTGTGAAGGTCGGAGAGACTTGCAAGTAGGCTCTACCCCCACTAAATGGGGTAGCGCGCATCGATTGGTACCATCCTTGAGCTTCTCCGACTTTCGGAAGGGTTAGGGTTAGGGTTAGGGATGAAAGCACATAGGAGAAAGAGATATTCTTGAATAACTTTTTTTGTGAAGGTCGGAGAGACTTGCAAGTAGGCTCTACCCCCACTAAATGGGGTAGCGCGCATCGATCGGTACCATCCTTGAGCTTCTCCGACTTTCGGAAGGGTTAGGGTTAGGGATGAAAGCACATAGGAGAAAGAGATATTCTTGAATAACTTTTTTTGTGAAGGTCGGAGAGACTTGCAAGTAGGCTCTACCCCCACTAAATGGGGTAGCGCGCATCGATCGGTACCATCCTTGAGCTTCTCCGACTTTCGGAAGGGTTAGGGTTAGGGTTAGGGATGAAAGCACATAGGAGAAAGAGATATTCTTGAATAACTTTTTTTGTGAAGGTCGGAGAGACTTGGAAAGTGGTTGCATCTGGACTAATTTGGGTCCTGCGGATCGATTGGTACCATCCCCGAGCTTGTACGACCTTCGGAAGAGGTCGACCGACGAAATTCCCCCAAATCTGAGGAGATATTCTTGAATAACTTTTTTTGTGAAGGTCGGAGAGACTTGGAAAGTGGTTGCATCTGGACTAATTTGGGTCCTGCGGATCGATTGGTACCATCCCCGAGCTTGTACGACCTTCGGAAGAGGTCGACCGACGAAATTCCCCCAAATCTGAGGAGATATTCTTGAATAACTTTTTTTGTGAAGGTCGGAGAGACTTGCAAGTAGGCTCTACCCCCACTAAATGGGGTAGCGCGCATCGATCGGTACCATCCTTGAGCTTCTCCGACTTTCGGAAGGGTTAGGGTTAGGGTTAGGGATGAAAGCACATAGGAGAAAGAGATATTCTTGAATAACTTTTTTTGTGAAGGTCGGAGAGACTTGCAAGTAGGCTCTACCCCCACTAAATGGGGTAGCGCGCATCGATCGGTACCATCCTTGAGCTTCTCCGACTTTCGGAAGGGTTAGGGTTAGGGTTAGGGATGAAAGCACATAGGAGAAAGAGATATTCTTGAATAACTTTTTTTGTGAAGGTCGGAGAGACTTGGAAAGTGGTTGCATCTGGACTAATTTGGGTCCTGCGGATCGATTGGTACCATCCCCGAGCTTGTACAACCTTCGGAAGAGGTCGACCGACGAAATTCCCCCAAATCTGAGGAGATATTCTTGAATAACTTTTTTTGTGAAGGTCGGAGAGACTTGCAAGTAGGCTCTACCCCCACTAAATGGGGTTGCGCGCATCGATCAGTACCATCTTTGAGCTTCTCCGACTTTCGGAAGGGTTAGGGTTAGGGATGAAAGCACATAGGAGAAAGAGATATTCTTGAATAACTTTTTTTGTGAAGGTCGGAGAGACTTGCAAGTAGGCTCTACCCCCACTAAATGGGGTAGCGCGCATCGATTGGTACCATCCTTGAGCTTCTCCGACTTTCGGAAGGGTTAGGGTTAGGGATGAAAGCACATAGGAGAAAGAGATATTCTTGAATAACTTTTTTTGTGAAGGTCGGAGAGACTTGCAAGTAGGCTCTACCCCCACTAAATGGGGTAGCGCGCATCGATCGGTACCATCCTTGAGCTTCTCCGACTTTCGGAAGGGTTAGGGTTAGGGTTAGGGATGAAAGCACATAGGAGAAAGAGATATTCTTGAATAACTTTTTTTGTGAAGGTCGGAGAGACTTGCAAGTAGGCTCTACCCCCACTAAATGGGGTAGCGCGCATCGATCGGTACCATCCTTGAGCTTCTCCGACTTTCGGAAGGGTTAGGGTTAGGGTTAGGGATGAAAGCACATAGGAGAAAGAGATATTCTTGAATAACTTTTTTTGTGAAGGTCGGAGAGACTTGGAAAGTGGTTGCATCTGGACTAATTTGGGTCCTGCGGATCGATTGGTACCATCCCCGAGCTTGTACGACCTTCGGAAGAGGTCGACCGACGAAATTCCCCCAAATCTGAGGAGATATTCTTGAATAACTTTTTTTGTGAAGGTCGGAGAGACTTGGAAAGTGGTTGCATCTGGACTAATTTGGGTCCTGCGGATCGATTGGTACCATCCCCGAGCTTGTACGACCTTCGGAAGAGGTCGACCGACGAAATTCCCCCAAATCTGAGGAGATATTCTTGAATAACTTTTTTTGTGAAGGTCGGAGAGACTTGCAAGTAGGCTCTACCCCCACTAAATGGGGTTGCGCGCATCGATCAGTACCATCCTTGAGCTTCTCCGACTTTCGGAAGGGTTAGGGTTAGGGTTAGGGATGAAAGCACATAGGAGAAAGAGATATTCTTGAATAACTTTTTTTGTGAAGGTCGGAGAGACTTGCAAGTAGGCTCTACCCCCACTAAATGGGGTAGCGCGCATCGATCGGTACCATCCTTGAGCTTCTCCGACTTTCGGAAGGGTTAGGGTTAGGGTTAGGGATGAAAGCACATAGGAGAAAGAGATATTCTTGAATAACTTTTTTTGTGAAGGTCGGAGAGACTTGCAAGTAGGCTCTACCCCCACTAAATGGGGTAGCGCGCATCGATCGGTACCATCCTTGAGCTTCTCCGACTTTCGGAAGGGTTAGGGTTAGGGTTAGGGATGAAAGCACATAGGAGAAAGAGATATTCTTGAATAACTTTTTTTGTGAAGGTCGGAGAGACTTGCAAGTAGGCTCTACCCCCACTAAATGGGGTAGCGCGCATCGATCGGTACCATCCTTGAGCTTCTCCGACTTTCGGAAGGGTTAGGGTTAGGGTTAGGGATGAAAGCACATAGGAGAAAGAGATATTCTTGAATAACTTTTTTTGTGAAGGTCGGAGAGACTTGGAAAGTGGTTGCATCTGGACTAATTTGGGTCCTGCGGATCGATTGGTACCATCCCCGAGCTTGTACGACCTTCGGAAGAGGTCGACCGACGAAATTCCCCCAAATCTGAGGAGATATTCTTGAATAACTTTTTTTGTGAAGGTCGGAGAGACTTGCAAGTAGGCTCTACCCCCACTAAATGGGGTAGCGCGCATCGATTGGTACCATCCTTGAGCTTCTCCGACTTTCGGAAGGGTTAGGGTTAGGGTTAGGGATGAAAGCACATAGGAGAAAGAGATATTCTTGAATAACTTTTTTTGTGAAGGTCGGAGAGACTTGCAAGTAGGCTCTACCCCCACTAAATGGGGTAGCGCGCATCGATCGGTACCATCCTTGAGCTTCTCCGACTTTCGGAAGGGTTAGGGTTAGGGTTAGGGATGAAAGCACATAGGAGAAAGAGATATTCTTGAATAACTTTTTTTGTGAAGGTCGGAGAGACTTGCAAGTAGGCTCTACCCCCACTAAATGGGGTAGCGCGCATCGATCGGTACCATCCTTGAGCTTCTCCGACTTTCGGAAGGGTTAGGGTTAGGGTTAGGGATGAAAGCACATAGGAGAAAGAGATATTCTTGAATAACTTTTTTTGTGAAGGTCGGAGAGACTTGCAAGTAGGCTCTACCCCCACTAAATGGGGTAGCGCGCATCGATCGGTACCATCCTTGAGCTTCTCCGACTTTCGGAAGGGTTAGGGTTAGGGTTAGGGATGAAAGCACATAGGAGAAAGAGATATTCTTGAATAACTTTTTTTGTGAAGGTCGGAGAGACTTGGAAAGTGGTTGCATCTGGACTAATTTGGGTCCTGCGGATCGATTGGTACCATCCCCGAGCTTGTACGACCTTCGGAAGAGGTCGACCGACGAAATTCCCCCAAATCTGAGGAGATATTCTTGAATAACTTTTTTTGTGAAGGTCGGAGAGACTTGTAAAGTGGTTGCATCTGGACTAATTTGGGTCCTGCGGATCGATTGGTACCATCCCCGAGCTTGTACGACCTTCGGAAGAGGTCGACCGACGAAATTCCCCCAAATCTGAGGAGATATTCTTGAATAACTTTTTTTGTGAAGGTCGGAGAGACTTGCAAGTAGGCTCTACCCCCACTAAATGGGGTAGCGCGCATCGATCGGTACCATCCTTGAGCTTCTCCGACTTTCGGAAGGGTTAGGGTTAGGGTTAGGGATGAAAGCACATAGGAGAAAGAGATATTCTTGAATAACTTTTTTTGTGAAGGTCGGAGAGACTTGCAAGTAGGCTCTACCCCCACTAAATGGGGTAGCGCGCATCGATCGGTACCATCCTTGAGCTTCTCCGACTTTCGGAAGGGTTAGGGTTAGGGTTAGGGATGAAAGCACATAGGAGAAAGAGATATTCTTGAATAACTTTTTTTGTGAAGGTCGGAGAGACTTGGAAAGTGGTTGCATCTGGACTAATTTGGGTCCTGCGGATCGATTGGTACCATCCCCGAGCTTGTACAACCTTCGGAAGAGGTCGACCGACGAAATTCCCCCAAATCTGAGGAGATATTCTTGAATAACTTTTTTTGTGAAGGTCGGAGAGACTTGCAAGTAGGCTCTACCCCCACTAAATGGGGTTGCGCGCATCGATCAGTACCATCTTTGAGCTTCTCCGACTTTCGGAAGGGTTAGGGTTAGGGATGAAAGCACATAGGAGAAAGAGATATTCTTGAATAACTTTTTTTGTGAAGGTCGGAGAGACTTGCAAGTAGGCTCTACCCCCACTAAATGGGGTAGCGCGCATCGATTGGTACCATTCTTGAGCTTCTCCGACTTTCGGAAGGGTTAGGGTTAGGGTTAGGGATGAAAGCACATAGGAGAAAGAGATATTCTTGAATAACTTTTTTTGTGAAGGTCGGAGAGACTTGCAAGTAGGCTCTACCCCCACTAAATGGGGTAGCGCGCATCGATCGGTACCATCCTTGAGCTTCTCCGACTTTCGGAAGGGTTAGGGTTAGGGTTAGGGATGAAAGCACATAGGAGAAAGAGATATTCTTGAATAACTTTTTTTGTGAAGGTCGGAGAGACTTGCAAGTAGGCTCTACCCCCACTAAATGGGGTAGCGCGCATCGATCGGTACCATCCTTGAGCTTCTCCGACTTTCGGAAGGGTTAGGGTTAGGGTTAGGGATGAAAGCACATAGGAGAAAGAGATATTCTTGAATAACTTTTTTTGTGAAGGTCGGAGAGACTTGGAAAGTGGTTGCATCTGGACTAATTTGGGTCCTGCGGATCGATTGGTACCATCCCCGAGCTTGTACGACCTTCGGAAGAGGTCGACCGACGAAATTCCCCCAAATCTGAGGAGATATTCTTGAATAACTTTTTTTGTGAAGGTCGGAGAGACTTGGAAAGTGGTTGCATCTGGACTAATTTGGGTCCTGCGGATCGATTGGTACCATCCCCGAGCTTGTACGACCTTCGGAAGAGGTCGACCGACGAAATTCCCCCAAATCTGAGGAGATATTCTTGAATAACTTTTTTTGTGAAGGTCGGAGAGACTTGCAAGTAGGCTCTACCCCCACTAAATGGGGTTGCGCGCATCGATCAGTACCATCCTTGAGCTTCTCCGACTTTCGGAAGGGTTAGGGTTAGGGTTAGGGATGAAAGCACATAGGAGAAAGAGATATTCTTGAATAACTTTTTTTGTGAAGGTCGGAGAGACTTGCAAGTAGGCTCTACCCCCACTAAATGGGGTAGCGCGCATCGATCGGTACCATCCTTGAGCTTCTCCGACTTTCGGAAGGGTTAGGGTTAGGGTTAGGGATGAAAGCACATAGGAGAAAGAGATATTCTTGAATAACTTTTTTTGTGAAGGTCGGAGAGACTTGCAAGTAGGCTCTACCCCCACTAAATGGGGTAGCGCGCATCGATCGGTACCATCCTTGAGCTTCTCCGACTTTCGGAAGGGTTAGGGTTAGGGTTAGGGATGAAAGCACATAGGAGAAAGAGATATTCTTGAATAACTTTTTTTGTGAAGGTCGGAGAGACTTGCAAGTAGGCTCTACCCCCACTAAATGGGGTAGCGCGCATCGATCGGTACCATCCTTGAGCTTCTCCGACTTTCGGAAGGGTTAGGGTTAGGGTTAGGGATGAAAGCACATAGGAGAAAGAGATATTCTTGAATAACTTTTTTTGTGAAGGTCGGAGAGACTTGGAAAGTGGTTGCATCTGGACTAATTTGGGTCCTGCGGATCGATTGGTACCATCCCCGAGCTTGTACGACCTTCGGAAGAGGTCGACCGACGAAATTCCCCCAAATCTGAGGAGATATTCTTGAATAACTTTTTTTGTGAAGGTCGGAGAGACTTGCAAGTAGGCTCTACCCCCACTAAATGGGGTAGCGCGCATCGATTGGTACCATCCTTGAGCTTCTCCGACTTTCGGAAGGGTTAGGGTTAGGGTTAGGGATGAAAGCACATAGGAGAAAGAGATATTCTTGAATAACTTTTTTTGTGAAGGTCGGAGAGACTTGCAAGTAGGCTCTACCCCCACTAAATGGGGTAGCGCGCATCGATCGGTACCATCCTTGAGCTTCTCCGACTTTCGGAAGGGTTAGGGTTAGGGTTAGGGATGAAAGCACATAGGAGAAAGAGATATTCTTGAATAACTTTTTTTGTGAAGGTCGGAGAGACTTGGAAAGTGGTTGCATCTGGACTAATTTGGGTCCTGCGGATCGATTGGTACCATCCCCGAGCTTGTACAACCTTCGGAAGAGGTCGACCGACGAAATTCCCCCAAATCTGAGGAGATATTCTTGAATAACTTTTTTTGTGAAGGTCGGAGAGACTTGCAAGTAGGCTCTACCCCCACTAAATGGGGTTGCGCGCATCGATCAGTACCATCCTTGAGCTTCTCCGACTTTCGGAAGGGTTAGGGTTAGGGTTAGGGATGAAAGCACATAGGAGAAAGAGATATTCTTGAATAACCTTTTTTGTGAAGGTCGGAGAGACTTGCAAGTAGGCTCTACCCCCACTAAATGGGGTAGCGCGCATCGATCGGTACCATCCTTGAGCTTCTCCGACTTTCGGAAGGGTTAGGGTTAGGGATGAAAGCACATAGGAGAAAGAGATATTCTTGAATAACTTTTTTTGTGAAGGTCGGAGAGACTTGCAAGTAGGCTCTACCCCCACTAAATGGGGTAGCGCGCATCGATCGGTACCATCCTTGAGCTTCTCCGACTTTCGGAAGGGTTAGGGTTAGGGTTAGGGATGAAAGCACATAGGAGAAAGAGATATTCTTGAATAAATTTTTTTGTGAAGGTCGGAGAGACTTGCAAGTAGGCTCTACCCCCACTAAATGGGGTAGCGCGCATCGATCGGTACCATCCTTGAGCTTCTCCGACTTTCGGAAGGGTTAGGGTTAGGGTTAGGGATGAAAGCACATAGGAGAAAGAGATATTCTTGAATAACTTTTTTGTGAAGGTCGGAGAGACTTGCAAGTAGGCTCTACCCCCACTAAATGGGGTAGCGCGCATCGATCGGTACCATCCTTGAGCTTCTCCGACTTTCGGAAGGGTTAGGGTTAGGGTTAGGGATGAAAGCACATAGGAGAAAGAGATATTCTTGAATAACTTTTTTTGTGAAGGTCGGAGAGACTTGCAAGTAGGCTCTACCCCCACTAAATGGGGTAGCGCGCATCGATCGGTACCATCCCTGAGCTTCTCCGACTTTCGGAAGGGTTAGGGTTAGGGTTAGGGATGAAAGCACATAGGAGAAAGAGATATTCTTGAATAACTTTTTTTGTGAAGGTCGGAGAGACTTGGAAAGTGGTTGCATCTGGACTAATTTGGGTCCTGCGGATCGATTGGTACCATCCCCGAGCTTGTACGACCTTCGGAAGAGGTCGACCGACGAAATTCCCCCAAATCTGAGGAGATATTCTTGAATAACTTTTTTTGTGAAGGTCGGAGAGACTTGCAAGTAGGCTCTACCCCCACTAAATGGGGTAGCGCGCATCGATCGGTACCATCCTTGAGCTTCTCCGACTTTCGGAAGGGTTAGGGTTAGGGTTAGGGATGAAAGCACATAGGAGAAAGAGATATTCTTGAATAACTTTTTTTGTGAAGGTCGGAGAGACTTGCAAGTAGGCTCTACCCCCACTAAATGGGGTAGCGCGCATCGATCGGTACCATCCTTGAGCTTCTCCGACTTTCGGAAGGGTTAGGGTTAGGGTTAGGGATGAAAGCACATAGGAGAAAGAGATATTCTTGAATAACTTTTTTTGTGAAGGTCGGAGAGACTTGGAAAGTGGTTGCATCTGGACTAATTTGGGTCCTGCGGATCGATTGGTACCATCCCCGAGCTTGTACAACCTTCGGAAGAGGTCGACCGACGAAATTCCCCCAAATCTGAGGAGATATTCTTGAATAACTTTTTTTGTGAAGGTCGGAGAGACTTGCAAGTAGGCTCTACCCCCACTAAATGGGGTTGCGCGCATCGATCAGTACCATCCTTGAGCTTCTCCGACTTTCGGAAGGGTTAGGGTTAGGGTTAGGGATGAAAGCACATAGGAGAAAGAGATATTCTTGAATAACTTTTTTTGTGAAGGTCGGAGAGACTTGCAAGTAGGCTCTACCCCCACTAAATGGGGTAGCGCGCATCGATCGGTACCATCCTTGAGCTTCTCCGACTTTCGGAAGGGTTAGGGTTAGGGTTAGGGATGAAAGCACATAGGAGAAAGAGATATTCTTGAATAACTTTTTTTGTGAAGGTCGGAGAGACTTGCAAGTAGGCTCTACCCCCACTAAATGGGGTAGCGCGCATCGATCGGTACCATCCTTGAGCTTCTCCGACTTTCGGAAGGGTTAGGGTTAGGGTTAGGGATGAAAGCACATAGGAGAAAGAGATATTCTTGAATAACTTTTTTTGTGAAGGTCGGAGAGACTTGGAAAGTGGTTGCATCTGGACTAATTTGGGTCCTGCGGATCGATTGGTACCATCCCCGAGCTTGTACGACCTTCGGAAGAGGTCGACCGACGAAATTCCCCCAAATCTGAGGAGATATTCTTGAATAACTTTTTTTGTGAAGGTCGGAGAGACTTGGAAAGTGGTTGCATCTGGACTAATTTGGGTCCTGCGGATCGATTGGTACCATCCCCGAGCTTGTACGACCTTCGGAAGAGGTCGACCGACGAAATTCCCCCAAATCTGAGGAGATATTCTTGAATAACTTTTTTTGTGAAGGTCGGAGAGACTTGCAAGTAGGCTCTACCCCCACTAAATGGGGTAGCGCGCATCGATCGGTACCATCCTTGAGCTTCTCCGACTTTCGGAAGGGTTAGGGTTAGGGTTAGGGATGAAAGCACATAGGAGAAAGAGATATTCTTGAATAACTTTTTTTGTGAAGGTCGGAGAGACTTGCAAGTAGGCTCTACCCCCACTAAATGGGGTAGCGCGCATCGATCGGTACCATCCTTGAGCTTCTCCGACTTTCGGAAGGGTTAGGGTTAGGGTTAGGGATGAAAGCACATAGGAGAAAGAGATATTCTTGAATAACTTTTTTTGTGAAGGTCGGAGAGACTTGGAAAGTGGTTGCATCTGGACTAATTTGGGTCCTGCGGATCGATTGGTACCATCCCCGAGCTTGTACAACCTTCGGAAGAGGTCGACCGACGAAATTCCCCCAAATCTGAGGAGATATTCTTGAATAACTTTTTTTGTGAAGGTCGGAGAGACTTGCAAGTAGGCTCTACCCCCACTAAATGGGGTTGCGCGCATCGATCAGTACCATCTTTGAGCTTCTCCGACTTTCGGAAGGGTTAGGGTTAGGGATGAAAGCACATAGGAGAAAGAGATATTCTTGAATAACTTTTTTTGTGAAGGTCGGAGAGACTTGCAAGTAGGCTCTACCCCCACTAAATGGGGTAGCGCGCATCGATTGGTACCATCCTTGAGCTTCTCCGACTTTCGGAAGGGTTAGGGTTAGGGTTAGGGATGAAAGCACATAGGAGAAAGAGATATTCTTGAATAACTTTTTTTGTGAAGGTCGGAGAGACTTGCAAGTAGGCTCTACCCCCACTAAATGGGGTAGCGCGCATCGATCGGTACCATCCTTGAGCTTCTCCGACTTTCGGAAGGGTTAGGGTTAGGGTTAGGGATGAAAGCACATAGGAGAAAGAGATATTCTTGAATAACTTTTTTTGTGAAGGTCGGAGAGACTTGCAAGTAGGCTCTACCCCCACTAAATGGGGTAGCGCGCATCGATCGGTACCATCCTTGAGCTTCTCCGACTTTCGGAAGGGTTAGGGTTAGGGTTAGGGATGAAAGCACATAGGAGAAAGAGATATTCTTGAATAACTTTTTTTGTGAAGGTCGGAGAGACTTGGAAAGTGGTTGCATCTGGACTAATTTGGGTCCTGCGGATCGATTGGTACCATCCCCGAGCTTGTACGACCTTCGGAAGAGGTCGACCGACGAAATTCCCCCAAATCTGAGGAGATATTCTTGAATAACTTTTTTTGTGAAGGTCGGAGAGACTTGGAAAGTGGTTGCATCTGGACTAATTTGGGTCCTGCGGATCGATTGGTACCATCCCCGAGCTTGTACGACCTTCGGAAGAGGTCGACCGACGAAATTCCCCCAAATCTGAGGAGATATTCTTGAATAACTTTTTTTGTGAAGGTCGGAGAGACTTGCAAGTAGGCTCTACCCCCACTAAATGGGGTTGCGCGCATCGATCAGTACCATCCTTGAGCTTCTCCGACTTTCGGAAGGGTTAGGGTTAGGGTTAGGGATGAAAGCACATAGGAGAAAGAGATATTCTTGAATAACTTTTTTTGTGAAGGTCGGAGAGACTTGCAAGTAGGCTCTACCCCCACTAAATGGGGTAGCGCGCATCGATCGGTACCATCCTTGAGCTTCTCCGACTTTCGGAAGGGTTAGGGTTAGGGTTAGGGATGAAAGCACATAGGAGAAAGAGATATTCTTGAATAACTTTTTTTGTGAAGGTCGGAGAGACTTGCAAGTAGGCTCTACCCCCACTAAATGGGGTAGCGCGCATCGATCGGTACCATCCTTGAGCTTCTCCGACTTTCGGAAGGGTTAGGGTTAGGGTTAGGGATGAAAGCACATAGGAGAAAGAGATATTCTTGAATAACTTTTTTTGTGAAGGTCGGAGAGACTTGCAAGTAGGCTCTACCCCCACTAAATGGGGTAGCGCGCATCGATCGGTACCATCCTTGAGCTTCTCCGACTTTCGGAAGGGTTAGGGTTAGGGTTAGGGATGAAAGCACATAGGAGAAAGAGATATTCTTGAATAACTTTTTTTGTGAAGGTCGGAGAGACTTGGAAAGTGGTTGCATCTGGACTAATTTGGGTCCTGCGGATCGATTGGTACCATCCCCGAGCTTGTACGACCTTCGGAAGAGGTCGACCGACGAAATTCCCCCAAATCTGAGGAGATATTCTTGAATAACTTTTTTTGTGAAGGTCGGAGAGACTTGCAAGTAGGCTCTACCCCCACTAAATGGGGTAGCGCGCATCGATTGGTACCATCCTTGAGCTTCTCCGACTTTCGGAAGGGTTAGGGTTAGGGTTAGGGATGAAAGCACATAGGAGAAAGAGATATTCTTGAATAACTTTTTTTGTGAAGGTCGGAGAGACTTGCAAGTAGGCTCTACCCCCACTAAATGGGGTAGCGCGCATCGATCGGTACCATCCTTGAGCTTCTCCGACTTTCGGAAGGGTTAGGGTTAGGGTTAGGGATGAAAGCACATAGGAGAAAGAGATATTCTTGAATAACTTTTTTTGTGAAGGTCGGAGAGACTTGGAAAGTGGTTGCATCTGGACTAATTTGGGTCCTGCGGATCGATTGGTACCATCCCCGAGCTTGTACAACCTTCGGAAGAGGTCGACCGACGAAATTCCCCCAAATCTGAGGAGATATTCTTGAATAACTTTTTTTGTGAAGGTCGGAGAGACTTGCAAGTAGGCTCTACCCCCACTAAATGGGGTTGCGCGCATCGATCAGTACCATCCTTGAGCTTCTCCGACTTTCGGAAGGGTTAGGGTTAGGGTTAGGGATGAAAGCACATAGGAGAAAGAGATATTCTTGAATAACCTTTTTTGTGAAGGTCGGAGAGACTTGCAAGTAGGCTCTACCCCCACTAAATGGGGTAGCGCGCATCGATCGGTACTATCCTTGAGCTTCTCCGACTTTCGGAAGGGTTAGGGTTAGGGATGAAAGCACATAGGAGAAAGAGATATTCTTGAATAACTTTTTTTGTGAAGGTCGGAGAGACTTGCAAGTAGGCTCTACCCCCACTAAATGGGGTAGCGCGCATCGATCGGTACCATCCTTGAGCTTCTCCGACTTTCGGAAGGGTTAGGGTTAGGGTTAGGGATGAAAGCACATAGGAGAAAGAGATATTCTTGAATAACTTTTTTTGTTAAGGTCGGAGAGACTTGGAAAGTGGTTGCATCTGGACTAATTTGGGTCCTGCAGATCGATTGGTACCATCCCCGAGCTTGTACGACCTTCGGAAGAGGTCGACCGACGAAATTCCCCCAAATCTGAGGAGATATTCTTGAATAACTTTTTTTGTGAAGGTCGGAGAGACTTGCAAGTAGGCTCTACCCCCACTAAATGGGGTAGCGCACATCGATCGGTACCATCCTTGAGCTTCTCCGACTTTCGGAAGGGTTAGGGTTAGGGTTAGGGATGAAAACACATAGGAGAAAGAGATATTCTTGAATAACTTTTTTTGTGAAGGTCGGAGAGACTTGCAAGTAGGCTCTACCCCCACTAAATGGGGTAGCGCGCATCGATCGGTACCATCCTTGAGCTTCTCCGACTTTTGGAAGGGTTAGGGTTAGGGTTAGGGTTAGGGATGAAAGCACATAGGAGAAAGAGATATTCTTGAATAACTTTTTTTGTGAAGGTCGGAAAGACTTGGAAAGTGGTTGCATCTGGACTAATTTGGGTCCTGCGGATCGATTGGTACCATCCCCGAGCTTGTACGACCTTCGGAAGAGGTCGACCGACGAAATTCCCCCAAATCTGAGGAGATATTCTTGAATAACTTTTTTTGTGAAGGTCGGAGAGACTTGCAAGTAGGCTCTACCCCCACTAAATGGGGTAGCGCACATCGATCGGTACCATCCTTGAGCTTCTCCGACTTTCGGAAGGGTTAGGGTTAGGGTTAGGGATGAAAGCACATAGGAGAAAGAGATATTCTTGAATAACTTTTTTTGTGAAGGTCGGAGAGACTTGGAAAGTGGTTGCATCTGGACTAATTTGGGTCCTGCGGATCGATTGGTACCATCCCCGAGCTTGTACGACCTTCTGAAGAGGTCGACCGACGAAATTCCCCCAAATCTGAGGAGATATTCTTGAATAACTTTTTTTGTGAAGGTCGGAGAGACTTGCAAGTAGGCTCTACCCCCACTAAATGGGGTAGCGCGCATCGATCGGTACCATCCTTGAGCTTCTCCGACTTTCGGAAGGGTTAGGGTTAGGGTTAGGGATGAAAGCACATAGGAGAAAGAGATATTCTTGAATAACTTTTTTTGTGAAGGTCGGAGAGACTTGCAAGTAGGCTCTACCCCCACTAAATGGGGTAGCGCGCATCGATCGGTACCATCCTTGAGCTTCTCCGACTTTCGGAAGGGTTAGGGTTAGGGTTAGGGATGAAAGCACATAGGAGAAAGAGATATTCTTGAATAACTTTTTTTGTGAAGGTCGGAGAGACTTGGAAAGTGGTTGCATCTGGACTAATTTGGGTCCTGCAGATCGATTGGTACCATCCCCGAGCTTGTACGACCTTCGGAAGAGGTCGACCGACGAAATTCCCCCAAATCTGAGGAGATATTCTTGAATAACTTTTTTTGTGAAGGTCGGAGAGACTTGCAAGTAGGCTCTACCCCCACTAAATGGGGTAGCGCACATCGATCGGTACCATCCTTGAGCTTCTCCGACTTTCGGAAGGGTTAGGGTTAGGGTTAGGGATGAAAGCACATAGGAGAAAGAGATATTCTTGAATAACTTTTTTTGTGAAGGTCGGAGAGACTTGCATGTAGGCTCTACCCCCACTAAATGGGGTAGTGCGCATCGATCGGTACCATCCTTGAGCTTCTCCGACTTTTGGAAGGGTTAGGGTTAGGGTTAGGGATGAAAGCACATAGGAGAAAGAGATATTCTTGAATAACTTTTTTTGTGAAGGTCGGAAAGACTTGGAAAGTGGTTGCATCTGGACTAATTTGGGTCCTGCGGATCGATTGGTACCATCCCCGAGCTTGTACGACCTTCGGAAGTGGTCGACCGACGAAATTCCCCCAAATCTGAGGAGATATTCTTGAATAACTTTTTTTGTGAAGGTCGGAGAGACTTGCAAGTAGGCTCTACCCCCACTAAATGGGGTAGCGCACATCGATCGGTACCATCCTTGAGCTTCTCCGACTTTCGGAAGGGTTAGGGTTAGGGTTAGGGATGAAAGCACATAGGAGAAAGAGATATTCTTGAATAACTTTTTTTGTGAAGGTCGGAGAGACTTGCAAGTAGGCTCTACCCCCACTAAATGGGGTAGCGCGCATCGATCGGTACCATCCTTGAGCTTCTCCGACTTTTGGAAGGGTTAGGGTTAGGGTTAGGGATGAAAGCACATAGGAGAAAGAGATATTCTTGAATAACTTTTTTTGTGAAGGTCGGAGAGACTTGCAAGTAGGCTCTACCCCCACTAAATGGGGTAGCGCGCATCGATCGGTACCATCCTTGAGCTTCTCCGACTTTCGGAAGGGTTAGGGTTAGGGTTAGGGATGAAAGCACATAGGAGAAAGAGATATTCTTGAATAACTTTTTTTGTGAAGGTCGGAGAGACTTGCAAGTAGGCTCTACCCCCACTAAATGGGGTAGCGCGCATCGATCGGTACCATCCTTGAGCTTCTCCGACTTTCGGAAGGGTTAGGGTTAGGGTTAGGGATGAAAGCACATAGGAGAAAGAGATATTCTTGAATAACTTTTTTTGTGAAGGTCGGAGAGACTTGCAAGTAGGCTCTACCCCCACTAAATGGGGTAGCGCGCATCGATCGGTACCATCTTTGAGCTTCTCCGACTTTCGGAAGGGTTAGGGTTAGGGTTAGGGATGAAAGCACATAGGAGAAAGAGATATTCTTGAATAACTTTTTTTTTGAAGGTCGGAGAGACTTGCAAGTAGGCTCTACCCCCACTAAATGGGGTAGCGCGCATCGATCGGTACCATCCTTGAGCTTCTCCGACTTTCGGAAGGGTTAGGGTTAGGGTTAGGGATGAAAGCACATAGGAGAAAGAGATATTCTTGAATAACTTTTTTTGTGAAGGTCGGAGAGACTTGGAAAGTGGTTGCATCTGGACTAATTTGGGTCCTGCGGATCGATTGGTACCATCCCCGAGCTTGTACGACCTTCGGAAGAGGTCGACCGACGAAATTCCCCCAAATCTGAGGAGATATTCTTGAATAACTTTTTTTGTGAAGGTCGGAGAGACTTGCAAGTAGGCTCTACCCCCACTAAATGGGGTAGCGCACATCGATCGGTACCATCCTTGAGCTTCTCCGACTTTCGGAAGGGTTAGGGTTAGGGTTAGGGATGAAAGCACATAGGAGAAAGAGATATTCTTGAATAACTTTTTTTGTGAAGGTCGGAGAGACTTGCAAGTAGGCTCTACCCCCACTAAATGGGGTAGCGCGCATCGATCGGTACCATCCTTGAGCTTCTCCGACTTTCGGAAGGGTTAGGGTTAGGGTTAGGGATGAAAGCACATAGGAGAAAGAGATATTCTTGAATAACTTTTTTTTTGAAGGTCGGAGAGACTTGCAAGTAGGCTCTACCCCCACTAAATGGGGTAGCGCGCATCGATCGGTACCATCCTTGAGCTTCTCCGACTTTCGGAAGGGTTAGGGTTAGGGTTAGGGATGAAAGCACATAGGAGAAAGAGATATTCTTGAATAACTTTTTTTGTGAAGGTCGGAGAGACTTGGCAAGTGGTTGCATCTGGACTAATTTGGGTCCTGCAGATCGATTGGTACCATCCCCGAGCTTGTACGACCTTCGGAAGAGGTCGACCGACGAAATTCCCCCAAATCTGAGGAGATATTCTTGAATAACTTTTTTTGTGAAGGTCGGAGAGACTTGCAAGTAGGCTCTACCCCCACTAAATGGGGTAGCGCACATCGATCGGTACCATCCTTGAGCTTCTCCGACTTTCGGAAGGGTTAGGGTTAGGGTTAGGGATGAAAGCACATAGGAGAAAGAGATATTCTTGAATAACTTTTTTTGTGAAGGTCGGAGAGACTTGCAAGTAGGCTCTACCCCCACTAAATGGGGTAGCGCGCATCGATCGGTACCATCCTTGAGCTTCTCCGACTTTTGGAAGGGTTAGGGTTAGGGTTAGGGATGAAAGCACATAGGAGAAAGAGATATTCTTGAATAACTTTTTTTGTGAAGGTCGGAGAGACTTGGAAAGTGGTTGCATCTGGACTAATTTGGGTCCTGCGGATCGATTGGTACCATCTCCGAGCTTGTACGACCTTCGGAAGAGGTCGACCGACGAAATTCCCCCAAATCTGAGGAGATATTCTTGAATAACTTTTTTTGTGAAGGTCGGAGAGACTTGCAAGTAGGCTCTACCCCCACTAAATGGGGTAGCGCACATCGATCGGTACCATCCTTGAGCTTCTCCGACTTTCGGAAGGGTTAGGGTTAGGGTTAGGGATGAAAGCACATAGGAGAAAGAGATATTCTTGAATAACTTTTTTTGTGAAGGTCGGAGAGACTTGCAAGTAGGCTCTACCCCCACTAAATGGGGTAACGCGCATCGATCGGTACCATCCTTGAGCTTCTCCGACTTTCGGAAGGGTTAGGGTTAGGGTTAGGGATGAAAGCACATAGGAGAAAGAGATATTCTTGAATAACTTTTTTTGTGAAGGTCGGAGAGACTTGCAAGTAGGCTCTACCCCCACTAAATGGGGTAGCGCGCATCGATCGGTACCATCCTTGAGCTTCTCCGACTTTCGTAAGGGTTAGGGTTAGGGTTAGGGATGAAAGCACATAGGAGAAAGAGATATTCTTGAATAACTTTTTTTGTGAAGGTCGGAGAGACTTGCAAGTAGGCTCTACCCCCACTAAATGGGGTAGCGCGCATCGATCGGTACCATCCCTGAGCTTCTCCGACTTTCGGAAGGGTTAGGGTTAGGGTTAGGGATGAAAGCACATAGGAGAAAGAGATATTCTTGAATAACTTTTTTTGTGAAGGTCGGAGAGACTTGGAAAGTGGTTGCATCTGGACTAATTTGGGTCCTGCGGATCGATTGGTACCATCCCCGAGCTTGTACGACCTTCGGAAGAGGTCGACCGACGAAATTCCCCCAAATCTGAGGAGATATTCTTGAATAACTTTTTTTGTGAAGGTCGGAGAGACTTGCAGTAGGCTCTACCCCCACTAAATGGGGTAGCGCGCATCGATCGGTACCATCCTTGAGCTTCTCCGACTTTCGGAAGGGTTAGGGTTAGGGTTAGGGATGAAAGCACATAGGAGAAAGAGATATTCTTGAATAACTTTTTTTGTGAAGGTCGGAGAGACTTGCAAGTAGGCTCTACCCCCACTAAATGGGGTAGTGCGCATCGATTGGTACCATCCTTGAGCTTCTCCGACTTTCGGAAGGGTTAGGGTTAGGGTTAGGGATGAAAGCACATAGGAGAAAGAGATATTCTTGAATAACTTTTTTTGTGAAGGTCGGAGAGACTTGCAAGTAGGCTCTACCCCCACTAAATGGGGTAGCGCGCATCGATCGGTACCATCCTTGAGCTTCTCCGACTTTCGGAAGGGTTAGGGTTAGGGATGAAAGCACATAGGAGAAAGAGATATTCTTGAATAACTTTTTTTGTGAAGGTCGGAGAGACTTGCAAGTAGGCTCTACCCCCACTAAATGGGGTAGCGCGCATCGATCGGTACCATCCTTGAGCTTCTCCGACTTTCGGAAGGGTTAGGGTTAGGGTTAAGGATGAAAGCACATAGGAGAAAGAGATATTCTTGAATAACTTTTTTTGTGAAGGTCGGAGAGACTTGGAAAGTGGTTGCATCTGGACTAATTTGGGTCCTGCGGATCGATTGGTACCATCCCCGAGCTTGTACGACCTTCGGAAGAGGTCGACCGACGAAATTCCCCCAAATCTGAGGAGATATTCTTGAATAACTTTTTTTGTGAAGGTCGGAGAGACTTGCAGTAGGCTCTACCCCCACTAAATGGGGTAGCGCGCATCGATCGGTACCATCCTTGAGCTTCTCCGACTTTCGGAAGGGTTAGGGTTAGGGTTAGGGATGAAAGCACATAGGAGAAAGAGATATTCTTGAATAACTTTTTTTGTGAAGGTCGGAGAGACTTGCAAGTAGGCTCTACCCCCACTAAATGGGGTAGCGCGCATCGATCGGTACCATCCTTGAGCTTCTCCGACTTTCGGAAGGGTTAGGGTTAGGGTTAGGGATGAAAGCACATAGGAGAAAGAGATATTCTTGAATAACTTTTTTTGTGAAGGTCGGAGAGACTTGGAAAGTGGTTGCATCTGGACTAATTTGGGTCCTGCGGATCGATTGGTACCATCCCCGAGCTTGTACAACCTTCGGAAGAGGTCGACCGACGAAATTCCCCCAAATCTGAGGAGATATTCTTGAATAACTTTTTTTGTGAAGGTCGGAGAGACTTGCAAGTAGGCTCTACCCCCACTAAATGGGGTTGCGCGCATCGATCAGTACCATCCTTGAGCTTCTCCGACTTTCGGAAGGGTTAGGGTTAGGGTTAGGGATGAAAGCACATAGGAGAAAGAGATATTCTTGAATAACTTTTTTTGTGAAGGTCGGAGAGACTTGCAAGTAGGCTCTACCCCCACTAAATGGGGTAGCGCGCATCGATCGGTACCATCCTTGAGCTTCTCCGACTTTCGGAAGGGTTAGGGTTAGGGTTAGGGATGAAAGCACATAGGAGAAAGAGATATTCTTGAATAACTTTTTTTGTGAAGGTCGGAGAGACTTGCAAGTAGGCTCTACCCCCACTAAATGGGGTAGCGCGCATCGATCGGTACCATCCTTGAGCTTCTCCGACTTTCGGAAGGGTTAGGGTTAGGGTTAGGGATGAAAGCACATAGGAGAAAGAGATATTCTTGAATAACTTTTTTTGTGAAGGTCGAAGAGACTTGGAAAGTGGTTGCATCTGGACTAATTTGGGTCCTGCGGATCGATTGGTACCATCCCCGAGCTTGTACGACCTTCGGAAGAGGTCGACCGACGAAATTCCCCCAAATCTGAGGAGATATTCTTGAATAACTTTTTTTGTGAAGGTCGGAGAAACTTGCAAGTAGGCTCTACCCCCACTAAATGGGGTAGCGCGCATCGATCGGTACCATCCTTGAGCTTCTCCGACTTTCGGAAGGGTTAGGGTTAGGGTTAGGGATGAAAGCACATAGGAGAAAGAGATATTCTTGAATAACTTTTTTTGTGAAGGTCGGAGAGACTTGAAAAGTGGTTGCATCTGGACTAATTTGGGTCCTGCGGATCGATTGGTACCATCCCCGAGCTTGTACGACCTTCGGAAGAGGTCGACCGACGAAATTCCCCCAAATCTGAGGAGATATTCTTGAATAACTTTTTTTGTGAAGGTCGGAGAGACTTGCAAGTAGGCTCTACCCCCACTAAATGGGGTTGCGCGCATCGATCGGTACCATCCTTGAGCTTCTCCAACTTTCGGAAGGGTTAGGGTTAGGGATGAAAGCACATAGGAGAAAGAGATATTCTTGAATAACTTTTTTTGTGAAGGTCGGAGAGACTTGCAAGTAGGCTCTACCCCCACTAAATGGGGTAGCGCGCATCGATCGGTACCATCCTTGAGCTTCTCCGACTTTCGGAAGGGTTAGGGTTAGGGTTAGGGATGAAAGCACATAGGAGAAAGAGATATTCTTGAATAACTTTTTTTGTGAAGGTCGGAGAGACTTGCAAGTAGGCTCTACCCCCACTAAATGGGGTAGCGCGCATCGATCGGTACCATCCTTGAGCTTCTCCGACTTTCGGAAGGGTTAGGGTTAGGGTTAGGGATGAAAGCACATAGGAGAAAGAGATATTCTTGAATAACTTTTTTTGTGAAGGTCGGAGAGACTTGGAAAGTGGTTGCATCTGGACTAATTTGGGTCCTGCGGATCGATTGGTACCATCCCCGAGCTTGTACGACCTTCGGAAGAGGTCGACCGACGAAATTCCCCCAAATCTGAGGAGATATTCTTGAATAACTTTTTTTGTGAAGGTCGGAGAGACTTGCAGTAGGCTCTACCCCCACTAAATGGGGTAGCGCGCATCGATCGGTACCATCCTTGAGCTTCTCCGACTTTCGGAAGGGTTAGGGTTAGGGTTAGGGATGAAAGCACATAGGAGAAAGAGATATTCTTGAATAACTTTTTTTGTGAAGGTCGGAGAGACTTGCAAGTAGGCTCTACCCCCACTAAATGGGGTAGCGCGCATCGATCGGTACCATCCTTGAGCTTCTCCGACTTTCGGAAGGGTTAGGGTTAGGGTTAGGGATGAAAGCACATAGGAGAAAGAGATATTCTTGAATAACTTTTTTTGTGAAGGTCGGAGAGACTTGGAAAGTGGTTGCATCTGGACTAATTTGGGTCCTGCGGATCGATTGGTACCATCCCCGAGCTTGTACAACCTTCGGAAGAGGTCGACCGACGAAATTCCCCCAAATCTGAGGAGATATTCTTGAATAACTTTTTTTGTGAAGGTCGGAGAGACTTGCAAGTAGGCTCTACCCCCACTAAATGGGGTTGCGCGCATCGATCAGTACCATCCTTGAGCTTCTCCGACTTTCGGAAGGGTTAGGGTTAGGGTTAGGGATGAAAGCACATAGGAGAAAGAGATATTCTTGAATAACTTTTTTTGTGAAGGTCGGAGAGACTTGCAAGTAGGCTCTACCCCCACTAAATGGGGTAGTGCGCATCGATTGGTACCATCCTTGAGCTTCTCCGACTTTCGGAAGGGTTAGGGTTAGGGTTAGGGATGAAAGCACATAGGAGAAAGAGATATTCTTGAATAACTTTTTTTGTGAAGGTCGGAGAGACTTGCAAGTAGGCTCTACCCCCACTAAATGGGGTAGCGCGCATCGATCGGTACCATCCTTGAGCTTCTCCGACTTTCGGAAGGGTTAGGGTTAGGGTTAGGGATGAAAGCACATAGGAGAAAGAGATATTCTTGAATAACTTTTTTTGTGAAGGTCGGAGAGACTTGCAAGTAGGCTCTACCCCCACTAAATGGGGTAGCGCGCATCGATCGGTACCATCCTTGAGCTTCTCCGACTTTCGGAAGGGTTAGGGTTAGGGTTAGGGATGAAAGCACATAGGAGAAAGAGATATTCTTGAATAACTTTTTTTGTGAAGGTCGGAGAGACTTGGAAAGTGGTTGCATCTGGACTAATTTGGGTCCTGCGGATCGATTGGTACCATCCCCGAGCTTGTACGACCTTCGGAAGAGGTCGACCGACGAAATTCCCCCAAATCTGAGGAGATATTCTTGAATAACTTTTTTTGTGAAGGTCGGAGAGACTTGGAAAGTGGTTGCATCTGGACTAATTTGGGTCCTGCGGATCGATTGGTACCATCCCCGAGCTTGTACGACCTTCGGAAGAGGTCGACCGACGAAATTCCCCCAAATCTGAGGAGATATTCTTGAATAACTTTTTTTGTGAAGGTCGGAGAGACTTGCAAGTAGGCTCTACCCCCACTAAATGGGGTTGCGCGCATCGATCAGTACCATCCTTGAGCTTCTCCGACTTTCGGAAGGGTTAGGGTTAGGGTTAGGGATGAAAGCACATAGGAGAAAGAGATATTCTTGAATAACTTTTTTTGTGAAGGTCGGAGAGACTTGCAAGTAGGCTCTACCCCCACTAAATGGGGTAGCGCGCATCGATCGGTACCATCCTTGAGCTTCTCCGACTTTCGGAAGGGTTAGGGTTAGGGTTAGGGATGAAAGCACATAGGAGAAAGAGATATTCTTGAATAACTTTTTTTGTGAAGGTCGGAGAGACTTGCAAGTAGGCTCTACCCCCACTAAATGGGGTAGCGCGCATCGATCGGTACCATCCTTGAGCTTCTCCGACTTTCGGAAGGGTTAGGGTTAGGGTTAGGGATGAAAGCACATAGGAGAAAGAGATATTCTTGAATAACTTTTTTTGTGAAGGTCGGAGAGACTTGCAAGTAGGCTCTACCCCCACTAAATGGGGTAGCGCGCATCGATCGGTACCATCCTTGAGCTTCTCCGACTTTCGGAAGGGTTAGGGTTAGGGTTAGGGATGAAAGCACATAGGAGAAAGAGATATTCTTGAATAACTTTTTTTGTGAAGGTCGGAGAGACTTGGAAAGTGGTTGCATCTGGACTAATTTGGGTCCTGCGGATCGATTGGTACCATCCCCGAGCTTGTACGACCTTCGGAAGAGGTCGACCGACGAAATTCCCCCAAATCTGAGGAGATATTCTTGAATAACTTTTTTTGTGAAGGTCGGAGAGACTTGCAAGTAGGCTCTACCCCCACTAAATGGGGTAGCGCGCATCGATCGGTACCATCCTTGAGCTTCTCCGACTTTCGGAAGGGTTAGGGTTAGGGTTAGGGATGAAAGCACATAGGAGAAAGAGATATTCTTGAATAACTTTTTTTGTGAAGGTCGGAGAGACTTGCAAGTAGGCTCTACCCCCACTAAATGGGGTAGCGCGCATCGATCGGTACCATCCTTGAGCTTCTCCGACTTTCGGAAGGGTTAGGGTTAGGGTTAGGGATGAAAGCACATAGGAGAAAGAGATATTCTTGAATAACTTTTTTTGTGAAGGTCGGAGAGACTTGGAAAGTGGTTGCATCTGGACTAATTTGGGTCCTGCGGATCGATTGGTACCATCCCCGAGCTTGTACAACCTTCGGAAGAGGTCGACCGACGAAATTCCCCCAAATCTGAGGAGATATTCTTGAATAACTTTTTTTGTGAAGGTCGGAGAGACTTGCAAGTAGGCTCTACCCCCACTAAATGGGGTTGCGCGCATCGATCAGTACCATCCTTGAGCTTCTCCGACTTTCGGAAGGGTTAGGGTTAGGGTTAGGGATGAAAGCACATAGGAGAAAGAGATATTCTTGAATAACCTTTTTTGTGAAGGTCGGAGAGACTTGCAAGTAGGCTCTACCCCCACTAAATGGGGTAGCGCGCATCGATCGGTACCATCCTTGAGCTTCTCCGACTTTCGGAAGGGTTAGGGTTAGGGATGAAAGCACATAGGAGAAAGAGATATTCTTGAATAACTTTTTTTGTGAAGGTCGGAGAGACTTGCAAGTAGGCTCTACCCCCACTAAATGGGGTAGCGCGCATCGATCGGTACCATCCTTGAGCTTCTCCGACTTTCGGAAGGGTTAGGGTTAGGGTTAGGGATGAAAGCACATAGGAGAAAGAGATATTCTTGAAAAACTTTTTTTGTTAAGGTCGGAGAGACTTGGAAAGTGGTTGCATCTGGACTAATTTGGGTCCTGCAGATCGATTGGTACCATCCCCGAGCTTGTACGACCTTCGGAAGAGGTCGACCGACGAAATTCCCCCAAATCTGAGGAGATATTCTTGAATAACTTTTTTTGTGAAGGTCGGAGAGACTTGCAAGTAGGCTCTACCCCCACTAAATGGGGTAGCGCACATCGATCGGTACCATCCTTGAGCTTCTCCGACTTTCGGAAGGGTTAGGGTTAGGGTTAGGGATGAAAACACATAGGAGAAAGAGATATTCTTGAATAACTTTTTTTGTGAAGGTCGGAGAGACTTGCAAGTAGGCTCTACCCCCACTAAATGGGGTAGCGCGCATCGATCGGTACCATCCTTGAGCTTCTCCGACTTTTGGAAGGGTTAGGGTTAGGGTTAGGGTTAGGGATGAAAGCACATAGGAGAAAGAGATATTCTTGAATAACTTTTTTTGTGAAGGTCGGAAAGACTTGGAAAGTGGTTGCATCTGGACTAATTTGGGTCCTGCGGATCGATTGGTACCATCCCCGAGCTTGTACGACCTTCGGAAGAGGTCGACCGACGAAATTCCCCCAAATCTGAGGAGATATTCTTGAATAACTTTTTTTGTGAAGGTCGGAGAGACTTGCAAGTAGGCTCTACCCCCACTAAATGGGGTAGCGCACATCGATCGGTACCATCCTTGAGCTTCTCCGACTTTCGGAAGGGTTAGGGTTAGGGTTAGGGATGAAAGCACATAGGAGAAAGAGATATTCTTGAATAACTTTTTTTGTGAAGGTCGGAGAGACTTGGAAAGTGGTTGCATCTGGACTAATTTGGGTCCTGCAGATCGATTGGTACCATCCCCGAGCTTGTACGACCTTCTGAAGAGGTCGACCGACGAAATTCCCCCAAATCTGAGGAGATATTCTTGAATAACTTTTTTTGTGAAGGTCGGAGAGACTTGCAAGTAGGCTCTACCCCCACTAAATGGGGTAGCGCGCATCGATCGGTACCATCCTTGAGCTTCTCCGACTTTCGGAAGGGTTAGGGTTAGGGTTAGGGATGAAAGCACATAGGAGAAAGAGATATTCTTGAATAACTTTTTTTGTGAAGGTCGGAGAGACTTGCAAGTAGGCTCTACCCCCACTAAATGGGGTACCGCGCATCGATCGGTACCATCCTTGAGCTTCTCCGACTTTCGGAAGGGTTAGGGTTAGGGTTAGGGATGAAAGCACATAGGAGAAAGAGATATTCTTGAATAACTTTTTTTGTGAAGGTCGGAGAGACTTGCAAGTAGGCTCTACCCCCACTAAATGGGGTAGCGCGCATCGATCGGTACCATCCTTGAGCTTCTCCGACTTTCGGAAGGGTTAGGGTTAGGGTTAGGGATGAAAGCACATAGGAGAAAGAGATATTCTTGAATAACTTTTTTTGTGAAGGTCGGAGAGACTTGGAAAGTGGTTGCATCTGGACTAATTTGGGTCCTGCAGATCGATTGGTACCATCCCCGAGCTTGTACGACCTTCGGAAGAGGTCGACCGACGAAATTCCCCCAAATCTGAGGAGATATTCTTGAATAACTTTTTTTGTGAAGGTCGGAGAGACTTGCAAGTAGGCTCTACCCCCACTAAATGGGGTAGCGCACATCGATCGGTACCATCCTTGAGCTTCTCCGACTTTCGGAAGGGTTAGGGTTAGGGTTAGGGATGAAAGCACATAGGAGAAAGAGATATTCTTGAATAACTTTTTTTGTGAAGGTCGGAGAGACTTGCAAGTAGGCTCTACCCCCACTAAATGGGGTAGCGCGCATCGATCGGTACCATCCTTGAGCTTCTCCGACTTTTGGAAGGGTTAGGGTTAGGGTTAGGGATGAAAGCACATAGGAGAAAGAGATATTCTTGAATAACTTTTTTTGTGAAGGTCGGAAAGACTTGGAAAGTGGTTGCATCTGGACTAATTTGGGTCCTGCGGATCGATTGGTACCATCCCCGAGCTTGTACGACCTTCGGAAGAGGTCGACCGACGAAATTCCCCCAAATCTGAGGAGATATTCTTGAATAACTTTTTTTGTGAAGGTCGGAGAGACTTGCAAGTAGGCTCTACCCCCACTAAATGGGGTAGCGCACATCGATCGGTACCATCCTTGAGCTTCTCCGACTTTCGGAAGGGTTAGGGTTAGGGTTAGGGATGAAAGCACATAGGAGAAAGAGATATTCTTGAATAACTTTTTTTGTGAAGGTCGGAGAGACTTGGAAAGTGGTTGCATCTGGACTAATTTGGGTCCTGCAGATCGATTGGTACCATCCCCGAGCTTGTACGACCTTCGGAAGAGGTCGACCGACGAAATTCCCCCAAATCTGAGGAGATATTCTTGAATAACTTTTTTTGTGAAGGTCGGAGAGACTTGCAAGTAGGCTCTACCCCCACTAAATGGGGTAGCGCACATCGATCGGTACCATCCTTGAGCTTCTCCGACTTTCGGAAGGGTTAGGGTTAGGGTTAGGGATGAAAGCACATAGGAGAAAGAGATATTCTTGAATAACTTTTTTTGTGAAGGTCGGAGAGACTTGCAAGTAGGCTCTACCCCCACTAAATGGGGTAGCGCGCATCGATCGGTACCATCCTTGAGCTTCTCCGACTTTTGGAAGGGTTAGGGTTAGGGTTAGGGATGAAAGCACATAGGAGAAAGAGATATTCTTGAATAACTTTTTTTGTGAAGGTCGGAAAGACTTGGAAAGTGGTTGCATCTGGACTAATTTGGGTCCTGCGGATCGATTGGTACCATCCCCGAGCTTGTACGACCTTCGGAAGAGGTCGACCGACGAAATTCCCCCAAATCTGAGGAGATATTCTTGAATAACTTTTTTTGTGAAGGTCGGAGAGACTTGCAAGTAGGCTCTACCCCCACTAAATGGGGTAGCGCACATCGATCGGTACCATCCTTGAGCTTCTCCGACTTTCGGAAGGGTTAGGGTTAGGGTTAGGGATGAAAGCACATAGGAGAAAGAGATATTCTTGAATAACTTTTTTTGTGAAGGTCGGAGAGACTTGCAAGTAGGCTCTACCCCCACTAAATGGGGTAGCGCGCATCGATCGGTACCATCCTTGAGCTTCTCCGACTTTCGGAAGGGTTAGGGTTAGGGTTAGGGATGAAAGCACATAGGAGAAAGAGATATTCTTGAATAACTTTTTTTGTGAAGGTCGGAGAGACTTGCAAGTAGGCTCTACCCCCACTAAATGGGGTAGCGCGCATCGATCGGTACCATCCTTGAGCTTCTCCGACTTTTGGAAGGGTTAGGGTTAGGGTTAGGGATGAAAGCACATAGGAGAAAGAGATATTCTTGAATAACTTTTTTTGTGAAGGTCGGAAAGACTTGGAAAGTGGTTGCATCTGGACTAATTTGGGTCCTGCGGATCGATTGGTACCATCCCCGAGCTTGTACGACCTTCGGAAGAGGTCGACCGACGAAATTCCCCCAAATCTGAGGAGATATTCTTGAATAACTTTTTTTGTGAAGGTCGGAGAGACTTGCAAGTAGGCTCTACCCCCACTAAATGGGGTAGCGCACATCGATCGGTACCATCCTTGAGCTTCTCCGACTTTCGGAAGGGTTAGGGTTAGGGTTAGGGATGAAAGCACATAGGAGAAAGAGATATTCTTGAATAACTTTTTTTGTGAAGGTCGGAGAGACTTGGAAAGTGGTTGCATCTGGACTAATTTGGGTCCTGCAGATCGATTGGTACCATCCCCGAGCTTGTACGACCTTCGGAAGAGGTCGACCGACGAAATTCCCCCAAATCTGAGGAGATATTCTTGAATAACTTTTTTTGTGAAGGTCGGAGAGACTTGCAAGTAGGCTCTACCCCCACTAAATGGGGTAGCGCACATCGATCGGTACCATCCTTGAGCTTCTCCGACTTTCGGAAGGGTTAGGGTTAGGGTTAGGGATGAAAGCACATAGGAGAAAGAGATATTCTTGAATAACTTTTTTTGTGAAGGTCGGAGAGACTTGCAAGTAGGCTCTACCCCCACTAAATGGGGTAGCGCGCATCGATCGGTACCATCCTTGAGCTTCTCCGACTTTTGGAAGGGTTAGGGTTAGGGTTAGGGATGAAAGCACATAGGAGAAAGAGATATTCTTGAATAACTTTTTTTGTGAAGGTCGGAAAGACTTGGAAAGTGGTTGCATCTGGACTAATTTGGGTCCTGCGGATCGATTGGTACCATCCCCGAGCTTGTACGACCTTCGGAAGAGGTCGACCGACGAAATTCCCCCAAATCTGAGGAGATATTCTTGAATAACTTTTTTTGTGAAGGTCGGAGAGACTTGCAAGTAGGCTCTACCCCCACTAAATGGGGTAGCGCACATCGATCGGTACCATCCTTGAGCTTCTCCGACTTTCGGAAGGGTTAGGGTTAGGGTTAGGGATGAAAGCACATAGGAGAAAGAGATATTCTTGAATAACTTTTTTTGTGAAGGTCGGAGAGACTTGCAAGTAGGCTCTACCCCCACTAAATGGGGTAGCGCGCATCGATCGGTACCATCCTTGAGCTTCTCCGACTTTCGGAAGGGTTAGGGTTAGGGTTAGGGATGAAAGCACATAGGAGAAAGAGATATTCTTGAATAACTTTTTTTGTGAAGGTCGGAGAGACTTGCAAGTAGGCTCTACCCCCACTAAATGGGGTAGCGCGCATCGATCGGTACCATCTTTGAGCTTCTCCGACTTTCGGAAGGGTTAGGGTTAGGGTTAGGGATGAAAGCACATAGGAGAAAGAGATATTCTTGAATAACTTTTTTTGTGAAGGTCGGAGAGACTTGCAAGTAGGCTCTACCCCCACTAAATGGGGTAGCGCGCATCGATCGGTACCATCCTTGAGCTTCTCCGACTTTCGGAAGGGTTAGGGTTAGGGTTAGGGATGAAAGCACATAGGAGAAAGAGATATTCTTGAATAACTTTTTTTGTGAAGGTCGGAGAGACTTGGAAAGTGGTTGCATCTGGACTAATTTGGGTCCTGCGGATCGATTGGTACCATCCCCGAGCTTGTACGACCTTCGGAAGAGGTCGACCGACGAAATTCCCCCAAATCTGAGGAGATATTCTTGAATAACTTTTTTTGTGAAGGTCGGAGAGACTTGCAAGTAGGCTCTACCCCCACTAAATGGGGTAGCGCACATCGATCGGTACCATCCTTGAGCTTCTCCGACTTTCGGAAGGGTTAGGGTTAGGGTTAGGGATGAAAGCACATAGGAGAAAGAGATATTCTTGAATAACTTTTTTTGTGAAGGTCGGAGAGACTTGCAAGTAGGCTCTACCCCCACTAAATGGGGTAGCGCGCATCGATCGGTACCATCCTTGAGCTTCTCCGACTTTCGGAAGGGTTAGGGTTAGGGTTAGGGATGAAAGCACATAGGAGAAAGAGATATTCTTGAATAACTTTTTTTGTGAAGGTCGGAGAGACTTGGAAAGTGGTTGCATCTGGACTAATTTGGGTCCTGCGGATCGATTGGTACCATCCCCGAGCTTGTACAACCTTCGGAAGAGGTCGACCGACGAAATTCCCCCAAATCTGAGGAGATATTCTTGAATAACTTTTTTTGTGAAGGTCGGAGAGACTTGCAAGTAGGCTCTACCCCCACTAAATGGGGTTGCGCGCATCGATCAGTACCATCCTTGAGCTTCTCCGACTTTCGGAAGGGTTAGGGTTAGGGTTAGGGATGAAAGCACATAGGAGAAAGAGATATTCTTGAATAACTTTTTTTGTGAAGGTCGGAGAGACTTGCAAGTAGGCTCTACCCCCACTAAATGGGGTAGCGCGCATCGATTGGTACCATCCTTGAGCTTCTCCGACTTTCGGAAGGGTTAGGGTTAGGGTTAGGGATGAAAGCACATAGGAGAAAGAGATATTCTTGAATAACTTTTTTTGTGAAGGTCGGAGAGACTTGCAAGTAGGCTCTACCCCCACTAAATGGAGTAGCGCGCATCGATCGGTACCATCCTTGAGCTTCTCCGACTTTCGGAAGGGTTAGGGTTAGGGTTAGGGATGAAAGCACATAGGAGAAAGAGATATTCTTGAATAACTTTTTTTGTGAAGGTCGGAGAGACTTGCAAGTAGGCTCTACCCCCACTAAATGGGGTAGCGCGCATCGATCGGTACCATCCTTGAGCTTCTCCGACTTTTGGAAGGGTTAGGGTTAGGGTTAGGGATGAAAGCACATAGGAGAAAGAGATATTCTTGAATAACTTTTTTTGTGAAGGTCGGAGAGACTTGGAAAGTGGTTGCATCTGGACTAATTTGGGTCCTGCGGATCGATTGGTACCATCCCCGAGCTTGTACGACCTTCGGAAGAGGTCGACCGACGAAATTCCCCCAAATCTGAGGAGATATTCTTGAATAACTTTTTTTGTGAAGGTCGGAGAGACTTGGAAAGTGGTTGCATCTGGACTAATTTGGGTCCTGCGGATCGATTGGTACCATCCCCGAGCTTGTACGACCTTCGGAAGAGGTCGACCGACGAAATTCCCCCAAATCTGAGGAGATATTCTTGAATAACTTTTTTTGTGAAGGTCGGAGAGACTTGCAAGTAGGCTCTACCCCCACTAAATGGGGTTGCGCGCATCGATCAGTACCATCCTTGAGCTTCTCCGACTTTCGGAAGGGTTAGGGTTAGGGTTAGGGATGAAAGCACATAGGAGAAAGAGATATTCTTGAATAACTTTTTTTGTGAAGGTCGGAGAGACTTGCAAGTAGGCTCTACCCCCACTAAATGGGGTAGCGCGCATCGATCGGTACCATCCTTGAGCTTCTCCGACTTTCGGAAGGGTTAGGGTTAGGGTTAGGGATGAAAGCACATAGGAGAAAGAGATATTCTTGAATAACTTTTTTTGTGAAGGTCGGAGAGACTTGCAAGTAGGCTCTACCTCCACTAAATGGGGTAGCGCGCATCGATCGGTACCATCCTTGAGCTTCTCCGACTTTCGGAAGGGTTAGGGTTAGGGATGAAAGCACATAGGAGAAAGAGATATTCTTGAATAACTTTTTTTGTGAAGGTCGGAGAGACTTGCAAGTAGGCTCTACCCCCACTAAATGGGGTAGCGCGCATCGATCGGTACCATCCTTGAGCTTCTCCGACTTTCGGAAGGGTTAGGGTTAGGGTTAGGGATGAAAGCACATAGGAGAAAGAGATATTCTTGAATAACTTTTTTTGTGAAGGTCGGAGAGACTTGGAAAGTGGTTGCATCTGGACTAATTTGGGTCCTGCGGATCGATTGGTACCATCCCCGAGCTTGTACGACCTTCGGAAGAGGTCGACCGACGAAATTCCCCCAAATCTGAGGAGATATTCTTGAATAACTTTTTTTGTGAAGGTCGGAGAGACTTGCAAGTAGGCTCTACCCCCACTAAATGGGGTAGCGCGCATCGATCGGTACCATCCTTGAGCTTCTCCGACTTTCGGAAGGGTTAGGGTTAGGGTTAGGGATGAAAGCACATAGGAGAAAGAGATATTCTTGAATAACTTTTTTTGTGAAGGTCGGAGAGACTTGCAAGTAGGCTTTACCCCCACTAAATGGGGTTGCGCGCATCGATCAGTACCATCCTTGAGCTTCTCCGACTTTCGGAAGGGTTAGGGTTAGGGTTAGGGATGAAAGCACATAGGAGAAAGAGATATTCTTGAATAACTTTTTTTGTGAAGGTCGGAGAGACTTGCAAGTAGGCTCTACCCCCACTAAATGGGGTAGCGCGCATCGATTGGTACCATCCTTGAGCTTCTCCGACTTTCGGAAGGGTTAGGGTTAGGGTTAGGGATGAAAGCACATAGGAGAAAGAGATATTCTTGAATAACTTTTTTTGTGAAGGTCGGAGAGACTTGCAAGTAGGCTCTACCCCCACTAAATGGGGTAGCGCGCATCGATCGGTACCATCCTTGAGCTTCTCCGACTTTCGGAAGGGTTAGGGTTAGGGTTAGGGATGAAAGCACATAGGAGAAAGAGATATTCTTGAATAACTTTTTTTGTGAAGGTCGGAGAGACTTGCAAGTAGGCTCTACCCCCACTAAATGGGGTAGCGCGCATCGATCGGTACCATCCTTGAGCTTCTCCGACTTTTGGAAGGGTTAGGGTTAGGGTTAGGGATGAAAGCACATAGGAGAAAGAGATATTCTTGAATAACTTTTTTTGTGAAGGTCGGAGAGACTTGGAAAGTGGTTGCATCTGGACTAATTTGGGTCCTGCGGATCGATTGGTACCATCCCCGAGCTTGTACGACCTTCGGAAGAGGTCGACCGACGAAATTCCCCCAAATCTGAGGAGATATTCTTGAATAACTTTTTTTGTGAAGGTCGGAGAGACTTGGAAAGTGGTTGCATCTGGACTAATTTGGGTCCTGCGGATCGATTGGTACCATCCCCGAGCTTGTACGACCTTCGGAAGAGGTCGACCGACGAAATTCCCCCAAATCTGAGGAGATATTCTTGAATAACTTTTTTTGTGAAGGTCGGAGAGACTTGCAAGTAGGCTCTACCCCCACTAAATGGGGTTGCGCGCATCGATCAGTACCATCCTTGAGCTTCTCCGACTTTCGGAAGGGTTAGGGTTAGGGTTAGGGATGAAAGCACATAGGAGAAAGAGATATTCTTGAATAACTTTTTTTGTGAAGGTCGGAGAGACTTGCAAGTAGGCTCTACCCCCACTAAATGGGGTAGCGCGCATCGATCGGTACCATCCTTGAGCTTCTCCGACTTTCGGAAGGGTTAGGGTTAGGGTTAGGGATGAAAGCACATAGGAGAAAGAGATATTCTTGAATAACTTTTTTTGTGAAGGTCGGAGAGACTTGCAAGTAGGCTCTACCTCCACTAAATGGGGTAGCGCGCATCGATCGGTACCATCCTTGAGCTTCTCCGACTTTCGGAAGGGTTAGGGTTAGGGATGAAAGCACATAGGAGAAAGAGATATTCTTGAATAACTTTTTTTGTGAAGGTCGGAGAGACTTGCAAGTAGGCTCTACCCCCAGTAAATGGGGTAGCGCGCATCGATCGGTACCATCCTTGAGCTTCTCCGACTTTCGGAAGGGTTAGGGTTAGGGTTAGGGATGAAAGCACATAGGAGAAAGAGATATTCTTGAATAACTTTTTTTGTGAAGGTCGGAGAGACTTGGAAAGTGGTTGCATCTGGACTAATTTGGGTCCTGCGGATCGATTGGTACCATCCCCGAGCTTGTACGACCTTCGGAAGAGGTCGACCGACGAAATTCCCCCAAATCTGAGGAGATATTCTTGAATAACTTTTTTTGTGAAGGTCGGAGAGACTTGCAAGTAGGCTCTACCCCCACTAAATGGGGTAGCGCGCATCGATCGGTACCATCCTTGAGCTTCTCCGACTTTCGGAAGGGTTAGGGTTAGGGTTAGGGATGAAAGCACATAGGAGAAAGAGATATTCTTGAATAACTTTTTTTGTGAAGGTCGGAGAGACTTGCAAGTAGGCTCTACCCCCACTAAATGGGGTAGCGCGCATCGATCGGTACCATCCTTGAGCTTCTCCGACTTTCGGAAGGGTTAGGGTTAGGGTTAGGGATGAAAGCACATAGGAGAAAGAGATATTCTTGAATAACTTTTTTTGTGAAGGTCGGAGAGACTTGGAAAGTGGTTGCATCTGGACTAATTTGGGTCCTGCGGATCGATTGGTACCATCCCCGAGCTTGTACAACCTTCGGAAGAGGTCGACCGACGAAATTCCCCCAAATCTGAGGAGATATTCTTGAATAACTTTTTTTGTGAAGGTCGGAGAGACTTGCAAGTAGGCTCTACCCCCACTAAATGGGGTTGCGCGCATCGATCAGTACCATCCTTGAGCTTCTCCGACTTTCGGAAGGGTTAGGGTTAGGGTTAGGGATGAAAGCACATAGGAGAAAGAGATATTCTTGAATAACTTTTTTTGTGAAGGTCGGAGAGACTTGGAAAGTGGTTGCATCTGGACTAATTTGGGTCCTGCGGATCGATTGGTACCATCCCCGAGCTTGTACGACCTTCGGAAGAGGTCGACCGACGAAATTCCCCCAAATCTGAGGAGATATTCTTGAATAACTTTTTTTGTGAAGGTCGGAGAGACTTGCAAGTAGGCTCTACCCCCACTAAATGGGGTAGCGCGCATCGATCGGTACCATCCTTGAGCTTCTCCGACTTTCGGAAGGGTTAGGGTTAGGGTTAGGGATGAAAGCACATAGGAGAAAGAGATATTCTTGAATAACTTTTTTTGTGAAGGTCGGAGAGACTTGCAAGTAGGCTCTACCCCCACTAAATGGGGTAGCGCGCATCGATCGGTACCATCCTTGAGCTTCTCCGACTTTCGGAAGGGTTAGGGTTAGGGTTAGGGATGAAAGCACATAGGAGAAAGAGATATTCTTGAATAACTTTTTTTGTGAAGGTCGGAGAGACTTGGAAAGTGGTTGCATCTGGACTAATTTGGGTCCTGCGGATCGATTGGTACCATCCCCGAGCTTGTACAACCTTCGGAAGAGGTCGACCGACGAAATTCCCCCAAATCTGAGGAGATATTCTTGAATAACTTTTTTTGTGAAGGTCGGAGAGACTTGCAAGTAGGCTCTACCCCCACTAAATGGGGTTGCGCGCATCGATCAGTACCATCCTTGAGCTTCTCCGACTTTCGGAAGGGTTAGGGTTAGGGTTAGGGATGAAAGCACATAGGAGAAAGAGATATTCTTGAATAACCTTTTTTGTGAAGGTCGGAGAGACTTGCAAGTAGGCTCTACCCCCACTAAATGGGGTAGCGCGCATCGATCGGTACCATCCTTGAGCTTCTCCGACTTTCGGAAGGGTTAGGGTTAGGGATGAAAGCACATAGGAGAAAGAGATATTCTTGAATAACTTTTTTTGTGAAGGTCGGAGAGACTTGCAAGTAGGCTCTACCCCCACTAAATGGGGTAGCGCGCATCGATCGGTACCATCCTTGAGCTTCTCCGACTTTCGGAAGGGTTAGGGTTAGGGTTAGGGATGAAAGCACATAGGAGAAAGAGATATTCTTGAATAACTTTTTTTGTGAAGGTCGGAGAGACTTGCAAGTAGGCTCTACCTCCACTAAATGGGGTAGCGCGCATCGATCGGTACCATCCTTGAGCTTCTCCGACTTTCGGAAGGGTTAGGGTTAGGGATGAAAGCACATAGGAGAAAGAGATATTCTTGAATAACTTTTTTTGTGAAGGTCGGAGAGACTTGCAAGTAGGCTCTACCCCCACTAAATGGGGTAGCGCGCATCGATCGGTACCATCCTTGAGCTTCTCCGACTTTCGGAAGGGTTAGGGTTAGGGTTAGGGATGAAAGCACATAGGAGAAAGAGATATTCTTGAATAACTTTTTTTGTGAAGGTCGGAGAGACTTGGAAAGTGGTTGCATCTGGACTAATTTGGGTCCTGCGGATCGATTGGTACCATCCCCGAGCTTGTACGACCTTCGGAAGAGGTCGACCGACGAAATTCCCCCAAATCTGAGGAGATATTCTTGAATAACTTTTTTTGTGAAGGTCGGAGAGACTTGCAAGTAGGCTCTACCCCCACTAAATGGGGTAGCGCGCATCGATCGGTACCATCCTTGAGCTTCTCCGACTTTCGGAAGGGTTAGGGTTAGGGTTAGGGATGAAAGCACATAGGAGAAAGAGATATTCTTGAATAACTTTTTTTGTGAAGGTCGGAGAGACTTGCAAGTAGGCTCTACCCCCACTAAATGGGGTTGCGCGCATCGATCAGTACCATCCTTGAGCTTCTCCGACTTTCGGAAGGGTTAGGGTTAGGGTTAGGGATGAAAGCACATAGGAGAAAGAGATATTCTTGAATAACTTTTTTTGTGAAGGTCGGAGAGACTTGCAAGTAGGCTCTACCCCCACTAAATGGGGTAGCGCGCATCGATTGATACCATCCTTGAGCTTCTCCGACTTTCGGAAGGGTTAGGGTTAGGGTTAGGGATGAAAGCACATAGGAGAAAGAGATATTCTTGAATAACTTTTTTTGTGAAGGTCGGAGAGACTTGCAAGTAGGCTCTACCCCCACTAAATGGGGTAGCGCGCATCGATCGGTACCATCCTTGAGCTTCTCCGACTTTCGGAAGGGTTAGGGTTAGGGTTAGGGATGAAAGCACATAGGAGAAAGAGATATTCTTGAATAACTTTTTTTGTGAAGGTCGGAGAGACTTGCAAGTAGGCTCTACCCCCACTAAATGGGGTAGCGCGCATCGATCGGTACCATCCTTGAGCTTCTCCGACTTTTGGAAGGGTTAGGGTTAGGGTTAGGGATGAAAGCACATAGGAGAAAGAGATATTCTTGAATAACTTTTTTTGTGAAGGTCGGAGAGACTTGGAAAGTGGTTGCATCTGGACTAATTTGGGTCCTGCGGATCGATTGGTACCATCCCCGAGCTTGTACGACCTTCGGAAGAGGTCGACCGACGAAATTCCCCCAAATCTGAGGAGATATTCTTGAATAACTTTTTTTGTGAAGGTCGGAGAGACTTGGAAAGTGGTTGCATCTGGACTAATTTGGGTCCTGCGGATCGATTGGTACCATCCCCGAGCTTGTACGACCTTCGGAAGAGGTCGACCGACGAAATTCCCCCAAATCTGAGGAGATATTCTTGAATAACTTTTTTTGTGAAGGTCGGAGAGACTTGCAAGTAGGCTCTACCCCCACTAAATGGGGTTGCGCGCATCGATCAGTACCATCCTTGAGCTTCTCCGACTTTCGGAAGGGTTAGGGTTAGGGTTAGGGATGAAAGCACATAGGAGAAAGAGATATTCTTGAATAACCTTTTTTGTGAAGGTCGGAGAGACTTGCAAGTAGGCTCTACCCCCACTAAATGGGGTAGCGCGCATCGATCGGTACCATCCTTGAGCTTCTCCGACTTTCGGAAGGGTTAGGGTTAGGGATGAAAGCACATAGGAGAAAGAGATATTCTTGAATAACTTTTTTTGTGAAGGTCGGAGAGACTTGCAAGTAGGCTCTACCCCCACTAAATGGGGTAGCGCGCATCGATCGGTACCATCCTTGAGCTTCTCCGACTTTCGGAAGGGTTAGGGTTAGGGTTAGGGATGAAAGCACATAGGAGAAAGAGATATTCTTGAATAACTTTTTTTGTGAAGGTCGGAGAGACTTGCAAGTAGGCTCTACCTCCACTAAATGGGGTAGCGCGCATCGATCGGTACCATCCTTGAGCTTCTCCGACTTTCGGAAGGGTTAGGGTTAGGGATGAAAGCACATAGGAGAAAGAGATATTCTTGAATAACTTTTTTTGTGAAGGTCGGAGAGACTTGCAAGTAGGCTCTACCCCCACTAAATGGGGTAGCGCGCATCGATCGGTACCATCCTTGAGCTTCTCCGACTTTCGGAAGGGTTAGGGTTAGGGTTAGGGATGAAAGCACATAGGAGAAAGAGATATTCTTGAATAACTTTTTTTGTGAAGGTCGGAGAGACTTGGAAAGTGGTTGCATCTGGACTAATTTGGGTCCTGCGGATCGATTGGTACCATCCCCGAGCTTGTACGACCTTCGGAAGAGGTCGACCGACGAAATTCCCCCAAATCTGAGGAGATATTCTTGAATAACTTTTTTTGTGAAGGTCGGAGAGACTTGCAAGTAGGCTCTACCCCCACTAAATGGGGTAGCGCGCATCGATCGGTACCATCCTTGAGCTTCTCCGACTTTCGGAAGGGTTAGGGTTAGGGTTAGGGATGAAAGCACATAGGAGAAAGAGATATTCTTGAATAACTTTTTTTGTGAAGGTCGGAGAGACTTGCAAGTAGGCTCTACCCCCACTAAATGGGGTTGCGCGCATCGATCAGTACCATCCTTGAGCTTCTCCGACTTTCGGAAGGGTTAGGGTTAGGGTTAGGGATGAAAGCACATAGGAGAAAGAGATATTCTTGAATAACTTTTTTTGTGAAGGTCGGAGAGACTTGCAAGTAGGCTCTACCCCCACTAAATGGGGTAGCGCGCATCGATTGATACCATCCTTGAGCTTCTCCGACTTTCGGAAGGGTTAGGGTTAGGGTTAGGGATGAAAGCACATAGGAGAAAGAGATATTCTTGAATAACTTTTTTTGTGAAGGTCGGAGAGACTTGCAAGTAGGCTCTACCCCCACTAAATGGGGTAGCGCGCATCGATCGGTACCATCCTTGAGCTTCTCCGACTTTCGGAAGGGTTAGGGTTAGGGTTAGGGATGAAAGCACATAGGAGAAAGAGATATTCTTGAATAACTTTTTTTGTGAAGGTCGGAGAGACTTGCAAGTAGGCTCTACCCCCACTAAATGGGGTAGCGCGCATCGATCGGTACCATCCTTGAGCTTCTCCGACTTTTGGAAGGGTTAGGGTTAGGGTTAGGGATGAAAGCACATAGGAGAAAGAGATATTCTTGAATAACTTTTTTTGTGAAGGTCGGAGAGACTTGGAAAGTGGTTGCATCTGGACTAATTTGGGTCCTGCGGATCGATTGGTACCATCCCCGAGCTTGTACGACCTTCGGAAGAGGTCGACCGACGAAATTCCCCCAAATCTGAGGAGATATTCTTGAATAACTTTTTTTGTGAAGGTCGGAGAGACTTGGAAAGTGGTTGCATCTGGACTAATTTGGGTCCTGCGGATCGATTGGTACCATCCCCGAGCTTGTACGACCTTCGGAAGAGGTCGACCGACGAAATTCCCCCAAATCTGAGGAGATATTCTTGAATAACTTTTTTTGTGAAGGTCGGAGAGACTTGCAAGTAGGCTCTACCCCCACTAAATGGGGTTGCGCGCATCGATCAGTACCATCCTTGAGCTTCTCCGACTTTCGGAAGGGTTAGGGTTAGGGTTAGGGATGAAAGCACATAGGAGAAAGAGATATTCTTGAATAACCTTTTTTGTGAAGGTCGGAGAGACTTGCAAGTAGGCTCTACCCCCACTAAATGGGGTAGCGCGCATCGATCGGTACCATCCTTGAGCTTCTCCGACTTTCGGAAGGGTTAGGGTTAGGGATGAAAGCACATAGGAGAAAGAGATATTCTTGAATAACTTTTTTTGTGAAGGTCGGAGAGACTTGCAAGTAGGCTCTACCCCCACTAAATGGGGTAGCGCGCATCGATCGGTACCATCCTTGAGCTTCTCCGACTTTCGGAAGGGTTAGGGTTAGGGTTAGGGATGAAAGCACATAGGAGAAAGAGATATTCTTGAATAACTTTTTTTGTGAAGGTCGGAGAGACTTGCAAGTAGGCTCTACCTCCACTAAATGGGGTAGCGCGCATCGATCGGTACCATCCTTGAGCTTCTCCGACTTTCGGAAGGGTTAGGGTTAGGGATGAAAGCACATAGGAGAAAGAGATATTCTTGAATAACTTTTTTTGTGAAGGTCGGAGAGACTTGCAAGTAGGCTCTACCCCCACTAAATGGGGTAGCGCGCATCGATCGGTACCATCCTTGAGCTTCTCCGACTTTCGGAAGGGTTAGGGTTAGGGTTAGGGATGAAAGCACATAGGAGAAAGAGATATTCTTGAATAACTTTTTTTGTGAAGGTCGGAGAGACTTGGAAAGTGGTTGCATCTGGACTAATTTGGGTCCTGCGGATCGATTGGTACCATCCCCGAGCTTGTACGACCTTCGGAAGAGGTCGACCGACGAAATTCCCCCAAATCTGAGGAGATATTCTTGAATAACTTTTTTTGTGAAGGTCGGAGAGACTTGCAAGTAGGCTCTACCCCCACTAAATGGGGTAGCGCGCATCGATCGGTACCATCCTTGAGCTTCTCCGACTTTCGGAAGGGTTAGGGTTAGGGTTAGGGATGAAAGCACATAGGAGAAAGAGATATTCTTGAATAACTTTTTTTGTGAAGGTCGGAGAGACTTGCAAGTAGGCTCTACCCCCACTAAATGGGGTTGCGCGCATCGATCAGTACCATCCTTGAGCTTCTCCGACTTTCGGAAGGGTTAGGGTTAGGGTTAGGGATGAAAGCACATAGGAGAAAGAGATATTCTTGAATAACTTTTTTTGTGAAGGTCGGAGAGACTTGCAAGTAGGCTCTACCCCCACTAAATGGGGTAGCGCGCATCGATTGATACCATCCTTGAGCTTCTCCGACTTTCGGAAGGGTTAGGGTTAGGGTTAGGGATGAAAGCACATAGGAGAAAGAGATATTCTTGAATAACTTTTTTTGTGAAGGTCGGAGAGACTTGCAAGTAGGCTCTACCCCCACTAAATGGGGTAGCGCGCATCGATCGGTACCATCCTTGAGCTTCTCCGACTTTCGGAAGGGTTAGGGTTAGGGTTAGGGATGAAAGCACATAGGAGAAAGAGATATTCTTGAATAACTTTTTTTGTGAAGGTCGGAGAGACTTGCAAGTAGGCTCTACCCCCACTAAATGGGGTAGCGCGCATCGATCGGTACCATCCTTGAGCTTCTCCGACTTTTGGAAGGGTTAGGGTTAGGGTTAGGGATGAAAGCACATAGGAGAAAGAGATATTCTTGAATAACTTTTTTTGTGAAGGTCGGAGAGACTTGGAAAGTGGTTGCATCTGGACTAATTTGGGTCCTGCGGATCGATTGGTACCATCCCCGAGCTTGTACGACCTTCGGAAGAGGTCGACCGACGAAATTCCCCCAAATCTGAGGAGATATTCTTGAATAACTTTTTTTGTGAAGGTCGGAGAGACTTGGAAAGTGGTTGCATCTGGACTAATTTGGGTCCTGCGGATCGATTGGTACCATCCCCGAGCTTGTACGACCTTCGGAAGAGGTCGACCGACGAAATTCCCCCAAATCTGAGGAGATATTCTTGAATAACTTTTTTTGTGAAGGTCGGAGAGACTTGCAAGTAGGCTCTACCCCCACTAAATGGGGTTGCGCGCATCGATCAGTACCATCCTTGAGCTTCTCCGACTTTCGGAAGGGTTAGGGTTAGGGTTAGGGATGAAAGCACATAGGAGAAAGAGATATTCTTGAATAACTTTTTTTGTGAAGGTTGGAGAGACTTGCAAGTAGGCTCTACCCCCACTAAATGGGGTAGCGCGCATCGATCGGTACCATCCTTGAGCTTCTCCGACTTTCGGAAGGGTTAGGGTTAGGGTTAGGGATGAAAGCACATAGGAGAAAGAGATATTCTTGAATAACTTTTTTTGTGAAGGTCGGAGAGACTTGCAAGTAGGCTCTACCCCCACTAAATGGGGTAGCGCGCATCGATCGGTACCATCCTTGAGCTTCTCCGACTTTCGGAAGGGTTAGGGTTAGGGTTAGGGATGAAAGCACATAGGAGAAAGAGATATTCTTGAATAACTTTTTTTGTGAAGGTCGGAGAGACTTGGAAAGTGGTTGCATCTGGACTAATTTGGGTCCTGCGGATCGATTGGTACCATCCCCGAGCTTGTACAACCTTCGGAAGAGGTCGACCGACGAAATTCCCCCAAATCTGAGGAGATATTCTTGAATAACTTTTTTTGTGAAGGTCGGAGAGACTTGCAAGTAGGCTCTACCCCCACTAAATGGGGTTGCGCGCATCGATCAGTACCATCCTTGAGCTTCTCCGACTTTCGGAAGGGTTAGGGTTAGGGTTAGGGATGAAAGCACATAGGAGAAAGAGATATTCTTGAATAACTTTTTTTGTGAAGGTCGGAGAGACTTGGAAAGTGGTTGCATCTGGACTAATTTGGGTCCTGCGGATCGATTGGTACCATCCCCGAGCTTGTACGACCTTCGGAAGAGGTCGACCGACGAAATTCCCCCAAATCTGAGGAGATATTCTTGAATAACTTTTTTTGTGAAGGTCGGAGAGACTTGCAAGTAGGCTCTACCCCCACTAAATGGGGTAGCGCGCATCGATCGGTACCATCCTTGAGCTTCTCCGACTTTCGGAAGGGTTAGGGTTAGGGTTAGGGATGAAAGCACATAGGAGAAAGAGATATTCTTGAATAACTTTTTTTGTGAAGGTCGGAGAGACTTGCAAGTAGGCTCTACCCCCACTAAATGGGGTAGCGCGCATCGATCGGTACCATCCTTGAGCTTCTCCGACTTTCGGAAGGGTTAGGGTTAGGGTTAGGGATGAAAGCACATAGGAGAAAGAGATATTCTTGAATAACTTTTTTTGTGAAGGTCGGAGAGACTTGGAAAGTGGTTGCATCTGGACTAATTTGGGTCCTGCGGATCGATTGGTACCATCCCCGAGCTTGTACAACCTTCGGAAGAGGTCGACCGACGAAATTCCCCCAAATCTGAGGAGATATTCTTGAATAACTTTTTTTGTGAAGGTCGGAGAGACTTGCAAGTAGGCTCTACCCCCACTAAATGGGGTTGCGCGCATCGATCAGTACCATCCTTGAGCTTCTCCGACTTTCGGAAGGGTTAGGGTTAGGGTTAGGGATGAAAGCACATAGGAGAAAGAGATATTCTTGAATAACCTTTTTTGTGAAGGTCGGAGAGACTTGCAAGTAGGCTCTACCCCCACTAAATGGGGTAGCGCGCATCGATCGGTACCATCCTTGAGCTTCTCCGACTTTCGGAAGGGTTAGGGTTAGGGATGAAAGCACATAGGAGAAAGAGATATTCTTGAATAACTTTTTTTGTGAAGGTCGGAGAGACTTGCAAGTAGGCTCTACCCCCACTAAATGGGGTAGCGCGCATCGATCGGTACCATCCTTGAGCTTCTCCGACTTTCGGAAGGGTTAGGGTTAGGGTTAGGGATGAAAGCACATAGGAGAAAGAGATATTCTTGAATAACTTTTTTTGTGAAGGTCGGAGAGACTTGCAAGTAGGCTCTACCTCCACTAAATGGGGTAGCGCGCATCGATCGGTACCATCCTTGAGCTTCTCCGACTTTCGGAAGGGTTAGGGTTAGGGATGAAAGCACATAGGAGAAAGAGATATTCTTGAATAACTTTTTTTGTGAAGGTCGGAGAGACTTGCAAGTAGGCTCTACCCCCACTAAATGGGGTAGCGCGCATCGATCGGTACCATCCTTGAGCTTCTCCGACTTTCGGAAGGGTTAGGGTTAGGGTTAGGGATGAAAGCACATAGGAGAAAGAGATATTCTTGAATAACTTTTTTTGTGAAGGTCGGAGAGACTTGGAAAGTGGTTGCATCTGGACTAATTTGGGTCCTGCGGATCGATTGGTACCATCCCCGAGCTTGTACGACCTTCGGAAGAGGTCGACCGACGAAATTCCCCCAAATCTGAGGAGATATTCTTGAATAACTTTTTTTGTGAAGGTCGGAGAGACTTGCAAGTAGGCTCTACCCCCACTAAATGGGGTAGCGCGCATCGATCGGTACCATCCTTGAGCTTCTCCGACTTTCGGAAGGGTTAGGGTTAGGGTTAGGGATGAAAGCACATAGGAGAAAGAGATATTCTTGAATAACTTTTTTTGTGAAGGTCGGAGAGACTTGCAAGTAGGCTCTACCCCCACTAAATGGGGTTGCGCGCATCGATCAGTACCATCCTTGAGCTTCTCCGACTTTCGGAAGGGTTAGGGTTAGGGTTAGGGATGAAAGCACATAGGAGAAAGAGATATTCTTGAATAACTTTTTTTGTGAAGGTCGGAGAGACTTGCAAGTAGGCTCTACCCCCACTAAATGGGGTAGCGCGCATCGATTGATACCATCCTTGAGCTTCTCCGACTTTCGGAAGGGTTAGGGTTAGGGTTAGGGATGAAAGCACATAGGAGAAAGAGATATTCTTGAATAACTTTTTTTGTGAAGGTCGGAGAGACTTGCAAGTAGGCTCTACCCCCACTAAATGGGGTAGCGCGCATCGATCGGTACCATCCTTGAGCTTCTCCGACTTTCGGAAGGGTTAGGGTTAGGGTTAGGGATGAAAGCACATAGGAGAAAGAGATATTCTTGAATAACTTTTTTTGTGAAGGTCGGAGAGACTTGCAAGTAGGCTCTACCCCCACTAAATGGGGTAGCGCGCATCGATCGGTACCATCCTTGAGCTTCTCCGACTTTTGGAAGGGTTAGGGTTAGGGTTAGGGATGAAAGCACATAGGAGAAAGAGATATTCTTGAATAACTTTTTTTGTGAAGGTCGGAGAGACTTGGAAAGTGGTTGCATCTGGACTAATTTGGGTCCTGCGGATCGATTGGTACCATCCCCGAGCTTGTACGACCTTCGGAAGAGGTCGACCGACGAAATTCCCCCAAATCTGAGGAGATATTCTTGAATAACTTTTTTTGTGAAGGTCGGAGAGACTTGGAAAGTGGTTGCATCTGGACTAATTTGGGTCCTGCGGATCGATTGGTACCATCCCCGAGCTTGTACGACCTTCGGAAGAGGTCGACCGACGAAATTCCCCCAAATCTGAGGAGATATTCTTGAATAACTTTTTTTGTGAAGGTCGGAGAGACTTGCAAGTAGGCTCTACCCCCACTAAATGGGGTTGCGCGCATCGATCAGTACCATCCTTGAGCTTCTCCGACTTTCGGAAGGGTTAGGGTTAGGGTTAGGGATGAAAGCACATAGGAGAAAGAGATATTCTTGAATAACTTTTTTTGTGAAGGTCGGAGAGACTTGGAAAGTGGTTGCATCTGGACTAATTTGGGTCCTGCGGATCGATTGGTACCATCCCCGAGCTTGTACGACCTTCGGAAGAGGTCGACCGACGAAATTCCCCCAAATCTGAGGAGATATTCTTGAATAACTTTTTTTGTGAAGGTCGGAGAGACTTGCAAGTAGGCTCTACCCCCACTAAATGGGGTAGCGCGCATCGATCGGTACCATCCTTGAGCTTCTCCGACTTTCGGAAGGGTTAGGGTTAGGGTTAGGGATGAAAGCACATAGGAGAAAGAGATATTCTTGAATAACTTTTTTTGTGAAGGTCGGAGAGACTTGCAAGTAGGCTCTACCCCCACTAAATGGGGTTGCGCGCATCGATCAGTACCATCCTTGAGCTTCTCCGACTTTCGGAAGGGTTAGGGTTAGGGTTAGGGATGAAAGCACATAGGAGAAAGAGATATTCTTGAATAACTTTTTTTGTGAAGGTCGGAGAGACTTGCAAGTAGGCTCTACCCCCACTAAATGGGGTAGCGCGCATCGATTGATACCATCCTTGAGCTTCTCCGACTTTCGGAAGGGTTAGGGTTAGGGTTAGGGATGAAAGCACATAGGAGAAAGAGATATTCTTGAATAACTTTTTTTGTGAAGGTCGGAGAGACTTGCAAGTAGGCTCTACCCCCACTAAATGGGGTAGCGCGCATCGATCGGTACCATCCTTGAGCTTCTCCGACTTTCGGAAGGGTTAGGGTTAGGGTTAGGGATGAAAGCACATAGGAGAAAGAGATATTCTTGAATAACTTTTTTTGTGAAGGTCGGAGAGACTTGCAAGTAGGCTCTACCCCCACTAAATGGGGTAGCGCGCATCGATCGGTACCATCCTTGAGCTTCTCCGACTTTTGGAAGGGTTAGGGTTAGGGTTAGGGATGAAAGCACATAGGAGAAAGAGATATTCTTGAATAACTTTTTTTGTGAAGGTCGGAGAGACTTGGAAAGTGGTTGCATCTGGACTAATTTGGGTCCTGCGGATCGATTGGTACCATCCCCGAGCTTGTACGACCTTCGGAAGAGGTCGACCGACGAAATTCCCCCAAATCTGAGGAGATATTCTTGAATAACTTTTTTTGTGAAGGTCGGAGAGACTTGGAAAGTGGTTGCATCTGGACTAATTTGGGTCCTGCGGATCGATTGGTACCATCCCCGAGCTTGTACGACCTTCGGAAGAGGTCGACCGACGAAATTCCCCCAAATCTGAGGAGATATTCTTGAATAACTTTTTTTGTGAAGGTCGGAGAGACTTGCAAGTAGGCTCTACCCCCACTAAATGGGGTTGCGCGCATCGATCAGTACCATCCTTGAGCTTCTCCGACTTTCGGAAGGGTTAGGGTTAGGGTTAGGGATGAAAGCACATAGGAGAAAGAGATATTCTTGAATAACTTTTTTTGTGAAGGTCGGAGAGACTTGCAAGTAGGCTCTACCCCCACTAAATGGGGTAGCGCGCATCGATCGGTACCATCCTTGAGCTTCTCCGACTTTCGGAAGGGTTAGGGTTAGGGTTAGGGATGAAAGCACATAGGAGAAAGAGATATTCTTGAATAACTTTTTTTGTGAAGGTCGGAGAGACTTGCAAGTAGGCTCTACCCCCACTAAATGGGGTAGCGCGCATCGATCGGTACCATCCTTGAGCTTCTCCGACTTTCGGAAGGGTTAGGGTTAGGGATGAAAGCACATAGGAGAAAGAGATATTCTTGAATAACTTTTTTTGTGAAGGTCGGAGAGACTTGCAAGTAGGCTCTACCCCCACTAAATGGGGTAGCGCGCATCGATCGGTACCATCCTTGAGCTTCTCCGACTTTCGGAAGGGTTAGGGTTAGGGTTAGGGATGAAAGCACATAGGAGAAAGAGATATTCTTGAATAACTTTTTTTGTGAAGGTCGGAGAGACTTGCAAGTAGGCTCTACCTCCACTAAATGGGGTAGCGCGCATCGATCGGTACCATCCTTGAGCTTCTCCGACTTTCGGAAGGGTTAGGGTTAGGGATGAAAGCACATAGGAGAAAGAGATATTCTTGAATAACTTTTTTTGTGAAGGTCGGAGAGACTTGCAAGTAGGCTCTACCCCCACTAAATGGGGTAGCGCGCATCGATCGGTACCATCCTTGAGCTTCTCCGACTTTCGGAAGGGTTAGGGTTAGGGTTAGGGATGAAAGCACATAGGAGAAAGAGATATTCTTGAATAACTTTTTTTGTGAAGGTCGGAGAGACTTGGAAAGTGGTTGCATCTGGACTAATTTGGGTCCTGCGGATCGATTGGTACCATCCCCGAGCTTGTACGACCTTCGGAAGAGGTCGACCGACGAAATTCCCCCAAATCTGAGGAGATATTCTTGAATAACTTTTTTTGTGAAGGTCGGAGAGACTTGCAAGTAGGCTCTACCCCCACTAAATGGGGTAGCGCGCATCGATCGGTACCATCCTTGAGCTTCTCCGACTTTCGGAAGGGTTAGGGTTAGGGTTAGGGATGAAAGCACATAGGAGAAAGAGATATTCTTGAATAACTTTTTTTGTGAAGGTCGGAGAGACTTGCAAGTAGGCTCTACCCCCACTAAATGGGGTTGCGCGCATCGATCAGTACCATCCTTGAGCTTCTCCGACTTTCGGAAGGGTTAGGGTTAGGGTTAGGGATGAAAGCACATAGGAGAAAGAGATATTCTTGAATAACTTTTTTTGTGAAGGTCGGAGAGACTTGCAAGTAGGCTCTACCCCCACTAAATGGGGTAGCGCGCATCGATTGATACCATCCTTGAGCTTCTCCGACTTTCGGAAGGGTTAGGGTTAGGGTTAGGGATGAAAGCACATAGGAGAAAGAGATATTCTTGAATAACTTTTTTTGTGAAGGTCGGAGAGACTTGCAAGTAGGCTCTACCCCCACTAAATGGGGTAGCGCGCATCGATCGGTACCATCCTTGAGCTTCTCCGACTTTCGGAAGGGTTAGGGTTAGGGTTAGGGATGAAAGCACATAGGAGAAAGAGATATTCTTGAATAACTTTTTTTGTGAAGGTCGGAGAGACTTGCAAGTAGGCTCTACCCCCACTAAATGGGGTAGCGCGCATCGATCGGTACCATCCTTGAGCTTCTCCGACTTTTGGAAGGGTTAGGGTTAGGGTTAGGGATGAAAGCACATAGGAGAAAGAGATATTCTTGAATAACTTTTTTTGTGAAGGTCGGAGAGACTTGGAAAGTGGTTGCATCTGGACTAATTTGGGTCCTGCGGATCGATTGGTACCATCCCCGAGCTTGTACGACCTTCGGAAGAGGTCGACCGACGAAATTCCCCCAAATCTGAGGAGATATTCTTGAATAACTTTTTTTGTGAAGGTCGGAGAGACTTGGAAAGTGGTTGCATCTGGACTAATTTGGGTCCTGCGGATCGATTGGTACCATCCCCGAGCTTGTACGACCTTCGGAAGAGGTCGACCGACGAAATTCCCCCAAATCTGAGGAGATATTCTTGAATAACTTTTTTTGTGAAGGTCGGAGAGACTTGCAAGTAGGCTCTACCCCCACTAAATGGGGTTGCGCGCATCGATCAGTACCATCCTTGAGCTTCTCCGACTTTCGGAAGGGTTAGGGTTAGGGTTAGGGATGAAAGCACATAGGAGAAAGAGATATTCTTGAATAACTTTTTTTGTGAAGGTCGGAGAGACTTGCAAGTAGGCTCTACCCCCACTAAATGGGGTAGCGCGCATCGATCGGTACCATCCTTGAGCTTCTCCGACTTTCGGAAGGGTTAGGGTTAGGGTTAGGGATGAAAGCACATAGGAGAAAGAGATATTCTTGAATAACTTTTTTTGTGAAGGTCGGAGAGACTTGCAAGTAGGCTCTACCCCCACTAAATGGGGTAGCGCGCATCGATCGGTACCATCCTTGAGCTTCTCCGACTTTCGGAAGGGTTAGGGTTAGGGTTAGGGATGAAAGCACATAGGAGAAAGAGATATTCTTGAATAACTTTTTTTGTGAAGGTCGGAGAGACTTGGAAAGTGGTTGCATCTGGACTAATTTGGGTCCTGCGGATCGATTGGTACCATCCCCGAGCTTGTACAACCTTCGGAAGAGGTCGACCGACGAAATTCCCCCAAATCTGAGGAGATATTCTTGAATAACTTTTTTTGTGAAGGTCGGAGAGACTTGCAAGTAGGCTCTACCCCCACTAAATGGGGTTGCGCGCATCGATCAGTACCATCCTTGAGCTTCTCCGACTTTCGGAAGGGTTAGGGTTAGGGTTAGGGATGAAAGCACATAGGAGAAAGAGATATTCTTGAATAACCTTTTTTGTGAAGGTCGGAGAGACTTGCAAGTAGGCTCTACCCCCACTAAATGGGGTAGCGCGCATCGATCGGTACCATCCTTGAGCTTCTCCGACTTTCGGAAGGGTTAGGGTTAGGGATGAAAGCACATAGGAGAAAGAGATATTCTTGAATAACTTTTTTTGTGAAGGTCGGAGAGACTTGCAAGTAGGCTCTACCCCCACTAAATGGGGTAGCGCGCATCGATCGGTACCATCCTTGAGCTTCTCCGACTTTCGGAAGGGTTAGGGTTAGGGTTAGGGATGAAAGCACATAGGAGAAAGAGATATTCTTGAATAACTTTTTTTGTGAAGGTCGGAGAGACTTGCAAGTAGGCTCTACCTCCACTAAATGGGGTAGCGCGCATCGATCGGTAACATCCTTGAGCTTCTCCGACTTTCGGAAGGGTTAGGGTTAGGGATGAAAGCACATAGGAGAAAGAGATATTCTTGAATAACTTTTTTTGTGAAGGTCGGAGAGACTTGCAAGTAGGCTCTACCCCCACTAAATGGGGTAGCGCGCATCGATCGGTACCATCCTTGAGCTTCTCCGACTTTCGGAAGGGTTAGGGTTAGGGTTAGGGATGAAAGCACATAGGAGAAAGAGATATTCTTGAATAACTTTTTTTGTGAAGGTCGGAGAGACTTGGAAAGTGGTTGCATCTGGACTAATTTGGGTCCTGCGGATCGATTGGTACCATCCCCGAGCTTGTACGACCTTCGGAAGAGGTCGACCGACGAAATTCCCCCAAATCTGAGGAGATATTCTTGAATAACTTTTTTTGTGAAGGTCGGAGAGACTTGCAAGTAGGCTCTACCCCCACTAAATGGGGTAGCGCGCATCGATCGGTACCATCCTTGAGCTTCTCCGACTTTCGGAAGGGTTAGGGTTAGGGTTAGGGATGAAAGCACATAGGAGAAAGAGATATTCTTGAATAACTTTTTTTGTGAAGGTCGGAGAGACTTGCAAGTAGGCTCTACCCCCACTAAATGGGGTTGCGCGCATCGATCAGTACCATCCTTGAGCTTCTCCGACTTTCGGAAGGGTTAGGGTTAGGGTTAGGGATGAAAGCACATAGGAGAAAGAGATATTCTTGAATAACTTTTTTTGTGAAGGTCGGAGAGACTTGCAAGTAGGCTCTACCCCCACTAAATGGGGTAGCGCGCATCGATTGGTACCATCCTTGAGCTTCTCCGACTTTCGGAAGGGTTAGGGTTAGGGTTAGGGATGAAAGCACATAGGAGAAAGAGATATTCTTGAATAACTTTTTTTGTGAAGGTCGGAGAGACTTGCAAGTAGGCTCTACCCCCACTAAATGGGGTAGCGCGCATCGATCGGTACCATCCTTGAGCTTCTCCGACTTTCGGAAGGGTTAGGGTTAGGGTTAGGGATGAAAGCACATAGGAGAAAGAGATATTCTTGAATAACTTTTTTTGTGAAGGTCGGAGAGACTTGCAAGTAGGCTCTACCCCCACTAAATGGGGTAGCGCGCATCGATCGGTACCATCCTTGAGCTTCTCCGACTTTTGGAAGGGTTAGGGTTAGGGTTAGGGATGAAAGCACATAGGAGAAAGAGATATTCTTGAATAACTTTTTTTGTGAAGGTCGGAGAGACTTGGAAAGTGGTTGCATCTGGACTAATTTGGGTCCTGCGGATCGATTGGTACCATCCCCGAGCTTGTACGACCTTCGGAAGAGGTCGACCGACGAAATTCCCCCAAATCTGAGGAGATATTCTTGAATAACTTTTTTTGTGAAGGTCGGAGAGACTTGGAAAGTGGTTGCATCTGGACTAATTTGGGTCCTGCGGATCGATTGGTACCATCCCCGAGCTTGTACGACCTTCGGAAGAGGTCGACCGACGAAATTCCCCCAAATCTGAGGAGATATTCTTGAATAACTTTTTTTGTGAAGGTCGGAGAGACTTGCAAGTAGGCTCTACCCCCACTAAATGGGGTTGCGCGCATCGATCAGTACCATCCTTGAGCTTCTCCGACTTTCGGAAGGGTTAGGGTTAGGGTTAGGGATGAAAGCACATAGGAGAAAGAGATATTCTTGAATAACTTTTTTTGTGAAGGTCGGAGAGACTTGCAAGTAGGCTCTACCCCCACTAAATGGGGTAGCGCGCATCGATCGGTACCATCCTTGAGCTTCTCCGACTTTCGGAAGGGTTAGGGTTAGGGTTAGGGATGAAAGCACATAGGAGAAAGAGATATTCTTGAATAACTTTTTTTGTGAAGGTCGGAGAGACTTGCAAGTAGGCTCTACCTCCACTAAATGGGGTAGCGCGCATCGATCGGTACCATCCTTGAGCTTCTCCGACTTTCGGAAGGGTTAGGGTTAGGGATGAAAGCACATAGGAGAAAGAGATATTCTTGAATAACTTTTTTTGTGAAGGTCGGAGAGACTTGCAAGTAGGCTCTACCCCCACTAAATGGGGTAGCGCGCATCGATCGGTACCATCCTTGAGCTTCTCCGACTTTCGGAAGGGTTAGGGTTAGGGTTAGGGATGAAAGCACATAGGAGAAAGAGATATTCTTGAATAACTTTTTTTGTGAAGGTCGGAGAGACTTGGAAAGTGGTTGCATCTGGACTAATTTGGGTCCTGCGGATCGATTGGTACCATCCCCGAGCTTGTACGACCTTCGGAAGAGGTCGACCGACGAAATTCCCCCAAATCTGAGGAGATATTCTTGAATAACTTTTTTTGTGAAGGTCGGAGAGACTTGCAAGTAGGCTCTACCCCCACTAAATGGGGTAGCGCGCATCGATCGGTACCATCCTTGAGCTTCTCCGACTTTCGGAAGGGTTAGGGTTAGGGTTAGGGATGAAAGCACATAGGAGAAAGAGATATTCTTGAATAACTTTTTTTGTGAAGGTCGGAGAGACTTGCAAGTAGGCTCTACCCCCACTAAATGGGGTAGCGCGCATCGATCGGTACCATCCTTGAGCTTCTCCGACTTTCGGAAGGGTTAGGGTTAGGGTTAGGGATGAAAGCACATAGGAGAAAGAGATATTCTTGAATAACTTTTTTTGTGAAGGTCGGAGAGACTTGGAAAGTGGTTGCATCTGGACTAATTTGGGTCCTGCGGATCGATTGGTACCATCCCCGAGCTTGTACAACCTTCGGAAGAGGTCGACCGACGAAATTCCCCCAAATCTGAGGAGATATTCTTGAATAACTTTTTTTGTGAAGGTCGGAGAGACTTGCAAGTAGGCTCTACCCCCACTAAATGGGGTTGCGCGCATCGATCAGTACCATCCTTGAGCTTCTCCGACTTTCGGAAGGGTTAGGGTTAGGGTTAGGGATGAAAGCACATAGGAGAAAGAGATATTCTTGAATAACCTTTTTTGTGAAGGTCGGAGAGACTTGCAAGTAGGCTCTACCCCCACTAAATGGGGTAGCGCGCATCGATCGGTACCATCCTTGAGCTTCTCCGACTTTCGGAAGGGTTAGGATTAGGGATGAAAGCACATAGGAGAAAGAGATATTCTTGAATAACTTTTTTTGTGAAGGTCGGAGAGACTTGCAAGTAGGCTCTACCCCCACTAAATGGGGTAGCGCGCATCGATCGGTACCATCCTTGAGCTTCTCCGACTTTCGGAAGGGTTAGGGTTAGGGTTAGGGATGAAAGCACATAGGAGAAAGAGATATTCTTGAATAACTTTTTTTGTGAAGGTCGGAGAGACTTGCAAGTAGGCTCTACCTCCACTAAATGGGGTAGCGCGCATCGATCGGTACCATCCTTGAGCTTCTCCGACTTTCGGAAGGGTTAGGGTTAGGGATGAAAGCACATAGGAGAAAGAGATATTCTTGAATAACTTTTTTTGTGAAGGTCGGAGAGACTTGGAAAGTGGTTGCATCTGGACTAATTTGGGTCCTGCGGATCGATTGGTACCATCCCCGAGCTTGTACGACCTTCGGAAGAGGTCGACCGACGAAATTCCCCCAAATCTGAGGAGATATTCTTGAATAACTTTTTTTGTGAAGGTCGGAGAGACTTGCAAGTAGGCTCTACCCCCACTAAATGGGGTAGCGCGCATCGATCGGTACCATCCTTGAGCTTCTCCGACTTTCGGAAGGGTTAGGGTTAGGGTTAGGGATGAAAGCACATAGGAGAAAGAGATATTCTTGAATAACTTTTTTTGTGAAGGTCGGAGAGACTTGCAAGTAGGCTCTACCCCCACTAAATGGGGTAGCGCGCATCGATCGGTACCATCCTTGAGCTTCTCCGACTTTCGGAAGGGTTAGGGTTAGGGTTAGGGATGAAAGCACATAGGAGAAAGAGATATTCTTGAATAACTTTTTTTGTGAAGGTCGGAGAGACTTGGAAAGTGGTTGCATCTGGACTAATTTGGGTCCTGCGGATCGATTGGTACCATCCCCGAGCTTGTACAACCTTCGGAAGAGGTCGACCGACGAAATTCCCCCAAATCTGAGGAGATATTCTTGAATAACTTTTTTTGTGAAGGTCGGAGAGACTTGCAAGTAGGCTCTACCCCCACTAAATGGGGTTGCGCGCATCGATCAGTACCATCCTTGAGCTTCTCCGACTTTCGGAAGGGTTAGGGTTAGGGTTAGGGATGAAAGCACATAGGAGAAAGAGATATTCTTGAATAACCTTTTTTGTGAAGGTCGGAGAGACTTGCAAGTAGGCTCTACCCCCACTAAATGGGGTAGCGCGCATCGATCGGTACCATCCTTGAGCTTCTCCGACTTTCGGAAGGGTTAGGGTTAGGGATGAAAGCACATAGGAGAAAGAGATATTCTTGAATAACTTTTTTTGTGAAGGTCGGAGAGACTTGCAAGTAGGCTCTACCCCCACTAAATGGGGTAGCGCGCATCGATCGGTACCATCCTTGAGCTTCTCCGACTTTCGGAAGGGTTAGGGTTAGGGTTAGGGATGAAAGCACATAGGAGAAAGAGATATTCTTGAATAACTTTTTTTGTGAAGGTCGGAGAGACTTGCAAGTAGGCTCTACCTCCACTAAATGGGGTAGCGCGCATCGATCGGTACCATCCTTGAGCTTCTCCGACTTTCGGAAGGGTTAGGGTTAGGGATGAAAGCACATAGGAGAAAGAGATATTCTTGAATAACTTTTTTTGTGAAGGTCGGAGAGACTTGCAAGTAGGCTCTACCCCCACTAAATGGGGTAGCGCGCATCGATCGGTACCATCCTTGAGCTTCTCCGACTTTCGGAAGGGTTAGGGTTAGGGTTAGGGATGAAAGCACATAGGAGAAAGAGATATTCTTGAATAACTTTTTTTGTGAAGGTCGGAGAGACTTGGAAAGTGGTTGCATCTGGACTAATTTGGGTCCTGCGGATCGATTGGTACCATCCCCGAGCTTGTACGACCTTCGGAAGAGGTCGACCGACGAAATTCCCCCAAATCTGAGGAGATATTCTTGAATAACTTTTTTTGTGAAGGTCGGAGAGACTTGCAAGTAGGCTCTACCCCCACTAAATGGGGTAGCGCGCATCGATCGGTACCATCCTTGAGCTTCTCCGACTTTCGGAAGGGTTAGGGTTAGGGTTAGGGATGAAAGCACATAGGAGAAAGAGATATTCTTGAATAACTTTTTTTGTGAAGGTCGGAGAGACTTGCAAGTAGGCTCTACCCCCACTAAATGGGGTAGCGCGCATCGATCGGTACCATCCTTGAGCTTCTCCGACTTTCGGAAGGGTTAGGGTTAGGGTTAGGGATGAAAGCACATAGGAGAAAGAGATATTCTTGAATAACTTTTTTTGTGAAGGTCGGAGAGACTTGGAAAGTGGTTGCATCTGGACTAATTTGGGTCCTGCGGATCGATTGGTACCATCCCCGAGCTTGTACAACCTTCGGAAGAGGTCGACCGACGAAATTCCCCCAAATCTGAGGAGATATTCTTGAATAACTTTTTTTGTGAAGGTCGGAGAGACTTGCAAGTAGGCTCTACCCCCACTAAATGGGGTTGCGCGCATCGATCAGTACCATCCTTGAGCTTCTCCGACTTTCGGAAGGGTTAGGGTTAGGGTTAGGGATGAAAGCACATAGGAGAAAGAGATATTCTTGAATAACCTTTTTTGTGAAGGTCGGAGAGACTTGCAAGTAGGCTCTACCCCCACTAAATGGGGTAGCGCGCATCGATCGGTACCATCCTTGAGCTTCTCCGACTTTCGGAAGGGTTAGGGTTAGGGATGAAAGCACATAGGAGAAAGAGATATTCTTGAATAACTTTTTTTGTGAAGGTCGGAGAGACTTGCAAGTAGGCTCTACCCCCACTAAATGGGGTAGCGCGCATCGATCGGTACCATCCTTGAGCTTCTCCGACTTTCGGAAGGGTTAGGGTTAGGGTTAGGGATGAAAGCACATAGGAGAAAGAGATATTCTTGAATAACTTTTTTTGTGAAGGTCGGAGAGACTTGGAAAGTGGTTGCATCTGGACTAATTTGGGTCCTGCAGATCGATTGGTACCATCCCCGAGCTTGTACGACCTTCGGAAGAGGTCGACCGACGAAATTCCCCCAAATCTGAGGAGATATTCTTGAATAACTTTTTTTGTGAAGGTCGGAGAGACTTGCAAGTAGGCTCTACCCCCACTAAATGGGGTAGCGCACATCGATCGGTACCATCCTTGAGCTTCTCCGACTTTCGGAAGGGTTAGGGTTAGGGTTAGGGATGAAAACACATAGGAGAAAGAGATATTCTTGAATAACTTTTTTTGTGAAGGTCGGAGAGACTTGCAAGTAGGCTCTACCCCCACTAAATGGGGTAGCGCGCATCGATCGGTACCATCCTTGAGCTTCTCCGACTTTTGGAAGGGTTAGGGTTAGGGTTAGGGTTAGGGATGAAAGCACATAGGAGAAAGAGATATTCTTGAATAACTTTTTTTGTGAAGGTCGGAAAGACTTGGAAAGTGGTTGCATCTGGACTAATTTGGGTCCTGCGGATCGATTGGTACCATCCCCGAGCTTGTACGACCTTCGGAAGAGGTCGACCGACGAAATTCCCCCAAATCTGAGGAGATATTCTTGAATAACTTTTTTTGTGAAGGTCGGAGAGACTTGCAAGTAGGCTCTACCCCCACTAAATGGGGTAGCGCACATCGATCGGTACCATCCTTGAGCTTCTCCGACTTTCGGAAGGGTTAGGGTTAGGGTTAGGGATGAAAGCACATAGGAGAAAGAGATATTCTTGAATAACTTTTTTTGTGAAGGTCGGAGAGACTTGGAAAGTGGTTGCATCTCGACTAATTTGGGTCCTGCGGATCGATTGGTACCATCCCCGAGCTTGTACGACCTTCTGAAGAGGTCGACCGACGAAATTCCCCCAAATCTGAGGAGATATTCTTGAATAACTTTTTTTGTGAAGGTCGGAGAGACTTGCAAGTAGGCTCTACCCCCACTAAATGGGGTAGCGCGCATCGATCGGTACCATCCTTGAGCTTCTCCGACTTTCGGAAGGGTTAGGGTTAGGGTTAGGGATGAAAGCACATAGGAGAAAGAGATATTCTTGAATAACTTTTTTTGTGAAGGTCGGAGAGACTTGCAAGTAGGCTCTACCCCCACTAAATGGGGTAGCGCGCATCGATCGGTACCATCCTTGAGCTTCTCCGACTTTCGGAAGGGTTAGGGTTAGGGTTAGGGATGAAAGCACATAGGAGAAAGAGATATTCTTGAATAACTTTTTTTGTGAAGGTCGGAGAGACTTGGAAAGTGGTTGCATCTGGACTAATTTGGGTCCTGCAGATCGATTGGTACCATCCCCGAGCTTGTACGACCTTCGGAAGAGGTCGACCGACGAAATTCCCCCAAATCTGAGGAGATATTCTTGAATAACTTTTTTTGTGAAGGTCGGAGAGACTTGCAAGTAGGCTCTACCCCCACTAAATGGGGTAGCGCGCATCGATCGGTACCATCCTTGAGCTTCTCCGACTTTCGGAAGGGTTAGGGTTAGGGTTAGGGATGAAAGCACATAGGAGAAAGAGATATTCTTGAATAACTTTTTTTGTGAAGGTCGGAGAGACTTGGAAAGTGGTTGCATCTGGACTAGTTTGGGTCCTGCAGATCGATTGGTACCATCCCCGAGCTTGTACGACCTTCGGAAGAGGTCGACCGACGAAATTCCCCCAAATCTGAGGAGATATTCTTGAATAACTTTTTTTGTGAAGGTCGGAGAGACTTGCAAGTAGGCTCTACCCCCACTAAATGGGGTAGCGCACATCGATCGGTACCATCCTTGAGCTTCTCCGACTTTCGGAAGGGTTAGGGTTAGGGTTAGGGATGAAAACACATAGGAGAAAGAGATATTCTTGAATAACTTTTTTTGTGAAGGTCGGAGAGACTTGCAAGTAGGCTCTACCCCCACTAAATGGGGTAGCGCGCATCGATCGGTACCATCCTTGAGCTTCTCCGACTTTTGGAAGGGTTAGGGTTAGGGTTAGGGTTAGGGATGAAAGCACATAGGAGAAAGAGATATTCTTGAATAACTTTTTTTGTGAAGGTCGGAAAGACTTGGAAAGTGGTTGCATCTGGACTAATTTGGGTCCTGCGGATCGATTGGTACCATCCCCGAGCTTGTACGACCTTCGGAAGAGGTCGACCGACGAAATTCCCCCAAATCTGAGGAGATATTCTTGAATAACTTTTTTTGTGAAGGTCGGAGAGACTTGCAAGTAGGCTCTACCCCCACTAAATGGGGTAGCGCACATCGATCGGTACCATCCTTGAGCTTCTCCGACTTTCGGAAGGGTTAGGGTTAGGGTTAGGGATGAAAGCACATAGGAGAAAGAGATATTCTTGAATAACTTTTTTTGTGAAGGTCGGAGAGACTTGGAAAGTGGTTGCATCTGGACTAATTTGGGTCCTGCGGATCGATTGGTACCATCCCCGAGCTTGTACGACCTTCGGAAGAGGTCGACCGACGAAATTCCCCCAAATCTGAGGAGATATTCTTGAATAACTTTTTTTGTGAAGGTCGGAAAGACTTGCAAGTAGGCTCTACCCCCACTAAATGGGGTAGCGCGCATCGATCGGTACCATCCTTGAGCTTCTCCGACTTTCGGAAGGGTTAGGGTTAGGGTTAGGGATGAAAGCACATAGGAGAAAGAGATATTCTTGAATAACTTTTTTTGTGAAGGTCGGAGAGACTTGCAAGTAGGCTCTACCCCCACTAAATGGGGTAGCGCGCATCGATCGGTACCATCCTTGAGCTTCTCCGACTTTCGGAAGGGTTAGGGTTAGGGTTAGGGATGAAAGCACATAGGAGAAAGAGATATTCTTGAATAACTTTTTTTGTGAAGGTCGGAGAGACTTGGAAAGTGGTTGCATCTGGACTAATTTGGGTCCTGCAGATCGATTGGTACCATCCCCGAGCTTGTACGACCTTCGGAAGAGGTCGACCGACGAAATTCCCCCAAATCTGAGGAGATATTCTTGAATAACTTTTTTTGTGAAGGTCGGAGAGACTTGCAAGTAGGCTCTACCCCCACTAAATGGGGTAGCGCACATCGATCGGTACCATCCTTGAGCTTCTCCGACTTTCGGAAGGGTTAGGGTTAGGGTTAGGGATGAAAGCACATAGGAGAAAGAGATATTCTTGAATAACTTTTTTTGTGAAGGTCGGAGAGACTTGCAAGTAGGCTCTACCCCCACTAAATGGGGTAGCGCGCATCGATCGGTACCATCCTTGAGCTTCTCCGACTTTTGGAAGGGTTAGGGTTAGGGTTAGGGATGAAAGCACATAGGAGAAAGAGATATTCTTGAATAACTTTTTTTGTGAAGGTCGGAAAGACTTGGAAAGTGGTTGCATCTGGACTAATTTGGGTCCTGCGGATCGATTGGTACCATCCCCGAGCTTGTACGACCTTCGGAAGAGGTCGACCGACGAAATTCCCCCAAATCTGAGGAGATATTCTTGAATAACTTTTTTTGTGAAGGTCGGAGAGACTTGCAAGTAGGCTCTACCCCCACTAAATGGGGTAGCGCACATCGATCGGTACCATCCTTGAGCTTCTCCGACTTTCGGAAGGGTTAGGGTTAGGGTTAGGGATGAAAGCACATAGGAGAAAGAGATATTCTTGAATAACTTTTTTTGTGAAGGTCGGAGAGACTTGCAAGTAGGCTCTACCCCCACTAAATGGGGTAGCGCGCATCGATCGGTACCATCCTTGAGCTTCTCCGACTTTTGGAAGGGTTAGGGTTAGGGTTAGGGATGAAAGCACATAGGAGAAAGAGATATTCTTGAATAACTTTTTTTGTGAAGGTCGGAGAGACTTGCAAGTAGGCTCTACCCCCACTAAATGGGGTAGCGCGCATCGATCGGTACCATCCTTGAGCTTCTCCGACTTTCGGAAGGGTTAGGGTTAGGGTTAGGGATGAAAGCACATAGGAGAAAGAGATATTCTTGAATAACTTTTTTTGTGAAGGTCGGAGAGACTTGCAAGTAGGCTCTACCCCCACTAAATGGGGTAGCGCGCATCGATCGGTACCATCCTTGAGCTTCTCCGACTTTCGGAAGGGTTAGGGTTAGGGTTAGGGATGAAAGCACATAGGAGAAAGAGATATTCTTGAATAACTTTTTTTGTGAAGGTCGGAGAGACTTGCAAGTAGGCTCTACCCCCACTAAATGGGGTAGCGCGCATCGATCGGTACCATCCTTGAGCTTCTCCGACTTTCGGAAGGGTTAGGGTTAGGGTTAGGGATGAAAGCACATAGGAGAAAGAGATATTCTTGAATAACTTTTTTTGTGAAGGTCGGAGAGACTTGGAAAGTGGTTGCATCTGGACTAATTTGGGTCCTGCAGATCGATTGGTACCATCCCCGAGCTTGTACGACCTTCGGAAGAGGTCGACCGACGAAATTCCCCCAAATCTGAGAAGATATTCTTGAATAACTTTTTTTGTGAAGGTCGGAGAGACTTGCAAGTAGGCTCTACCCCCACTAAATGGGGTAGCGCACATCGATCGGTACCATCCTTGAGCTTCTCCGACTTTCGGAAGGGTTAGGGTTAGGGTTAGGGATGAAAGCACATAGGAGAAAGAGATATTCTTGAATAACTTTTTTTGTGAAGGTCGGAGAGACTTGCAAGTAGGCTCTACCCCCACTAAATGGGGTAGCGCGCATCGATCGGTACCATCCTTGAGCTTCTCCGACTTTTGGAAGGGTTAGGGTTAGGGTTAGGGATGAAAGCACATAGGAGAAAGAGATATTCTTGAATAACTTTTTTTGTGAAGGTCGGAAAGACTTGGAAAGTGGTTGCATCTGGACTAATTTGGGTCCTGCGGATCGATTGGTACCATCCCCGAGCTTGTACGACCTTCGGAAGAGGTCGACCGACGAAATTCCCCCAAATCTGAGGAGATATTCTTGAATAACTTTTTTTGTGAAGGTCGGAGAGACTTGCAAGTAGGCTCTACCCCCACTAAATGGGGTAGCGCACATCGATCGGTACCATCCTTGAGCTTCTCCGACTTTCGGAAGGGTTAGGGTTAGGGTTAGGGATGAAAGCACATAGGAGAAAGAGATATTCTTGAATAACTTTTTTTGTGAAGGTCGGAGAGACTTGCAAGTAGGCTCTACCCCCACTAAATGGGGTAGCGCGCATCGATCGGTACCATCCTTGAGCTTCTCCGACTTTTGGAAGGGTTAGGGTTAGGGTTAGGGATGAAAGCACATAGGAGAAAGAGATATTCTTGAATAACTTTTTTTGTGAAGGTCGGAGAGACTTGCAAGTAGGCTCTACCCCCACTAAATGGGGTAGCGCGCATCGATCGGTACCATCCTTGAGCTTCTCCGACTTTCGGAAGGGTTAGGGTTAGGGTTAGGGATGAAAGCACATAGGAGAAAGAGATATTCTTGAATAACTTTTTTTGTGAAGGTCGGAGAGACTTGCAAGTAGGCTCTACCCCCACTAAATGGGGTAGCGCGCATCGATCGGTACCATCCTTGAGCTTCTCCGACTTTCGGAAGGGTTAGGGTTAGGGTTAGGGATGAAAGCACATAGGAGAAAGAGATATTCTTGAATAACTTTTTTTGTGAAGGTCGGAGAGACTTGCAAGTAGGCTCTACCCCCACTAAATGGGGTAGCGCGCATCGATCGGTACCATCTTTGAGCTTCTCCGACTTTCGGAAGGGTTAGGGTTAGGGTTAGGGATGAAAGCACATAGGAGAAAGAGATATTCTTGAATAACTTTTTTTTTGAAGGTCGGAGAGACTTGCAAGTAGGCTCTACCCCCACTAAATGGGGTAGCGCGCATCGATCGGTACCATCCTTGAGCTTCTCCGACTTTCGGAAGGGTTAGGGTTAGGGTTAGGGATGAAAGCACATAGGAGAAAGAGATATTCTTGAATAACTTTTTTTGTGAAGGTCGGAGAGACTTGAAAAGTGGTTGCATCTGGACTAATTTGGGTCCTGCGGATCGATTGGTACCATCCCCGAGCTTGTACGACCTTCGGAAGAGGTCGACCGACGAAATTCCCCCAAATCTGAGGAGATATTCTTGAATAACTTTTTTTGTGAAGGTCGGAGAGACTTGCAAGTAGGCTCTACCCCCACTAAATGGGGTAGCGCACATCGATCGGTACCATCCTTGAGCTTCTCCGACTTTCGGAAGGGTTAGGGTTAGGGTTAGGGATGAAAGCACATAGGAGAAAGAGATATTCTTGAATAACTTTTTTTGTGAAGGTCGGAGAGACTTGCAAGTAGGCTCTACCCCCACTAAATGGGGTAGCGCGCATCGATCGGTACCATCCTTGAGCTTCTCCGACTTTCGGAAGGGTTAGGGTTAGGGTTAGGGATGAAAGCACATAGGAGAAAGAGATATTCTTGAATAACTTTTTTTGTGAAGGTCGGAGAGACTTGCAAGTAGGCTCTACCCCCACTAAATGGGGTAGCGCGCATCGATCGGTACCATCCTTGAGCTTCTCCGACTTTCGGAAGGGTTAGGGTTAGGGTTAGGGATGAAAGCACATAGGAGAAAGAGATATTCTTGAATAACTTTTTTTGTGAAGGTCGGAGAGACTTGCAAGTAGGCTCTACCCCCACTAAATGGGGTAGCGCGCATCGATCGGTACCATCCTTGAGCTTCTCCGACTTTCGGAAGGGTTAGGGTTAGGGTTAGGGATGAAAGCACATAGGAGAAAGAGATATTCTTGAATAACTTTTTTTTTGAAGGTCGGAGAGACTTGCAAGTAGGCTCTACCCCCACTAAATGGGGTAACGCGCATCGATCGGTACCATCCTTGAGCTTCTCCGACTTTCGGAAGGGTTAGGGTTAGGGTTAGGGATGAAAGCACATAGGAGAAAGAGATATTCTTGAATAACTTTTTTTGTGAAGGTCGGAGAGACTTGGCAAGTGGTTGCATCTGGACTAATTTGGGTCCTGCGGATCGATTGGTACCATCCCCGAGCTTGTACGACCTTCGGAAGAGGTCGACCGACGAAATTCCCCCAAATCTGAGGAGATATTCTTGAATAACTTTTTTTGTGAAGGTCGGAGAGACTTTCAAGTAGGCTCTACCCCCACTAAATGGGGTAGCGCACATCGATCGGTACCATCCTTGAGCTTCTCCGACTTTCGGAAGGGTTAGGGTTAGGGTTAGGGATGAAAGCACATAGGAGAAAGAGATATTCTTGAATAACTTTTTTTGTGAAGGTCGGAGAGACTTGCAAGTAGGCTCTACCCCCACTAAATGGGGTAGCGCGCATCGATCGGTACCATCCTTGAGCTTCTCCGACTTTTGGAAGGGTTAGGGTTAGGGTTAGGGATGAAAGCACATAGGAGAAAGAGATATTCTTGAATAACTTTTTTTGTGAAGGTCGGAGAGACTTGGAAAGTGGTTGCATCTGGACTAATTTGGGTCCTGCAGATCGATTGGTACCATCCCCGAGCTTGTACGACCTTCGGAAGAGGTCGACCGACGAAATTCCCCCAAATCTGAGGAGATATTCTTGAATAACTTTTTTTGTGAAGGTCGGAGAGACTTGCAAGTAGGCTCTACCCCCACTAAATGGGGTAGCGCACATCGATCAGTACCATCCTTGAGCTTCTCCGACTTTCGGAAGGGTTAGGGTTAGGGTTAGGGATGAAAGCACATAGGAGAAAGAGATATTCTTGAATAACTTTTTTTGTGAAGGTCGGAGAGACTTGCAAGTAGGCTCTACCCCCACTAAATGGGGTAGCGCGCATCGATCGGTACCATCCTTGAGCTTCTCCGACTTTTGGAAGGGTTAGGGTTAGGGTTAGGGATGAAAGCACATAGGAGAAAGAGATATTCTTGAATAACTTTTTTTGTGAAGGTCGGAGAGACTTGCAAGTAGGCTCTACCCCCACTAAATGGGGTAGCGCGCATCGATCGGTACCATCCTTGAGCTTCTCCGACTTTCGGAAGGGTTAGGGTTAGGGTTAGGGATGAAAGCACATAGGAGAAAGAGATATTCTTGAATAACTTTTTTTGTGAAGGTCGGAGAGACTTGCAAGTAGGCTCTACCCCCACTAAATGGGGTAGCGCATCGATCGGTACCATCCTTGAGCTTCTCCGACTTTCGGAAGGGTTAGGGTTAGGGTTAGGGATGAAAGCACATAGGAGAAAGAGATATTCTTGAATAACTTTTTTTGTGAAGGTCGGAGAGACTTGCAAGTAGGCTCTACCCCCACTAAATGGGGTAGCGCGCATCGATCGGTACCATCCCTGAGCTTCTCCGACTTTCGGAAGGGTTAGGGTTAGGGTTAGGGATGAAAGCACATAGGAGAAAGAGATATTCTTGAATAACTTTTTTTGTGAAGGTCGGAGAGACTTGGAAAGTGGTTGCATCTGGACTAATTTGGGTCCTGCGGATCGATTGGTACCATCCCCGAGCTTGTACGACCTTCGGAAGAGGTCGACCGACGAAATTCCCCCAAATCTGAGGAGATATTCTTGAATAACTTTTTTTGTGAAGGTCGGAGAGACTTGCAAGTAGGCTCTACCCCCACTAAATGGGGTTGCGCGCATCGATCGGTACCATCCTTGAGCTTCTCCGACTTTCGGAAGGGTTAGGGTTAGGGTTAGGGATGAAAGCACATAGGAGAAAGAGATATTCTTGAATAACTTTTTTTGTGAAGGTCGGAGAGACTTGCAAGTAGGCTCTACCCCCACTAAATGGGGTAGCGCGCATCGATCGGTACCATCCTTGAGCTTCTCCGACTTTCGGAAGGGTTAGGGTTAGGGTTAGGGATGAAAGCACATAGGAGAAAGAGATATTCTTGAATAACTTTTTTTGTGAAGGTCGGAGAGACTTGAAAAGTGGTTGCATCTGGACTAATTTGGGTCCTGCGGATCGATTGGTACCATCCCCGAGCTTGTACGACCTTCGGAAGAGGTCGACCGACGAAATTCCCCCAAATCTGAGGAGATATTCTTGAATAACTTTTTTTGTGAAGGTCGGAGAGACTTGCAAGTAGGCTCTACCCCCACTAAATGGGGTAGCGCACATCGATCGGTACCATCCTTGAGCTTCTCCGACTTTCGGAAGGGTTAGGGTTAGGGATGAAAGCACATAGGAGAAAGAGATATTCTTGAATAACTTTTTTTGTGAAGGTCGGAGAGACTTGCAAGTAGGCTCTACCCCCACTAAATGGGGTAGCGCGCATCGATCGGTACCATCCTTGAGCTTCTCCGACTTTTGGAAGGGTTAGGGTTAGGGTTAGGGATGAAAGCACATAGGAGAAAGAGATATTCTTGAATAACTTTTTTTGTGAAGGTCGGAGAGACTTGGAAAGTGGTTGCATCTGGACTAATTTGGGTCCTGCAGATCGATTGGTACCATCCCCGAGCTTGTACGACCTTCGGAAGAGGTCGACCGACGAAATTCCCCCAAATCTGAGGAGATATTCTCGAATAACTTTTTTTGTGAAGGTCGGAGAGACTTGCAAGTAGGCTCTACCCCCACTAAATGGGGTAGCGCACATCGATCAGTACCATCCTTGAGCTTCTCCGACTTTCGGAAGGGTTAGGGTTAGGGATGAAAGCACATAGGAGAAAGAGATATTCTTGAATAACTTTTTTTGTGAAGGTCGGAGAGACTTGCAAGTAGGCTCTACCCCCACTAAATGGGGTAGCGCACATCGATCGGTACCATCCTTGAGCTTCTCCGACTTTCGGAAGGGTTAGGGTTAGGGTTAGGGATGAAAGCACATAGGAGAAAGAGATATTCTTGAATAACTTTTTTTGTGAAGGTCAGAGAGACTTGCAAGTAGGCTCTACCCCCACTAAATGGGGTAGCGCGCATCGATCGGTACCATCCTTGAGCTTCTCCGACTTTCGGAAGGGTTAGGGTTAGGGTTAGGGATGAAAGCACATAGGAGAAAGAGATATTCTTGAATAACTTTTTTTGTGAAGGTCGGAGAGACTTGGAAAGTGGTTGCATCTGGACTAATTTGGGTCCTGCGGATCGATTGGTACCATCCCCGAGCTTGTACGACCTTCGGAAGAGGTCGACCGACGAAATTCCCCCAAATCTGAGGAGATATTCTTGAATAACTTTTTTTGTGAAGGTCGGAGAGACTTGCAAGTAGGCTCTACCCCCACTAAATGGGGTTGCGCGCATCGATCGGTACCATCCTTGAGCTTCTCCGACTTTCGGAAGGGTTAGGGTTAGGGTTAGGGATGAAAGCACATAGGAGAAAGAGATATTCTTGAATAACTTTTTTTGTGAAGGTCGGAGAGACTTGCAAGTAGGCTCTACCCCCACTAAATGGGGTAGCGCGCATCGATCGGTACCATCCTTGAGCTTCTCCGACTTTCGGAAGGGTTAGGGTTAGGGTTAGGGATGAAAGCACATAGGAGAAAGAGATATTCTTGAATAACTTTTTTTGTGAAGGTCGGAGAGACTTGGAAAGTGGTTGCATCTGGACTAGTTTGGGTCCTGCAGATCGATTGGTACCATCCCCGAGCTTGTACGACCTTCGGAAGAGGTCGACCGACGAAATTCCCCCAAATCTGAGGAGATATTCTTGAATAACTTTTTTTGTGAAGGTCGGAGAGACTTGCAAGTAGGCTCTACCCCCACTAAATGGGGTAGCGCACATCGATCGGTACCATCCTTGAGCTTCTCCGACTTTCGGAAGGGTTAGGGTTAGGGTTAGGGATGAAAACACATAGGAGAAAGAGATATTCTTGAATAACTTTTTTTGTGAAGGTCGGAGAGACTTGCAAGTAGGCTCTACCCCCACTAAATGGGGTAGCGCGCATCGATCGGTACCATCCTTGAGCTTCTCCGACTTTTGGAAGGGTTAGGGTTAGGGTTAGGGTTAGGGATGAAAGCACATAGGAGAAAGAGATATTCTTGAATAACTTTTTTTGTGAAGGTCGGAAAGACTTGGAAAGTGGTTGCATCTGGACTAATTTGGGTCCTGCGGATCGATTGGTACCATCCCCGAGCTTGTACGACCTTCGGAAGAGGTCGACCGACGAAATTCCCCCAAATCTGAGGAGATATTCTTGAATAACTTTTTTTGTGAAGGTCGGAGAGACTTGCAAGTAGGCTCTACCCCCACTAAATGGGGTAGCGCACATCGATCGGTACCATCCTTGAGCTTCTCCGACTTTCGGAAGGGTTAGGGTTAGGGTTAGGGATGAAAGCACATAGGAGAAAGAGATATTCTTGAATAACTTTTTTTGTGAAGGTCGGAGAGACTTGCAAGTAGGCTCTACCCCCACTAAATGGGGTAGCGCGCATCGATCGGTACCATCCTTGAGCTTCTCCGACTTTCGGAAGGGTTAGGGTTAGGGTTAGGGATGAAAGCACATAGGAGAAAGAGATATTCTTGAATAACTTTTTTTGTGAAGGTCGGAGAGACTTGGAAAGTGGTTGCATCTGGACTAATTTGGGTCCTGCAGATCGATTGGTACCATCCCCGAGCTTGTACGACCTTCGGAAGAGGTCGACCGACGAAATTCCCCCAAATCTGAGGAGATATTCTTGAATAACTTTTTTTGTGAAGGTCGGAGAGACTTGCAAGTAGGCTCTACCCCCACTAAATGGGGTAGCGCACATCGATCGGTACCATCCTTGAGCTTCTCCGACTTTCGGAAGGGTTAGGGTTAGGGATGAAAGCACATAGGAGAAAGAGATATTCTTGAATAACTTTTTTTGTGAAGGTCGGAGAGACTTGCAAGTAGGCTCTACCCCCACTAAATGGGGTAGCGCGCATCGATCGGTACCATCCTTGAGCTTCTCCGACTTTTGGAAGGGTTAGGGTTAGGGTTAGGGATGAAAGCACATAGGAGAAAGAGATATTCTTGAATAACTTTTTTTGTGAAGGTCGGAGAGACTTGGAAAGTGGTTGCATCTGGACTAATTTGGGTCCTGCAGATCGATTGGTACCATCCCCGAGCTTGTACGACCTTCGGAAGAGGTCGACCGACGAAATTCCCCCAAATCTGAGGAGATATTCTCGAATAACTTTTTTTGTGAAGGTCGGAGAGACTTGCAAGTAGGCTCTACCCCCACTAAATGGGGTAGCGCACATCGATCAGTACCATCCTTGAGCTTCTCCGACTTTCGGAAGGGTTAGGGTTAGGGATGAAAGCACATAGGAGAAAGAGATATTCTTGAATAACTTTTTTTGTGAAGGTCGGAGAGACTTGCAAGTAGGCTCTACCCCCACTAAATGGGGTAGCGCACATCGATCGGTACCATCCTTGAGCTTCTCCGACTTTCGGAAGGGTTAGGGTTAGGGTTAGGGATGAAAGCACATAGGAGAAAGAGATATTCTTGAATAACTTTTTTTGTGAAGGTCAGAGAGACTTGCAAGTAGGCTCTACCCCCACTAAATGGGGTAGCGCGCATCGATCGGTACCATCCTTGAGCTTCTCCGACTTTCGGAAGGGTTAGGGTTAGGGTTAGGGATGAAAGCACATAGGAGAAAGAGATATTCTTGAATAACTTTTTTTGTGAAGGTCGGAGAGACTTGGAAAGTGGTTGCATCTGGACTAATTTGGGTCCTGCGGATCGATTGGTACCATCCCCGAGCTTGTACGACCTTCGGAAGAGGTCGACCGACGAAATTCCCCCAAATCTGAGGAGATATTCTTGAATAACTTTTTTTGTGAAGGTCGGAGAGACTTGCAAGTAGGCTCTACCCCCACTAAATGGGGTTGCGCGCATCGATCGGTACCATCCTTGAGCTTCTCCGACTTTCGGAAGGGTTAGGGTTAGGGTTAGGGATGAAAGCACATAGGAGAAAGAGATATTCTTGAATAACTTTTTTTGTGAAGGTCGGAGAGACTTGCAAGTAGGCTCTACCCCCACTAAATGGGGTAGCGCGCATCGATCGGTACCATCCTTGAGCTTCTCCGACTTTCGGAAGGGTTAGGGTTAGGGTTAGGGATGAAAGCACATAGGAGAAAGAGATATTCTTGAATAACTTTTTTTGTGAAGGTCGGAGAGACTTGGAAAGTGGTTGCATCTGGACTAGTTTGGGTCCTGCAGATCGATTGGTACCATCCCCGAGCTTGTACGACCTTCGGAAGAGGTCGACCGACGAAATTCCCCCAAATCTGAGGAGATATTCTTGAATAACTTTTTTTGTGAAGGTCGGAGAGACTTGCAAGTAGGCTCTACCCCCACTAAATGGGGTAGCGCACATCGATCGGTACCATCCTTGAGCTTCTCCGACTTTCGGAAGGGTTAGGGTTAGGGTTAGGGATGAAAACACATAGGAGAAAGAGATATTCTTGAATAACTTTTTTTGTGAAGGTCGGAGAGACTTGCAAGTAGGCTCTACCCCCACTAAATGGGGTAGCGCGCATCGATCGGTACCATCCTTGAGCTTCTCCGACTTTTGGAAGGGTTAGGGTTAGGGTTAGGGTTAGGGATGAAAGCACATAGGAGAAAGAGATATTCTTGAATAACTTTTTTTGTGAAGGTCGGAAAGACTTGGAAAGTGGTTGCATCTGGACTAATTTGGGTCCTGCGGATCGATTGGTACCATCCCCGAGCTTGTACGACCTTCGGAAGAGGTCGACCGACGAAATTCCCCCAAATCTGAGGAGATATTCTTGAATAACTTTTTTTGTGAAGGTCGGAGAGACTTGCAAGTAGGCTCTACCCCCACTAAATGGGGTAGCGCACATCGATCGGTACCATCCTTGAGCTTCTCCGACTTTCGGAAGGGTTAGGGTTAGGGTTAGGGATGAAAGCACATAGGAGAAAGAGATATTCTTGAATAACTTTTTTTGTGAAGGTCGGAGAGACTTGCAAGTAGGCTCTACCCCCACTAAATGGGGTAGCGCGCATCGATCGGTACCATCCTTGAGCTTCTCCGACTTTCGGAAGGGTTAGGGTTAGGGTTAGGGATGAAAGCACATAGGAGAAAGAGATATTCTTGAATAACTTTTTTTGTGAAGGTCGGAGAGACTTGGAAAGTGGTTGCATCTGGACTAATTTGGGTCCTGCAGATCGATTGGTACCATCCCCGAGCTTGTACGACCTTCGGAAGAGGTCGACCGACGAAATTCCCCCAAATCTGAGGAGATATTCTTGAATAACTTTTTTTGTGAAGGTCGGAGAGACTTGCAAGTAGGCTCTACCCCCACTAAATGGGGTAGCGCACATCGATCGGTACCATCCTTGAGCTTCTCCGACTTTCGGAAGGGTTAGGGTTAGGGATGAAAGCACATAGGAGAAAGAGATATTCTTGAATAACTTTTTTTGTGAAGGTCGGAGAGACTTGCAAGTAGGCTCTACCCCCACTAAATGGGGTAGCGCGCATCGATCGGTACCATCCTTGAGCTTCTCCGACTTTTGGAAGGGTTAGGGTTAGGGTTAGGGATGAAAGCACATAGGAGAAAGAGATATTCTTGAATAACTTTTTTTGTGAAGGTCGGAAAGACTTGGAAAGTGGTTGCATCTGGACTAATTTGGGTCCTGCGGATCGATTGGTACCATCCCCGAGCTTGTACGACCTTCGGAAGAGGTCGACCGACGAAATTCCCCCAAATCTGAGGAGATATTCTTGAATAACTTTTTTTGTGAAGGTCGGAGAGACTTGCAAGTAGGCTCTACCCCCACTAAATGGGGTAGCGCACATCGATCGGTACCATCCTTGAGCTTCTCCGACTTTCGGAAGGGTTAGGGTTAGGGTTAGGGATGAAAGCACATAGGAGAAAGAGATATTCTTGAATAACTTTTTTTGTGAAGGTCGGAGAGACTTGCAAGTAGGCTCTACCCCCACTAAATGGGGTAGCGCGCATCGATCGGTACCATCCTTGAGCTTCTCCGACTTTTGGAAGGGTTAGGGTTAGGGTTAGGGATGAAAGCACATAGGAGAAAGAGATATTCTTGAATAACTTTTTTTGTGAAGGTCGGAGAGACTTGCAAGTAGGCTCTACCCCCACTAAATGGGGTAGCGCGCATCGATCGGTACCATCCTTGAGCTTCTCCGACTTTCGGAAGGGTTAGGGTTAGGGTTAGGGATGAAAGCACATAGGAGAAAGAGATATTCTTGAATAACTTTTTTTGTGAAGGTCGGAGAGACTTGCAAGTAGGCTCTACCCCCACTAAATGGGGTAGCGCGCATCGATCGGTACCATCCTTGAGCTTCTCCGACTTTCGGAAGGGTTAGGGTTAGGGTTAGGGATGAAAGCACATAGGAGAAAGAGATATTCTTGAATAACTTTTTTTGTGAAGGTCGGAGAGACTTGCAAGTAGGCTCTACCCCCACTAAATGGGGTAGCGCGCATCGATCGGTACCATCCTTGAGCTTCTCCGACTTTCGGAAGGGTTAGGGTTAGGGTTAGGGATGAAAGCACATAGGAGAAAGAGATATTCTTGAATAACTTTTTTTGTGAAGGTCGGAGAGACTTGCAAGTAGGCTCTACCCCCACTAAATGGGGTAGCGCGCATCGATCGGTACCATCCTTGAGCTTCTCCGACTTTCGGAAGGGTTAGGGTTAGGGATGAAAGCACATAGGAGAAAGAGATATTCTTGAATAACTTTTTTTGTGAAGGTCGGAGAGACTTGGAAAGTGGTTGCATCTGGACTAATTTGGGTCCTGCAGATCGATTGGTACCATCCCCGAGCTTGTACGACCTTCGGAAGAGGTCGACCGACGAAATTCCCCCAAATCTGAGGAGATATTCTTGAATAACTTTTTTTGTGAAGGTCGGAGAGACTTGCAAGTAGGCTCTACCCCCACTAAATGGGGTAGCGCACATCGATCGGTACCATCCTTGAGCTTCTCCGACTTTCGGAAGGGTTAGGGTTAGGGTTAGGGATGAAAGCACATAGGAGAAAGAGATATTCTTGAATAACTTTTTTTGTGAAGGTCGGAGAGACTTGCAAGTAGGCTCTACCCCCACTAAATGGGGTAGCGCGCATCGATCGGTACCATCCTTGAGCTTCTCCGACTTTTGGAAGGGTTAGGGTTAGGGTTAGGGATGAAAGCACATAGGAGAAAGAGATATTCTTGAATAACTTTTTTTGTGAAGGTCGGAAAGACTTGGAAAGTGGTTGCATCTGGACTAATTTGGGTCCTGCGGATCGATTGGTACCATCCCCGAGCTTGTACGACCTTCGGAAGAGGTCGACCGACGAAATTCCCCCAAATCTGAGGAGATATTCTTGAATAACTTTTTTTGTGAAGGTCGGAGAGACTTGCAAGTAGGCTCTACCCCCACTAAATGGGGTAGCGCACATCGATCGGTACCATCCTTGAGCTTCTCCGACTTTCGGAAGGGTTAGGGTTAGGGTTAGGGATGAAAGCACATAGGAGAAAGAGATATTCTTGAATAACTTTTTTTGTGAAGGTCGGAGAGACTTGCAAGTAGGCTCTACCCCCACTAAATGGGGTAGCGCGCATCGATCGGTACCATCCTTGAGCTTCTCCGACTTTTGGAAGGGTTAGGGTTAGGGTTAGGGATGAAAGCACATAGGAGAAAGAGATATTCTTGAATAACTTTTTTTGTGAAGGTCGGAGAGACTTGCAAGTAGGCTCTACCCCCACTAAATGGGGTAGCGCGCATCGATCGGTACCATCCTTGAGCTTCTCCGACTTTCGGAAGGGTTAGGGTTAGGGTTAGGGATGAAAGCACATAGGAGAAAGAGATATTCTTGAATAACTTTTTTTGTGAAGGTCGGAGAGACTTGCAAGTAGGCTCTACCCCCACTAAATGGGGTAGCGCGCATCGATCGGTACCATCCTTGAGCTTCTCCGACTTTCGGAAGGGTTAGGGTTAGGGTTAGGGATGAAAGCACATAGGAGAAAGAGATATTCTTGAATAACTTTTTTTGTGAAGGTCGGAGAGACTTGCAAGTAGGCTCTACCCCCACTAAATGGGGTAGCGCGCATCGATCGGTACCATCTTTGAGCTTCTCCGACTTTCGGAAGGGTTAGGGTTAGGGTTAGGGATGAAAGCACATAGGAGAAAGAGATATTCTTGAATAACTTTTTTTTTGAAGGTCGGAGAGACTTGCAAGTAGGCTCTACCCCCACTAAATGGGGTAGCGCGCATCGATCGGTACCATCCTTGAGCTTCTCCGACTTTCGGAAGGGTTAGGGTTAGGGTTAGGGATGAAAGCACATAGGAGAAAGAGATATTCTTGAATAACTTTTTTTGTGAAGGTCGGAGAGACTTGAAAAGTGGTTGCATCTGGACTAATTTGGGTCCTGCGGATCGATTGGTACCATCCCCGAGCTTGTACGACCTTCGGAAGAGGTCGACCGACGAAATTCCCCCAAATCTGAGGAGATATTCTTGAATAACTTTTTTTGTGAAGGTCGGAGAGACTTGCAAGTAGGCTCTACCCCCACTAAATGGGGTAGCGCACATCGATCGGTACCATCCTTGAGCTTCTCCGACTTTCGGAAGGGTTAGGGTTAGGGTTAGGGATGAAAGCACATAGGAGAAAGAGATATTCTTGAATAACTTTTTTTGTGAAGGTCGGAGAGACTTGCAAGTAGGCTCTACCCCCACTAAATGGGGTAGCGCGCATCGATCGGTACCATCCTTGAGCTTCTCCGACTTTCGGAAGGGTTAGGGTTAGGGTTAGGGATGAAAGCACATAGGAGAAAGAGATATTCTTGAATAACTTTTTTTGTGAAGGTCGGAGAGACTTGCAAGTAGGCTCTACCCCCACTAAATGGGGTAGCGCGCATCGATCGGTACCATCCTTGAGCTTCTCCGACTTTCGGAAGGGTTAGGGTTAGGGATGAAAGCACATAGGAGAAAGAGATATTCTTGAATAACTTTTTTTTTGAAGGTCGGAGAGACTTGCAAGTAGGCTCTACCCCCACTAAATGGGGTAGCGCGCATCGATCGGTACCATCCTTGAGCTTCTCCGACTTTCGGAAGGGTTAGGGTTAGGGTTAGGGATGAAAGCACATAGGAGAAAGAGATATTCTTGAATAACTTTTTTTGTGAAGGTCGGAGAGACTTGGCAAGTGGTTGCATCTGGACTAATTTGGGTCCTGCGGATCGATTGGTACCATCCCCGAGCTTGTACGACCTTCGGAAGAGGTCGACCGACGAAATTCCCCCAAATCTGAGGAGATATTCTTGAATAACTTTTTTTGTGAAGGTCGGAGAGACTTTCAAGTAGGCTCTACCCCCACTAAATGGGGTAGCGCACATCGATCGGTACCATCCTTGAGCTTCTCCGACTTTCGGAAGGGTTAGGGTTAGGGTTAGGGATGAAAGCACATAGGAGAAAGAGATATTCTTGAATAACTTTTTTTGTGAAGGTCGGAGAGACTTGCAAGTAGGCTCTACCCCCACTAAATGGGGTAGCGCGCATCGATCGGTACCATCCTTGAGCTTCTCCGACTTTTGGAAGGGTTAGGGTTAGGGTTAGGGATGAAAGCACATAGGAGAAAGAGATATTCTTGAATAACTTTTTTTGTGAAGGTCGGAGAGACTTGGAAAGTGGTTGCATCTGGACTAATTTGGGTCCTGCAGATCGATTGGTACCATCTCCGAGCTTGTACGACCTTCGGAAGAGGTCGACCGACGAAATTCCCCCAAATCTGAGGAGATATTCTTGAATAACTTTTTTTGTGAAGGTCGGAGAGACTTGCAAGTAGGCTCTACCCCCACTAAATGGGGTAGCGCACATCGATCAGTACCATCCTTGAGCTTCTCCGACTTTCGGAAGGGTTAGGGTTAGGGTTAGGGATGAAAGCACATAGGAGAAAGAGATATTCTTGAATAACTTTTTTTGTGAAGGTCGGAGAGACTTGCAAGTAGGCTCTACCCCCACTAAATGGGGTAGCGCGCATCGATCGGTACCATCCTTGAGCTTCTCCGACTTTTGGAAGGGTTAGGGTTAGGGTTAGGGATGAAAGCACATAGGAGAAAGAGATATTCTTGAATAACTTTTTTTGTGAAGGTCGGAGAGACTTGCAAGTAGGCTCTACCCCCACTAAATGGGGTAGCGCGCATCGATCGGTACCATCCTTGAGCTTCTCCGACTTTCGGAAGGGTTAGGGTTAGGGTTAGGGATGAAAGCACATAGGAGAAAGAGATATTCTTGAATAACTTTTTTTGTGAAGGTCGGAGAGACTTGCAAGTAGGCTCTACCCCCACTAAATGGGGTAGCGCATCGATCGGTACCATCCTTGAGCTTCTCCGACTTTCGGAAGGGTTAGGGTTAGGGTTAGGGATGAAAGCACATAGGAGAAAGAGATATTCTTGAATAACTTTTTTTGTGAAGGTCGGAGAGACTTGCAAGTAGGCTCTACCCCCACTAAATGGGGTAGCGCGCATCGATCGGTACCATCCCTGAGCTTCTCCGACTTTCGGAAGGGTTAGGGTTAGGGTTAGGGATGAAAGCACATAGGAGAAAGAGATATTCTTGAATAACTTTTTTTGTGAAGGTCGGAGAGACTTGGAAAGTGGTTGCATCTGGACTAATTTGGGTCCTGCGGATCGATTGGTACCATCCCCGAGCTTGTACGACCTTCGGAAGAGGTCGACCGACGAAATTCCCCCAAATCTGAGGAGATATTCTTGAATAACTTTTTTTGTGAAGGTCGGAGAGACTTGCAAGTAGGCTCTACCCCCACTAAATGGGGTTGCGCGCATCGATCGGTACCATCCTTGAGCTTCTCCGACTTTCGGAAGGGTTAGGGTTAGGGTTAGGGATGAAAGCACATAGGAGAAAGAGATATTCTTGAATAACTTTTTTTGTGAAGGTCGGAGAGACTTGCAAGTAGGCTCTACCCCCACTAAATGGGGTAGCGCGCATCGATCGGTACCATCCTTGAGCTTCTCCGACTTTCGGAAGGGTTAGGGTTAGGGTTAGGGATGAAAGCACATAGGAGAAAGAGATATTCTTGAATAACTTTTTTTGTGAAGGTCGGAGAGACTTGAAAAGTGGTTGCATCTGGACTAATTTGGGTCCTGCGGATCGATTGGTACCATCCCCGAGCTTGTACGACCTTCGGAAGAGGTCGACCGACGAAATTCCCCCAAATCTGAGGAGATATTCTTGAATAACTTTTTTTGTGAAGGTCGGAGAGACTTGCAAGTAGGCTCTACCCCCACTAAATGGGGTAGCGCACATCGATCGGTACCATCCTTGAGCTTCTCCGACTTTCGGAAGGGTTAGGGTTAGGGATGAAAGCACATAGGAGAAAGAGATATTCTTGAATAACTTTTTTTGTGAAGGTCGGAGAGACTTGCAAGTAGGCTCTACCCCCACTAAATGGGGTAGCGCGCATCGATCGGTACCATCCTTGAGCTTCTCCGACTTTTGGAAGGGTTAGGGTTAGGGTTAGGGATGAAAGCACATAGGAGAAAGAGATATTCTTGAATAACTTTTTTTGTGAAGGTCGGAGGGACTTGGAAAGTGGTTGCATCTGGACTAATTTGGGTCCTGCAGATCGATTGGTACCATCCCCGAGCTTGTACGACCTTCGGAAGAGGTCGACCGACGAAATTCCCCCAAATCTGAGGAGATATTCTTGAATAACTTTTTTTGTGAAGGTCGGAGAGACTTGGAAGTAGGCTCTACCCCCACTAAATGGGGTAGCGCACATCGATCAGTACCATCCTTGAGCTTCTCCGACTTTCGGAAGGGTTAGGGTTAGGGATGAAAGCACATAGGAGAAAGAGATATTCTTGAATAACTTTTTTTGTGAAGGTCGGAGAGACTTGCAAGTAGGCTCTACCCCCACTAAATGGGGTAGCGCACATCGATCGGTACCATCCTTGAGCTTCTCCGACTTTCGGAAGGGTTAGGGTTAGGGTCAGGGATGAAAGCACATAGGAGAAAGAGATATTCTTGAATAACTTTTTTTGTGAAGGTCAGAGAGACTTGCAAGTAGGCTCTACCCCCACTAAATGGGGTAGCGCGCATCGATCGGTACCATCCTTGAGCTTCTCCGACTTTCGGAAGGGTTAGGGTTAGGGTTAGGGATGAAAGCACATAGGAGAAAGAGATATTCTTGAATAACTTTTTTTGTGAAGGTCGGAGAGACTTGGAAAGTGGTTGCATCTGGACTAATTTGGGTCCTGCGGATCGATTGGTACCATCCCCGAGCTTGTACGACCTTCGGAAGAGGTCGACCGACGAAATTCCCCCAAATCTGAGGAGATATTCTTGAATAACTTTTTTTGTGAAGGTCGGAGAGACTTGCAAGTAGGCTCTACCCCCACTAAATGGGGTTGCGCGCATCGATCGGTACCATCCTTGAGCTTCTCCGACTTTCGGAAGGGTTAGGGTTAGGGTTAGGGATGAAAGCACATAGGAGAAAGAGATATTCTTGAATAACTTTTTTTGTGAAGGTCGGAGAGACTTGCAAGTAGGCTCTACCCCCACTAAATGGGGTAGCGCGCATCGATCGGTACCATCCTTGAGCTTCTCCGACTTTCGGAAGGGTTAGGGTTAGGGATGAAAGCACATAGGAGAAAGAGATATTCTTGAATAACTTTTTTTGTGAAGGTCGGAGAGACTTGAAAAGTGGTTGCATCTGGACTAATTTGGGTCCTGCGGATCGATTGGTACCATCCCCGAGCTTGTACGACCTTCGGAAGAGGTCGACCGACGAAATTCCCCCAAATCTGAGGAGATATTCTTGAATAACTTTTTTTGTGAAGGTCGGAGAGACTTGCAAGTAGGCTCTACCCCCACTAAATGGGGTAGCGCACATCGATCGGTACCATCCTTGAGCTTCTCCGACTTTCGGAAGGGTTAGGGTTAGGGTTAGGGATGAAAGCACATAGGAGAAAGAGATATTCTTGAATAACTTTTTTTGTGAAGGTCGGAGAGACTTGCAAGTAGGCTCTACCCCCACTAAATGGGGTAGCGCGCATCGATCGGTACCATCCTTGAGCTTCTCCGACTTTTGGAAGGGTTAGGGTTAGGGTTAGGGATGAAAGCACATAGGAGAAAGAGATATTCTTGAATAACTTTTTTTGTGAAGGTCGGAGAGACTTGGAAAGTGGTTGCATCTGGACTAATTTGGGTCCTGCAGATCGATTGGTACCATCCCCGAGCTTGTACGACCTTCGGAAGAGGTCGACCGACGAAATTCCCCCAAATCTGAGGAGATATTCTTGAATAACTTTTTTTGTGAAGGTCGGAGAGACTTGCAAGTAGGCTCTACCCCCACTAAATGGGGTAGCGCACATCGATCAGTACCATCCTTGAGCTTCTCCGACTTTCGGAAGGGTTAGGGTTAGGGATGAAAGCACATAGGAGAAAGAGATATTCTTGAATAACTTTTTTTGTGAAGGTCGGAGAGACTTGCAAGTAGGCTCTACCCCCACTAAATGGGGTAGCGCGCATCGATCGGTACCATCCTTGAGCTTCTCCGACTTTTGGAAGGGTTAGGGTTAGGGTTAGGGATGAAAGCACATAGGAGAAAGAGATATTCTTGAATAACTTTTTTTGTGAAGGTCGGAGAGACTTGCAAGTAGGCTCTACCCCCACTAAATGGGGTAGCGCGCATCGATCGGTACCATCCTTGAGCTTCTCCGACTTTCGGAAGGGTTAGGGTTAGGGTTAGGGATGAAAGCACATAGGAGAAAGAGATATTCTTGAATAACTTTTTTTGTGAAGGTCGGAGAGACTTGCAAGTAGGCTCTACCCCCACTAAATGGGGTAGCGCATCGATCGGTACCATCCTTGAGCTTCTCCGACTTTCGGAAGGGTTAGGGTTAGGGTTAGGGATGAAAGCACATAGGAGAAAGAGATATTCTTGAATAACTTTTTTTGTGAAGGTCGGAGAGACTTGCAAGTAGGCTCTACCCCCACTAAATGGGGTAGCGCGCATCGATCGGTACCATCCCTGAGCTTTTCCGACTTTCGGAAGGGTTAGGGTTAGGGTTAGGGATGAAAGCACATAGGAGAAAGAGATATTCTTGAATAACTTTTTTTGTGAAGGTCGGAGAGACTTGGAAAGTGGTTGCATCTGGACTAATTTGGGTCCTGCGGATCGATTGGTACCATCCCCGAGCTTGTACGACCTTCGGAAGAGGTCGACCGACGAAATTCCCCCAAATCTGAGGAGATATTCTTGAATAACTTTTTTTGTGAAGGTCGGAGAGACTTGCAAGTAGGCTCTACCCCCACTAAATGGGGTAGCGCACATCGATCGGTACCATCCTTGAGCTTCTCCGACTTTCGGAAGGGTTAGGGTTAGGGTTAGGGATGAAAGCACATAGGAGAAAGAGATATTCTTGAATAACTTTTTTTGTGAAGGTCAGAGAGACTTGCAAGTAGGCTCTACCCCCACTAAATGGGGTAGCGCGCATCGATCGGTACCATCCTTGAGCTTCTCCGACTTTCGGAAGGGTTAGGGTTAGGGTTAGGGATGAAAGCACATAGGAGAAAGAGATATTCTTGAATAACTTTTTTTGTGAAGGTCGGAGAGACTTGGAAAGTGGTTGCATCTGGACTAATTTGGGTCCTGCGGATCGATTGGTACCATCCCCGAGCTTGTACGACCTTCGGAAGAGGTCGACCGACGAAATTCCCCCAAATCTGAGGAGATATTCTTGAATAACTTTTTTTGTAAAGGTCGGAGAGACTTGCAAGTAGGCTCTACCCCCACTAAATGGGGTTGCGCGCATCGATCGGTACCATCCTTGAGCTTCTCCGACTTTCGGAAGGGTTAGGGTTAGGGTTAGGGATGAAAGCACATAGGAGAAAGAGATATTCTTGAATAACTTTTTTTGTGAAGGTCGGAGAGACTTGGAAAGTGGTTGCATCTGGACTAATTTGGGTCCTGCGGATCGATTGGTACCATCCCCGAGCTTGTACGACCTTCGGAAGAGGTCGACCGACGAAATTCCCCCAAATCTGAGGAGATATTCTTGAATAACTTTTTTTGTGAAGGTCGGAGAGACTTGCAAGTAGGCTCTACCCCCACTAAATGGGGTTGCGCGCATCGATCGGTACCATCCTTGAGCTTCTCCGACTTTCGGAAGGGTTAGGGTTAGGGTTAGGGATGAAAGCACATAGGAGAAAGAGATATTCTTGAATAACTTTTTTTGTGAAGGTCGGAGAGACTTGCAAGTAGGCTCTACCCCCACTAAATGGGGTAGCGCGCATCGATCGGTACCATCCTTGAGCTTCTCCGACTTTCGGAAGGGTTAGGGTTAGGGTTAGGGATGAAAGCACATAGGAGAAAGAGATATTCTTGAATAACTTTTTTTGTGAAGGTCGGAGAGACTTGAAAAGTGGTTGCATCTGGACTAATTTGGGTCCTGCGGATCGATTGGTACCATCCCCGAGCTTGTACGACCTTCGGAAGAGGTCGACCGACGAAATTCCCCCAAATCTGAGGAGATATTCTTGAATAACTTTTTTTGTGAAGGTCGGAGAGACTTGCAAGTAGGCTCTACCCCCACTAAATGGGGTTGCGCGCATCGATCGGTACCATCCTTGAGCTTCTCCGACTTTCGGAAGGGTTAGGGTTAGGGTTAGGGATGAAAGCACATAGGAGAAAGAGATATTCTTGAATAACTTTTTTTTGAAGGTCGGAGAGACTTGCAAGTAGGCTCTACCCCCACTAAATGGGGTAGCGCGCATCGATCGGTACCATCCTTGAGCTTCTCCGACTTTCGGAAGGGTTAGGGTTAGGGTTAGGGATGAAAGCACATAGGAGAAAGAGATATTCTTGAATAACTTTTTTTGTGAAGGTCGGAGAGACTTGGAAAGTGGTTGCATCTGGACTAATTTGGGTCCTGCGGATCGATTGGTACCATCCCCGAGCTTGTACGACCTTCGGAAGAGGTCGACCGACGAAATTCCCCCAAATCTGAGGAGATATTCTTGAATAACTTTTTTTGTGAAGGTCGGAGAGACTTGCAAGTAGGCTCTACCCCCACTAAATGGGGTAGCGCGCATCGATCGGTACCATCCTTGAGCTTCTCCGACTTTCGGAAGGGTTAGGGTTAGGGATGAAAGCACATAGGAGAAAGAGATATTCTTGAATAACTTTTTTTGTGAAGGTCGGAAAGACTTGCAAGTAGGCTCTACCCCCACTAAATGGGGTAGCGCGCATCGATCGGTACCATCCTTGAGCTTCTCCGACTTTCGGAAGGGTTAGGGTTAGGGTTAGGGATGAAAGCACATAGGAGAAAGAGATATTCTTGAATAACTTTTTTTGTGAAGGTCTGAGAGACTTGGAAAGTGGTTGCATCTGGACTAATTTGGGTCCTGCGGATCGATTGGTACCATCCCCGAGCTTGTACGACCTTCGGAAGAGGTCGACCGACGAAATTCCCCCAAATCTGAGGAGATATTCTTGAATAACTTTTTTTGTGAAGGTCGGAGAGACTTGCAAGTAGGCTCTACCCCCACTAAATGGGGTTGCGCGCATCGATCGGTACCATCCTTGAGCTTCTCCGACTTTCGGAAGGGTTAGGGTTAGGGTTAGGGATGAAAGCACATAGGAGAAAGAGATATTCTTGAATAACTTTTTTTGTGAAGGTCGGAGAGACTTGCAAGTAGGCTCTACCCCCACTAAATGGGGTAGCGCGCATCGATCGGTACCATCCTTGAGCTTCTCCGACTTTCGGAAGGGTTAGGGTTAGGGTTAGGGATGAAAGCACATAGGAGAAAGAGATATTCTTGAATAACTTTTTTTGTGAAGGTCGGAGAGACTTGAAAAGTGGTTGCATCTGGACTAATTTGGGTCCTGCGGATCGATTGGTACCATCCCCGAGCTTGTACGACCTTCGGAAGAGGTCGACCGACGAAATTCCCCCAAATCTGAGGAGATATTCTTGAATAACTTTTTTTGTGAAGGTCGGAGAGACTTGCAAGTAGGCTCTACTCCCACTAAATGGGGTTGCGCGCATCGATCGGTACCATCCTTGAGCTTCTCCGACTTTCGGAAGGGTTAGGGTTAGGGTTAGGGATGAAAGCACATAGGAGAAAGAGATATTCTTGAATAACTTTTTTTTGAAGGTCGGAGAGACTTGCAAGTAGGCTCTACCCCCACTAAATGGGGTAGCGCGCATCGATCGGTACCATCCTTGAGCTTCTCCGACTTTCGGAAGGGTTAGGGTTAGGGTTAGGGATGAAAGCACATAGGAGAAAGAGATATTCTTGAATAACTTTTTTTGTGAAGGTCGGAGAGACTTGGAAAGTGGTTGCATCTGGACTAATTTGGGTCCTGCGGATCGATTGGTACCATCCCCGAGCTTGTACGACCTTCGGAAGAGGTCGACCGACGAAATTCCCCCAAATCTGAGGAGATATTCTTGAATAACTTTTTTTGTGAAGGTCGGAGAGACTTGCAAGTAGGCTCTACCCCCACTAAATGGGGTAGCGCGCATCGATCGGTACCATCCTTGAGCTTCTCCGACTTTCGGAAGGGTTAGGGTTAGGGTTAGGGATGAAAGCACATAGGAGAAAGAGATATTCTTGAATAACTTTTTTTGTGAAGGTCGGAGAGACTTGCAAGTAGGCTCTACCCCCACTAAATGGGGTAGCGCGCATCGATCGGTACCATCCTTGAGCTTCTCCGACTTTCGGAAGGGTTAGGGTTAGGGTTAGGGATGAAAGCACATAGGAGAAAGAGATATTCTTGAATAACTTTTTTTGTGAAGGTCGGAGAGACTTGGAAAGTGGTTGCATCTGGACTAATTTGGGTCCTGCGGATCGATTGGTACCATCCCCGAGCTTGTACGACCTTCGGAAGAGGTCGACCGACGAAATTCCCCCAAATCTGAGGAGATATTCTTGAATAACTTTTTTTGTGAAGGTCGGAGAGACTTGCAAGTAGGCTCTAACCCCACTAAATGGGGTTGCGCGCATCGATCAGTACCATCCTTGAGCTTCTCCGACTTTCGGAAGGGTTAGGGTTAGGGTTAGGGATGAAAGCACATAGGAGAAAGAGATATTCTTGAATAACTTTTTTTGTGAAGGTCGGAGAGACTTGCAAGTAGGCTCTACCCCCACTAAATGGGGTAGTGCGCATCGATCGGTACCATCCTTGAGCTTCTCCGACTTTCGGAAGAGTTAGGGTTAGGGTTAGGGTTGAAAGCACATAGGAGAAAGAGATATTCTTGAATAACTTTTTTTGTGAAGGTCGGAGAGACTTGCAAGTAGGCTCTACCCCCACTAAATGGGGTAGCGCGCATCGATCGGTACCATCCTTGAGCTTCTCCGACTTTCGGAAGGGTTAGGGTTAGGGTTAGGGATGAAAGCACATAGGAGAAAGAGATATTCTTGAATAACTTTTTTTGTGAAGGTCGGAGAGACTTGGAAAGTGGTTGCATCTGGACTAATTTGGGTCCTGCGGATCGATTGGTACCATCCCCGAGCTTGTACGACCTTCGGAAGAGGTCGACCGACGAAATTCCCCCAAATCTGAGGAGATATTCTTGAATAACTTTTTTTGTGAAGGTCGGAGAGACTTGCAAGTAGGCTCTACCCCCACTAAATGGGGTAGCGCGCATCGATCGGTACCATCCTTGAGCTTCTCCGACTTTCGGAAGGGTTAGGGTTAGGGTTAGGGATGAAAGCACATAGGAGAAAGAGATATTCTTGAATAACTTTTTTTGTGAAGGTCGGAGAGACTTGCAAGTAGGCTCTACCCCCACTAAATGGGGTAGCGCGCATCGATCGGTACCATCCTTGAGCTTCTCCGACTTTCGGAAGGGTTAGGGTTAGGGTTAGGGATGAAAGCACATAGGAGAAAGAGATATTCTTGAATAACTTTTTTTGTGAAGGTCGGAGAGACTTGGAAAGTGGTTGCATCTGGACTAATTTGGGTCCTGCGGATCGATTGGTACCATCCCCGAGCTTGTACGACCTTCGGAAGAGGTCGACCGACGAAATTCCCCCAAATCTGAGGAGATATTCTTGAATAACTTTTTTTGTGAAGGTCGGAGAGACTTGCAAGTAGGCTCTAACCCCACTAAATGGGGTTGCGCGCATCGATCAGTACCATCCTTGAGCTTCTCCGACTTTCGGAAGGGTTAGGGTTAGGGTTAGGGATGAAAGCACATAGGAGAAAGAGATATTCTTGAATAACTTTTTTTGTGAAGGTCGGAGAGACTTGCAAGTAGGCTCTACCCCCACTAAATGGGGTAGTGCGCATCGATCGGTACCATCCTTGAGCTTCTCCGACTTTCGGAAGAGTTAGGGTTAGGGTTAGGGTTGAAAGCACATAGGAGAAAGAGATATTCTTGAATAACTTTTTTTGTGAAGGTCGGAGAGACTTGCAAGTAGGCTCTACCCCCACTAAATGGGGTAGCGCGCATCGATCGGTACCATCCTTGAGCTTCTCCGACTTTCGGAAGGGTTAGGGTTAGGGTTAGGGATGAAAGCACATAGGAGAAAGAGATATTCTTGAATAACTTTTTTTGTGAAGGTCGGAGAGACTTGGAAAGTGGTTGCATCTGGACTAATTTGGGTCCTGCGGATCGATTGGTACCATCCCCGAGCTTGTACGACCTTCGGAAGAGGTCGACCGACGAAATTCCCCCAAATCTGAGGAGATATTCTTGAATAACTTTTTTTGTGAAGGTCGGAGAAACTTGCAAGTAGGCTCTACCCCCACTAAATGGGGTAGCGCGCATCGATCGGTACCATCCTTGAGCTTCTCCGACTTTCGGAAGGGTTAGGGTTAGGGTTAGGGATGAAAGCACATAGAAGAAAGAGATATTCTTGAATAACTTTTTTTGTGAAGGTCGGAGAGACTTGGAAAGTGGTTGCATCTGGACTAATTTGGGTCCTGCGGATCGATTGGTACCATCCCCGAGCTTGTACGACCTTCGGAAGAGGTCGACCGACGAAATTCCCCCAAATCTGAGGAGATATTCTTGAATAACTTTTTTTGTGAAGGTCGGAGAGACTTGCAAGTAGGCTCTACCCCCACTAAATGGGGTTGCGCGCATCGATCGGTACCATCCTTGAGCTTCTCCGACTTTCGGAAGGGTTAGGGTTAGGGTTAGGGATGAAAGCACATAGGAGAAAGAGATATTCTTGAATAACTTTTTTTGTGAAGGTCGGAGAGACTTGCAAGTAGGCTCTACCCCCACTAAATGGGGTAGCGCGCATCGATCGGTACCATCCTTGAGCTTCTCCGACTTTCGGAAGGGTTAGGGTTAGGGTTAGGGATGAAAGCACATAGGAGAAAGAGATATTCTTGAATAACTTTTTTTGTGAAGGTCGGAGAGACTTGCAAGTAGGCTCTACCCCCACTAAATGGGGTAGCGCGCATCGATCGGTACCATCCTTGAGCTTCTCCGACTTTCGGAAGGGTTAGGGTTAGGGTTAGGGATGAAAGCACATAGGAGAAAGAGATATTCTTGAATAACTTTTTTTGTGAAGGTCGGAGAGACTTGGAAAGTGGTTGCATCTGGACTAATTTGGGTCCTGCGGATCGATTGGTACCATCCCCGAGCTTGTACGACCTTCGGAAGAGGTCGACCGACGAAATTCCCCCAAATCTGAGGAGATATTCTTGAATAACTTTTTTTGTGAAGGTCGGAGAGACTTGCAAGTAGGCTCTACCCCCACTAAATGGGGTTGCGCGCATCGATCAGTACCATCCTTGAGCTTCTCCGACTTTCGGAAGGGTTAGGGTTAGGGTTAGGGATGAAAGCACATAGGAGAAAGAGATATTCTTGAATAACTTTTTTTGTGAAGGTCGGAGAGACTTGCAAGTAGGCTCTACCCCCACTAAATGGGGTAGCGCGCATCGATCGGTACCATCCTTGAGCTTCTCCGACTTTCGGAAGGGTTAGGGTTAGGGTTAGGGATGAAAGCACATAGGAGAAAGAGATATTCTTGAATAACTTTTTTTGTGAAGGTCGGAGAGACTTGCAAGTAGGCTCTACCCCCACTAAATGGGGTAGCGCGCATCGATCGGTACCATCCTTGAGCTTCTCCGACTTTCGGAAGGGTTAGGGTTAGGGTTAGGGATGAAAGCACATAGGAGAAAGAGATATTCTTGAATAACTTTTTTTGTGAAGGTCGGAGAGACTTGGAAAGTGGTTGCATCTGGACTAATTTGGGTCCTGCGGATCGATTGGTACCATCCCCGAGCTTGTACGACCTTCGGAAGAGGTCGACCGACGAAATTCCCCCAAATCTGAGGAGATATTCTTGAATAACTTTTTTTGTGAAGGTCGGAGAAACTTGCAAGTAGGCTCTACCCCCACTAAATGGGGTAGCGCGCATCGATCGGTACCATCCTTGAGCTTCTCCGACTTTCGGAAGGGTTAGGGTTAGGGTTAGGGATGAAAGCACATAGGAGAAAGAGATATTCTTGAATAACTTTTTTTGTGAAGGTCGGAGAGACTTGGAAAGTGGTTGCATCTGGACTAATTTGGGTCCTGCGGATCGATTGGTACCATCCCCGAGCTTGTACGACCTTCGGAAGAGGTCGACCGACGAAATTCCCCCAAATCTGAGGAGATATTCTTGAATAACTTTTTTTGTGAAGGTCGGAGAGACTTGCAAGTAGGCTCTACCCCCACTAAATGGGGTTGCGCGCATCGATCGGTACCATCCTTGAGCTTCTCCAACTTTCGGAAGGGTTAGGGTTAGGGTTAGGGATGAAAGCACATAGGAGAAAGAGATATTCTTGAATAACTTTTTTTGTGAAGGTCGGAGAGACTTGCAAGTAGGCTCTACCCCCACTAAATGGGGTAGCGCGCATCGATCGGTACCATCCTTGAGCTTCTCCGACTTTCGGAAGGGTTAGGGTTAGGGTTAGGGATGAAAGCACATAGGAGAAAGAGATATTCTTGAATAACTTTTTTTGTGAAGGTCGGAGAGACTTGGAAAGTGGTTGCATCTGGACTAATTTGGGTCCTGCGGATCGATTGATACCATCTCCGAGCTTGTACGACCTTCGGAAGAGGTCGACCGACGAAATTCCCCCAAATCTGAGGAGATATTCTTGAATAACTTTTTTTGTGAAGGTCGGAGAGACTTGCAAGTAGGCTCTACCCCCACTAAATGGGGTTGCGCGCATCGATCAGTACCATCCTTGAGCTTCTCCGACTTTCGGAAGGGTTAGGGTTAGGGTTAGGGATGAAAGCACATAGGAGAAAGAGATATTCTTGAATAACTTTTTTTGTGAAGGTCGGAGAGACTTGCAAGTAGGCTCTACCCCCACTAAATGGGGTAGCGCGCATCGATCGGTACCATCCTTGAGCTTCTCCGACTTTCGGAAGGGTTAGGGTTAGGGTTAGGGATGAAAGCACATAGGAGAAAGAGATATTCTTGAATAACTTTTTTTGTGAATGTCGGAGAGACTTGCAAGTAGGCTCTACCCCCACTAAATGGGGTAGCGCGCATCGATCGGTACCATCCTTGAGCTTCTCCGACTTTCGGAAGGGTTAGGGTTAGGGATGAAAGCACATAGGAGAAAGAGATATTCTTGAATAACTTTTTTTGTGAAGGTCGGAGAGACTTGCAAGTAGGCTCTACCCCCACTAAATGGGGTAGCGCACATCGATCAGTACCATCCTTGAGCTTCTCCGACTTTCGGAAGGGTTAGGGTTAGGGTTAGGGATGAAAGCACATAGGAGAAAGAGATATTCTTGAATAACTTTTTTTGTGAAGGTCGGAGAGACTTGGAAAGTGGTTGCATCTGGACTAATTTGGGTCCTGCGGATCGATTGGTACCATCCCCGAGCTTGTACGACCTTCGGAAGAGGTCGACCGACGAAATTCCCCCAAATCTGAGGAGATATTCTTGAATAACTTTTTTTGTGAAGGTCGGAGAGACTTGCAAGTAGGCTCTACCCCCACTAAATGGGGTAGCGCGCATCGATCGGTACCATCCTTGAGCTTCTCCGACTTTCGGAAGGGTTAGGGTTAGGGTTAGGGATGAAAGCACATAGGAGAAAGAGATATTCTTGAATAACTTTTTTTGTGAAGGTCGGAGAGACTTGCAAGTAGGCTCTACCCCCACTAAATGGGGTAGCGCGCATCGATCGGTACCATCCTTGAGCTTCTCCGACTTTCGGAAGGGTTAGGGTTAGGGTTAGGGATGAAAGCACATAGGAGAAAGAGATATTCTTGAATAACTTTTTTTGTGAAGGTCGGAGAGACTTGGAAAGTGGTTGCATCTGGACTAATTTGGGTCCTGCGGATCGATTGGTACCATCCCCGAGCTTGTACGACCTTCGGAAGAGGTCGACCGACGAAATTCCCCCAAATCTGAGGAGATATTCTTGAATAACTTTTTTTGTGAAGGTCGGAGAGACTTGCAAGTAGGCTCTACCCCCACTAAATGGGGTAGCGCGCATCGATCGGTACCATCCTTGAGCTTCTCCGACTTTCGGAAGGGTTAGGGTTAGGGTTAGGGATGAAAGCACATAGGAGAAAGAGATATTCTTGAATAACTTTTTTTGTAAAGGTCGGAGAGACTTGCAAGTAGGCTCTACCCCCACTAAATGGGGTAGCGCGCATCGATCGGTACCATCCTTGAGCTTCTCCGACTTTCGGAAGGGTTAGGGTTAGGGTTAGGGATGAAAGCACATAGGAGAAAGAGATATTCTTGAATAACTTTTTTTGTGAAGGTCGGAGAGACTTGCAAGTAGGCTCTACCCCCACTAAATGGGGTAGCGCGCATCGATCGGTACCATCCTTGAGCTTCTCCGACTTTCGGAAGGGTTAGGGTTAGGGTTAGGGATGAAAGCACATAGGAGAAAGAGATATTCTTGAATAACTTTTTTTGTGAAGGTCGGAGAGACTTGAAAAGTGGTTGCATCTGGACTAATTTGGGTCCTGCGGATCGATTGGTACCATCCCCGAGCTTGTACGACCTTCGGAAGAGGTCGACCGACGAAATTCCCCCAAATCTGAGGAGATATTCTTGAATAACTTTTTTTGTGAAGGTCGGAGAGACTTGCAAGTAGGCTTTACCCCCACTAAATGGGGTAGCGCGCATCGATCGGTACCATCCTTGAGCTTCTCCGACTTTCGGAAGGGTTAGGGTTAGGGTTAGGGATGAAAGCACATAGGAGAAAGAGATATTCTTGAATAACTTTTTTTGTGAAGGTCGGAGAGACTTGCAAGTAGGCTCTACCCCCACTAAATGGGGTAGCGCGCATCGATCGGTACCATCCTTGAGCTTCTCCGACTTTCGGAAGGGTTAGGGTTAGGGTTAGGGATGAAAGCACATAGGAGAAAGAGATATTCTTGAATAACTTTTTTTGTGAAGGTCGGAGAGACTTGGAAAGTGGTTGCATCTGGACTAATTTGGGTCCTGCGGATCGATTGGTACCATCCCCGAGCTTGTACAACCTTCGGAAGAGGTCGACCGACGAAATTCCCCCAAATCTGAGGAGATATTCTTGAATAACTTTTTTTGTGAAGGTCGGAGAGACTTGCAAGTAGGCTCTACCCCCACTAAATGGGGTAGCGCGCATCGATCGGTACCATCCTTGAGCTTCTCCGACTTTCGGAAGGGTTAGGGTTAGGGTTAGGGATGAAAGCACATAGGAGAAAGAGATATTCTTGAATAACTTTTTTTGTGAAGGTCGGAGAGACTTGCAAGTAGGCTCTACCCCCACTAAATGGGGTAGCGCGCATCGATCGGTACCATCCTTGAGCTTCTCCGACTTTCGGAAGGGTTAGGGTTAGGGTTAGGGATGAAAGCACATAGGAGAAAGAGATATTCTTGAATAACTTTTTTTGTGAAGGTCGGAGAGACTTGCAAGTAGGCTCTACCCCCACTAAATGGGGTAGCGCGCATCGATCGGTACCATCCTTGAGCTTCTCCGACTTTCGGAAGGGTTAGGGTTAGGGTTAGGGATGAAAGCACATAGGAGAAAGAGATATTCTTGAATAACTTTTTTTGTGAAGGTCGGAGAGACTTGAAAAGTGGTTGCATCTGGACTAATTTGGGTCCTGCGGATCGATTGGTACCATCCCCGAGCTTGTACGACCTTCGGAAGAGGTCGACCGACGAAATTCCCCCAAATCTGAGGAGATATTCTTGAATAACTTTTTTTGTGAAGGTCGGAGAGACTTGCAAGTAGGCTTTACCCCCACTAAATGGGGTAGCGCGCATCGATCGGTACCATCCTTGAGCTTCTCCGACTTTCGGAAGGGTTAGGGTTAGGGTTAGGGATGAAAGCACATAGGAGAAAGAGATATTCTTGAATAACTTTTTTTGTGAAGGTCGGAGAGACTTGCAAGTAGGCTCTACCCCCACTAAATGGGGTAGCGCGCATCGATCGGTACCATCCTTGAGCTTCTCCGACTTTCGGAAGGGTTAGGGTTAGGGTTAGGGATGAAAGCACATAGGAGAAAGAGATATTCTTGAATAACTTTTTTTGTGAAGGTCGGAGAGACTTGGAAAGTGGTTGCATCTGGACTAATTTGGGTCCTGCGGATCGATTGGTACCATCCCCGAGCTTGTACAACCTTCGGAAGAGGTCGACCGACGAAATTCCCCCAAATCTGAGGAGATATTCTTGAATAACTTTTTTTGTGAAGGTCGGAGAGACTTGCAAGTAGGCTCTACCCCCACTAAATGGGGTTGCGCGCATCGATCAGTACCATCCTTGAGCTTCTCCGACTTTCGGAAGGGTTAGGGTTAGGGTTAGGGATGAAAGCACATAGGAGAAAGAGATATTCTTGAATAACTTTTTTTGTGAAGGTCGGAGAGACTTGCAAGTAGGCTCTACCCCCACTAAATGGGGTAGCGCGCATCGATCGGTACTATCCTTGAGCTTCTCCGACTTTCGGAAGGGTTAGGGTTAGGGTTAGGGATGAAAGCACATAGGAGAAAGAGATATTCTTGAATAACTTTTTTTGTGAAGGTCGGAGAGACTTGCAAGTAGGCTCTACCCCCACTAAATGGGGTAGCGCGCATCGATCGGTACCATCCTTGAGCTTCTCCGACTTTCGGAAGGGTTAGGGTTAGGGTTAGGGATGAAAGCACATAGGAGAAAGAGATATTCTTGAATAACTTTTTTTGTGAAGGTCGGAGAGACTTGCAAGTAGGCTCTACCCCCACTAAATGGGGTAGCGCGCATCGATCGGTACCATCCTTGAGCTTCTCCGACTTTCGGAAGGGTTAGGGTTAGGGTTAGGGATGAAAGCACATAGGAGAAAGAGATATTCTTGAATAACTTTTTTTGTGAAGGTCGGAGAGACTTGGAAAGTGGTTGCATCTGGACTAATTTGGGTCCTGCGGATCGATTGGTACCATCCCCGAGCTTGTACGACCTTCGGAAGAGGTCGACCGACGAAATTCCCCCAAATCTGAGGAGATATTCTTGAATAACTTTTTTTGTGAAGGTCGGAGAGACTTGCAAGTAGGCTCTACCCCCACTAAATGGGGTAGCGCGCATCGATCGGTACCATCCTTGAGCTTCTCCGACTTTCGGAAGGGTTAGGGTTAGGGTTAGGGATGAAAGCACATAGGAGAAAGAGATATTCTTGAATAACTTTTTTTGTGAAGGTCGGAGAGACTTGGAAAGTGGTTGCATCTGGACTAATTTGGGTCCTGCGGATCGATTGGTACCATCCCCGAGCTTGTACGACCTTCGGAAGAGGTCGACCGACGAAATTCCCCCAAATCTGAGGAGATATTCTTGAATAACTTTTTTTGTGAAGGTCGGAGAGACTTGCAAGTAGGCTCTACCCCCACTAAATGGGGTTGCGCGCATCGATCGGTACCATCCTTGAGCTTCTCCGACTTTCGGAAGGGTTAGGGTTAGGGTTAGGGATGAAAGCACATAGGAGAAAGAGATATTCTTGAATAACTTTTTTTGTGAAGGTCGGAGAGACTTGCAAGTAGGCTCTACCCCTACTAAATGGGGTAGCGCGCATCGATCGGTACCATCCTTGAGCTTCTCCGACTTTCGGAAGGGTTAGGGTTAGGGTTAGGGATGAAAGCACATAGGAGAAAGAGATATTCTTGAATAACTTTTTTTGTGAAGGTCGGAGAGACTTGGAAAGTGGTTGCATCTGGACTAATTTGGGTCCTGCGGATCGATTGGTACCATCCCCGAGCTTGTACGACCTTCGGAAGAGGTCGACCGACGAAATTCCCCCAAATCTGAGGAGATATTCTTGAATAACTTGTTTTGTGAAGGTCGGAGAGACTTGCAAGTAGGCTCTACCCCCACTAAATGGGGTTGCGCGCATCGATCAGTACCATCCTTGAGCTTCTCCGACTTTCGGAAGGGTTAGGGTTAGGGTTAGGGATGAAAGCACATAGGAGAAAGAGATATTCTTGAATAACTTTTTTTGTGAAGGTCGGAGAGACTTGCAAGTAGGCTCTACCCCCACTAAATGGGGTAGCGCGCATCGATCGGTACCATCCTTGAGCTTCTCCGACTTTCGGAAGGGTTAGGGTTAGGGATGAAAGCACATAGGAGAAAGAGATATTCTTGAATAACTTTTTTTGTGAAGGTCGGAGAGACTTGCAAGTAGGCTCTACCCCCACTAAATGGGGTAGCGCGCATCGATCGGTACCATCCTTGAGCTTCTCCGACTTTCGGAAGGGTTAGGGTTAGGGTTAGGGATGAAAGCACATAGGAGAAAGAGATATTCTTGAATAACTTTTTTTGTGAAGGTCGGAGAGACTTGCAAGTAGGCTCTACCCCCACTAAATGGGGTAGCGCGCATCGATCAGTACCATCCTTGAGCTTCTCCGACTTTCGGAAGGGTTAGGGTTAGGGTTAGGGATGAAAGCACATAGGAGAAAGAGATATTCTTGAATAACTTTTTTTGTGAAGGTCAGAGAGACTTGCAAGTAGGCTCTACCCCCACTAAATGGGGTAGCGCGCATCGATCGGTACCATCCTTGAGCTTCTCCGACTTTCGGAAGGGTTAGGGTTAGGGTTAGGGATGAAAGCACATAGGAGAAAGAGATATTCTTGAATAACTTTTTTTGTGAAGGTCGGAGAGACTTGGAAAGTGGTTGCATCTGGACTAATTTGGGTCCTGCGGATCGATTGGTACCATCCCCGAGCTTGTACGACCTTCGGAAGAGGTCGACCGACGAAATTCCCCCAAATCTGAGGAGATATTCTTGAATAACTTTTTTTGTGAAGGTCGGAGAGACTTGCAAGTAGGCTCTACCCCCACTAAATGGGGTTGCGCGCATCGATCGGTACCATCCTTGAGCTTCTCCGACTTTCGGAAGGGTTAGGGTTAGGGTTAGGGATGAAAGCACATAGGAGAAAGAGATATTCTTGAATAACTTTTTTTGTGAAGGTCGGAGAGACTTGGAAAGTGGTTGCATCTGGACTAATTTGGGTCCTGCGGATCGATTGGTACCATCCCCGAGCTTGTACGACCTTCGGAAGAGGTCGACCGACGAAATTCCCCCAAATCTGAGGAGATATTCTTGAATAACTTTTTTTGTGAAGGTCGGAGAGACTTGCAAGTAGGCTCTACCCCCACTAAATGGGGTTGCGCGCATCGATCGGTACCATCCTTGAGCTTCTCCGACTTTCGGAAGGGTTAGGGTTAGGGTTAGGGATGAAAGCACATAGGAGAAAGAGATATTCTTGAATAACTTTTTTTGTGAAGGTCGGAGAGACTTGGAAAGTGGTTGCATCTGGACTAATTTGGGTCCTGCGGATCGATTGGTACCATCCCCGAGCTTGTACGACCTTCGGAAGAGGTCGACCGACGAAATTCCCCCAAATCTGAGGAGATATTCTTGAATAACTTTTTTTGTGAAGGTCGGAGAGACTTGCAAGTAGGCTCTACCCCCACTAAATGGGGTAGCGCGCATCGATCGGTACCATCCTTGAGCTTCTCCGACTTTCGGAAGGGTTAGGGTTAGGGTTAGGGATGAAAGCACATAGGAGAAAGAGATATTCTTGAATAACTTTTTTTGTGAAGGTCGGAAAGACTTGCAAGTAGGCTCTACCCCCACTAAATGGGGTAGCGCGCATCGATCGGTACCATCCTTGAGCTTCTCCGACTTTCGGAAGGGTTAGGGTTAGGGTTAGGGATGAAAGCACATAGGAGAAAGAGATATTCTTGAATAACTTTTTTTGTGAAGGTCGGAGAGACTTGGAAAGTGGTTGCATCTGGACTAATTTGGGTCCTGCGGATCGATTGGTACCATCCCCGAGCTTGTACGACCTTCGGAAGAGGTCGACCGACGAAATTCCCCCAAATCTGAGGAGATATTCTTGAATAACTTTTTTTGTGAAGGTCGGAGAGACTTGCAAGTAGGCTCTACCCCCACTAAATGGGGTTGCGCGCATCGATCGGTACCATCCTTGAGCTTCTCCGACTTTCGGAAGGGTTAGGGTTAGGGTTAGGGATGAAAGCACATAGGAGAAAGAGATATTCTTGAATAACTTTTTTTGTGAAGGTCGGAGAGACTTGGAAAGTGGTTGCATCTGGACTAATTTGGGTCCTGCGGATCGATTGGTACCATCCCCGAGCTTGTACGACCTTCGGAAGAGGTCGACCGACGAAATTCCCCCAAATCTGAGGAGATATTCTTGAATAACTTTTTTTGTGAAGGTCGGAGAGACTTGCAAGTAGGCTCTACCCCCACTAAATGGGGTTGCGCGCATCGATCGGTACCATCCTTGAGCTTCTCCGACTTTCGGAAGGGTTAGGGTTAGGGTTAGGGATGAAAGCACATAGGAGAAAGAGATATTCTTGAATAACTTTTTTTGTGAAGGTCGGAGAGACTTGCAAGTAGGCTCTACCCCCACTAAATGGGGTAGCGCGCATCGATCAGTACCATCCTTGAGCTTCTCCGACTTTCGGAAGGGTTAGGGTTAGGGTTAGGGATGAAAGCACATAGGAGAAAGAGATATTCTTGAATAACTTTTTTTGTGAAGGTCAGAGAGACTTGCAAGTAGGCTCTACCCCCACTAAATGGGGTAGCGCGCATCGATCGGTACCATCCTTGAGCTTCTCCGACTTTCGGAAGGGTTAGGGTTAGGGTTAGGGATGAAAGCACATAGGAGAAAGAGATATTCTTGAATAACTTTTTTTGTGAAGGTCGGAGAGACTTGGAAAGTGGTTGCATCTGGACTAATTTGGGTCCTGCGGATCGATTGGTACCATCCCCGAGCTTGTACGACCTTCGGAAGAGGTCGACCGACGAAATTCCCCCAAATCTGAGGAGATATTCTTGAATAACTTTTTTTGTGAAGGTCGGAGAGACTTGCAAGTAGGCTCTACCCCCACTAAATGGGGTTGCGCGCATCGATCGGTACCATCCTTGAGCTTCTCCGACTTTCGGAAGGGTTAGGGTTAGGGTTAGGGATGAAAGCACATAGGAGAAAGAGATATTCTTGAATAACTTTTTTTGTGAAGGTCGGAGAGACTTGGAAAGTGGTTGCATCTGGACTAATTTGGGTCCTGCGGATCGATTGGTACCATCCCCGAGCTTGTACGACCTTCGGAAGAGGTCGACCGACGAAATTCCCCCAAATCTGAGGAGATATTCTTGAATAACTTTTTTTGTGAAGGTCGGAGAGACTTGCAAGTAGGCTCTACCCCCACTAAATGGGGTTGCGCGCATCGATCGGTACCATCCTTGAGCTTCTCCGACTTTCGGAAGGGTTAGGGTTAGGGTTAGGGATGAAAGCACATAGGAGAAAGAGATATTCTTGAATAACTTTTTTTGTGAAGGTCGGAGAGACTTGGAAAGTGGTTGCATCTGGACTAATTTGGGTCCTGCGGATCGATTGGTACCATCCCCGAGCTTGTACGACCTTCGGAAGAGGTCGACCGACGAAATTCCCCCAAATCTGAGGAGATATTCTTGAATAACTTTTTTTGTGAAGGTCGGAGAGACTTGCAAGTAGGCTCTACCCCCACTAAATGGGGTAGCGCGCATCGATCGGTACCATCCTTGAGCTTCTCCGACTTTCGGAAGGGTTAGGGTTAGGGTTAGGGATGAAAGCACATAGGAGAAAGAGATATTCTTGAATAACTTTTTTTGTGAAGGTCGGAAAGACTTGCAAGTAGGCTCTACCCCCACTAAATGGGGTAGCGCGCATCGATCGGTACCATCCTTGAGCTTCTCCGACTTTCGGAAGGGTTAGGGTTAGGGTTAGGGATGAAAGCACATAGGAGAAAGAGATATTCTTGAATAACTTTTTTTGTGAAGGTCGGAGAGACTTGGAAAGTGGTTGCATCTGGACTAATTTGGGTCCTGCGGATCGATTGGTACCATCCCCGAGCTTGTACGACCTTCGGAAGAGGTCGACCGACGAAATTCCCCCAAATCTGAGGAGATATTCTTGAATAACTTTTTTTGTGAAGGTCGGAGAGACTTGCAAGTAGGCTCTACCCCCACTAAATGGGGTTGCGCGCATCGATCGGTACCATCCTTGAGCTTCTCCGACTTTCGGAAGGGTTAGGGTTAGGGTTAGGGATGAAAGCACATAGGAGAAAGAGATATTCTTGAATAACTTTTTTTGTGAAGGTCGGAGAGACTTGGAAAGTGGTTGCATCTGGACTAATTTGGGTCCTGCGGATCGATTGGTACCATCCCCGAGCTTGTACGACCTTCGGAAGAGGTCGACCGACGAAATTCCCCCAAATCTGAGGAGATATTCTTGAATAACTTTTTTTGTGAAGGTCGGAGAGACTTGCAAGTAGGCTCTACCCCCACTAAATGGGGTTGCGCGCATCGATCGGTACCATCCTTGAGCTTCTCCGACTTTCGGAAGGGTTAGGGTTAGGGTTAGGGATGAAAGCACATAGGAGAAAGAGATATTCTTGAATAACTTTTTTTGTGAAGGTCGGAGAGACTTGGAAAGTGGTTGCATCTGGACTAATTTGGGTCCTGCGGATCGATTGGTACCATCCCCGAGCTTGTACGACCTTCGGAAGAGGTCGACCGACGAAATTCCCCCAAATCTGAGGAGATATTCTTGAATAACTTTTTTTGTGAAGGTCGGAGAGACTTGCAAGTAGGCTCTACCCCCACTAAATGGGGTAGCGCGCATCGATCGGTACCATCCTTGAGCTTCTCCGACTTTCGGAAGGGTTAGGGTTAGGGTTAGGGATGAAAGCACATAGGAGAAAGAGATATTCTTGAATAACTTTTTTTGTGAAGGTCGGAAAGACTTGCAAGTAGGCTCTACCCCCACTAAATGGGGTAGCGCGCATCGATCGGTACCATCCTTGAGCTTCTCCGACTTTCGGAAGGGTTAGGGTTAGGGTTAGGGATGAAAGCACATAGGAGAAAGAGATATTCTTGAATAACTTTTTTTGTGAAGGTCGGAGAGACTTGGAAAGTGGTTGCATCTGGACTAATTTGGGTCCTGCGGATCGATTGGTACCATCCCCGAGCTTGTACGACCTTCGGAAGAGGTCGACCGACGAAATTCCCCCAAATCTGAGGAGATATTCTTGAATAACTTTTTTTGTGAAGGTCGGAGAGACTTGCAAGTAGGCTCTACCCCCACTAAATGGGGTTGCGCGCATCGATCGGTACCATCCTTGAGCTTCTCCGACTTTCGGAAGGGTTAGGGTTAGGGTTAGGGATGAAAGCACATAGGAGAAAGAGATATTCTTGAATAACTTTTTTTGTGAAGGTCGGAGAGACTTGCAAGTAGGCTCTACCCCCACTAAATGGGGTAGCGCGCATCGATCAGTACCATCCTTGAGCTTCTCCGACTTTCGGAAGGGTTAGGGTTAGGGTTACGGATGAAAGCACATAGGAGAAAGAGATATTCTTGAATAACTTTTTTTGTGAAGGTCGGAGAGACTTGCAAGTAGGCTCTACCCCCACTAAATGGGGTAGCGCGCATCGATCGGTACCATCCTTGAGCTTCTCCGACTTTCGGAAGGGTTAGGGTTAGGGTTAGGGATGAAAGCACATAGGAGAAAGAGATATTCTTGAATAACTTTTTTTGTGAAGGTCGGAGAGACTTGGAAAGTGGTTGCATCTGGACTAATTTGGGTCCTGCGGATCGATTGGTACCATCCCCGAGCTTGTACGACCTTCGGAAGAGGTCGACCGACGAAATTCCCCCAAATCTGAGGAGATATTCTTGAATAACTTTTTTTGTGAAGGTCGGAGAGACTTGCAAGTAGGCTCTACCCCCACTAAATGGGGTTGCGCGCATCGATCAGTACCATCCTTGAGCTTCTCCGACTTTCGGAAGGGTTAGGGTTAGGGTTAGGGATGAAAGCACATAGGAGAAAGAGATATTCTTGAATAACTTTTTTTGTGAAGGTCGGAGAGACTTGCAAGTAGGCTCTACCCCCACTAAATGGGGTAGCGCGCATCGATCGGTACCATCCTTGAGCTTCTCCGACTTTCGGAAGGGTTAGGGTTAGGGTTAGGGATGAAAGCACATAGGAGAAAGAGATATTCTTGAATAACTTTTTTTGTGAAGGTCGGAGAGACTTGCAAGTAGGCTCTACCCCCACTAAATGGGGTAGCGCGCATCGATCGGTACCATCCTTGAGCTTCTCCGACTTTCGGAAGGGTTAGGGTTAGGGTTAGGGATGAAAGCACATAGGAGAAAGAGATATTCTTGAATAACTTTTTTTGTGAAGGTCGGAGAGACTTGGAAAGTGGTTGCATCTGGACTAATTTGGGTCCTGCGGATCGATTGGTACCATCCCCGAGCTTGTACGACCTTCGGAAGAGGTCGACCGACGAAATTCCCCCAAATCTGAGGAGATATTCTTGAATAACTTTTTTTGTGAAGGTCGGAGAAACTTGCAAGTAGGCTCTACCCCCACTAAATGGGGTAGCGCGCATCGATCGGTACCATCCTTGAGCTTCTCCGACTTTCGGAAGGGTTAGGGTTAGGGTTAGGGATGAAAGCACATAGGAGAAAGAGATATTCTTGAATAACTTTTTTTGTGAAGGTCGGAGAGACTTGGAAAGTGGTTGCATCTGGACTAATTTGGGTCCTGCGGATCGATTGGTACCATCCCCGAGCTTGTACGACCTTCGGAAGAGGTCGACCGACGAAATTCCCCCAAATCTGAGGAGATATTCTTGAATAACTTTTTTTGTGAAGGTCGGAGAGACTTGCAAGTAGGCTCTACCCCCACTAAATGGGGTTGCGCGCATCGATCGGTACCATCCTTGAGCTTCTCCAACTTTCGGAAGGGTTAGGGTTAGGGTTAGGGATGAAAGCACATAGGAGAAAGAGATATTCTTGAATAACTTTTTTTGTGAAGGTCGGAGAGACTTGCAAGTAGGCTCTACCCCCACTAAATGGGGTAGCGCGCATCGATCGGTACCATCCTTGAGCTTCTCCGACTTTCGGAAGGGTTAGGGTTAGGGTTAGGGATGAAAGCACATAGGAGAAAGAGATATTCTTGAATAACTTTTTTTGTGAAGGTCGGAGAGACTTGGAAAGTGGTTGCATCTGGACTAATTTGGGTCCTGCGGATCGATTGATACCATCTCCGAGCTTGTACGACCTTCGGAAGAGGTCGACCGACGAAATTCCCCCAAATCTGAGGAGATATTCTTGAATAACTTTTTTTGTGAAGGTCGGAGAGACTTGCAAGTAGGCTCTACCCCCACTAAATGGGGTTGCGCGCATCGATCAGTACCATCCTTGAGCTTCTCCGACTTTCGGAAGGGTTAGGGTTAGGGTTAGGGATGAAAGCACATAGGAGAAAGAGATATTCTTGAATAACTTTTTTTGTGAAGGTCGGAGAGACTTGCAAGTAGGCTCTACCCCCACTAAATGGGGTAGCGCGCATCGATCGGTACCATCCTTGAGCTTCTCCGACTTTTGGAAGGGTTAGGGTTAGGGTTAGGGATGAAAGCACATAGGAGAAAGAGATATTCTTGAATAACTTTTTTTGTGAAGGTCGGAGAGACTTGCAAGTAGGCTCTACCCCCACTAAATGGGGTAGCGCGCATCGATCGGTACCATCCTTGAGCTTCTCCGACTTTCGGAAGGGTTAGGGTTAGGGTTAGGGATGAAAGCACATAGGAGAAAGAGATATTCTTGAATAACTTTTTTTGTGAAGGTCGGAGAGACTTGCAAGTAGGCTCTACCCCCACTAAATGGGGTAGCGCGCATCGATCGGTACCATCCTTGAGCTTCTCCGACTTTCGGAAGGGTTAGGGTTAGGGTTAGGGATGAAAGCACATAGGAGAAAGAGATATTCTTGAATAACTTTTTTTGTGAAGGTCGGAGAGACTTGGAAAGTGGTTGCATCTGGACTAATTTGGGTCCTGCGGATCGATTGGTACCATCCCCGAGCTTGTACGACCTTCGGAAGAGGTCGACCGACGAAATTCCCCCAAATCTGAGGAGATATTCTTGAATAACTTTTTTTGTGAAGGTCGGAGAGACTTGCAAGTAGGCTCTACCCCCACTAAATGGGGTAGCGCGCATCGATCGGTACCATCCTTGAGCTTCTCCGACTTTCGGAAGGGTTAGGGTTAGGGTTAGGGATGAAAGCACATAGGAGAAAGAGATATTCTTGAATAACTTTTTTTGTGAAGGTCGGAGAGACTTGCAAGTAGGCTCTACCCCCACTAAATGGGGTAGCGCGCATCGATCGGTACCATCCTTGAGCTTCTCCGACTTTCGGAAGGGTTAGGGTTAGGGTTAGGGATGAAAGCACATAGGAGAAAGAGATATTCTTGAATAACTTTTTTTGTGAAGGTCGGAGAGACTTGCAAGTAGGCTCTACCCCCACTAAATGGGGTAGCGCGCATCGATCGGTACCATCCTTGAGCTTCTCCGACTTTCGGAAGGGTTAGGGTTAGGGTTAGGGATGAAAGCACATAGGAGAAAGAGATATTCTTGAATAACTTTTTTTGTGAAGGTCGGAGAGACTTGGAAAGTGGTTGCATCTGGACTAATTTGGGTCCTGCGGATCGATTGGTACCATCCCCGAGCTTGTACGACCTTCGGAAGAGGTCGACCGACGAAATTCCCCCAAATCTGAGGAGATATTCTTGAATAACTTTTTTTGTGAAGGTCGGAGAGACTTGCAAGTAGGCTTTACCCCCACTAAATGGGGTAGCGCGCATCGATCGGTACCATCCTTGAGCTTCTCCGACTTTCGGAAGGGTTAGGGTTAGGGTTAGGGATGAAAGCACATAGGAGAAAGAGATATTCTTGAATAACTTTTTTTGTGAAGGTCGGAGAGACTTGCAAGTAGGCTCTACCCCCACTAAATGGGGTAGCGCGCATCGATCGGTACCATCCTTGAGCTTCTCCGACTTTCGGAAGGGTTAGGGTTAGGGTTAGGGATGAAAGCACATAGGAGAAAGAGATATTCTTGAATAACTTTTTTTGTGAAGGTCGGAGAGACTTGGAAAGTGGTTGCATCTGGACTAATTTGGGTCCTGCGGATCGATTGGTACCATCCCCGAGCTTGTACAACCTTCGGAAGAGGTCGACCGACGAAATTCCCCCAAATCTGAGGAGATATTCTTGAATAACTTTTTTTGTGAAGGTCGGAGAAACTTGCAAGTAGGCTCTACCCCCACTAAATGGGGTAGCGCGCATCGATCGGTACCATCCTTGAGCTTCTCCGACTTTCGGAAGGGTTAGGGTTAGGGTTAGGGATGAAAGCACATAGGAGAAAGAGATATTCTTGAATAACTTTTTTTGTGAAGGTCGGAGAGACTTGGAAAGTGGTTGCATCTGGACTAATTTGGGTCCTGCGGATCGATTGGTACCATCCCCGAGCTTGTACGACCTTCGGAAGAGGTCGACCGACGAAATTCCCCCAAATCTGAGGAGATATTCTTGAATAACTTTTTTTGTGAAGGTCGGAGAGACTTGCAAGTAGGCTCTACCCCCACTAAATGGGGTTGCGCGCATCGATCGGTACCATCCTTGAGCTTCTCCAACTTTCGGAAGGGTTAGGGTTAGGGTTAGGGATGAAAGCACATAGGAGAAAGAGATATTCTTGAATAACTTTTTTTGTGAAGGTCGGAGAGACTTGCAAGTAGGCTCTACCCCCACTAAATGGGGTAGCGCGCATCGATCGGTACCATCCTTGAGCTTCTCCGACTTTCGGAAGGGTTAGGGTTAGGGTTAGGGATGAAAGCACATAGGAGAAAGAGATATTCTTGAATAACTTTTTTTGTGAAGGTCGGAGAGACTTGGAAAGTGGTTGCATCTGGACTAATTTGGGTCCTGCGGATCGATTGATACCATCTCCGAGCTTGTACGACCTTCGGAAGAGGTCGACCGACGAAATTCCCCCAAATCTGAGGAGATATTCTTGAATAACTTTTTTTGTGAAGGTCGGAGAGACTTGCAAGTAGGCTCTACCCCCACTAAATGGGGTTGCGCGCATCGATCAGTACCATCCTTGAGCTTCTCCGACTTTCGGAAGGGTTAGGGTTAGGGTTAGGGATGAAAGCACATAGGAGAAAGAGATATTCTTGATTAACTTTTTTTGTGAAGGTCGGAGAGACTTGCAAGTAGGCTCTACCCCCACTAAATGGGGTAGCGCGCATCGATCGGTACCATCCTTGAGCTTCTCCGACTTTCGGAAGGGTTAGGGTTAGGGTTAGGGATGAAAGCACATAGGAGAAAGAGATATTCTTGAATAACTTTTTTTGTGAAGGTCGGAGAGACTTGCAAGTAGGCTCTACCCCCACTAAATGGGGTAGCGCGCATCGATCGGTACCATCCTTGAGCTTCTCCGACTTTCGGAAGGGTTAGGGTTAGGGTTAGGGATGAAAGCACATAGGAGAAAGAGATATTCTTGAATAACTTTTTTTGTGAAGGTCGGAGAGACTTGCAAGTAGGCTCTACCCCCACTAAATGGGGTAGCGCGCATCGATCGGTACCATCCTTGAGCTTCTCCGACTTTCGGAAGGGTTAGGGTTAGGGTTAGGGATGAAAGCACATAGGAGAAAGAGATATTCTTGAATAACTTTTTTTGTGAAGGTCGGAGAGACTTGGAAAGTGGTTGCATCTGGACTAATTTGGGTCCTGCGGATTGATTGGTACCATCCCCGAGCTTGTACGACCTTCGGAAGAGGTCGACCGACGAAATTCCCCCAAATCTGAGGAGATATTCTTGAATAACTTTTTTTGTGAAGGTCGGACAGACTTGCAAGTAGGCTCTACCCCCACTAAATGGGGTAGCGCGCATCGATTGGTACCATCCTTAAGCTTCTCCGACTTTCGGAAGGGTTAGGGTTAGGGTTAGGGATGAAAGCACATAGGAGAAAGAGATATTCTTGAATAACTTTTTTTGTGAAGGTCGGAGAGACTTGGAAAGTGGTTGCATCTGGACTAATTTGGGTCCTGCGGATCGATTGGTACCATCCCCGAGCTTGTACGACCTTCGGAAGAGGTCGACCGACGAAATTCCCCCAAATCTGAGGAGATATTCTTGAATAACTTTTTTTGTGAAGGTCGGAGAGACTTGCAAGTAGGCTTTACCCCCACTAAATGGGGTAGCGCGCATCGATCGGTACCATCCTTGAGCTTCTCCGACTTTCGGAAGGGTTAGGGTTAGGGTTAGGGATGAAAGCACATAGGAGAAAGAGATATTCTTGAATAACTTTTTTTGTGAAGGTCGGAGAGACTTGCAAGTAGGCTCTACCCCCACTAAATGGGGTAGCGCGCATCGATCGGTACCATCCTTGAGCTTCTCCGACTTTCGGAAGGGTTAGGGTTAGGGTTAGGGATGAAAGCACATAGGAGAAAGAGATATTCTTGAATAACTTTTTTTGTGAAGGTCGGAGAGACTTGGAAAGTGGTTGCATCTGGACTAATTTGGGTCCTGCGGATCGATTGGTACCATCCCCGAGCTTGTACAACCTTCGGAAGAGGTCGACCGACGAAATTCCCCCAAATCTGAGGAGATATTCTTGAATAACTTTTTTTGTGAAGGTCGGAGAGACTTGCAAGTAGGCTCTACCCCCACTAAATGGGGTTGCGCGCATCGATCAGTACCATCCTTGAGCTTCTCCGACTTTCGGAAGGGTTAGGGTTAGGGTTAGGGATGAAAGCACATAGGAGAAAGAGATATTCTTGAATAACTTTTTTTGTGAAGGTCGGAGAGACTTGCAAGTAGGCTCTACCCCCACTAAATGGGGTAGCGCGCATCGATCGGTACCATCCTTGAGCTTCTCCGACTTTCGGAAGGGTTAGGGTTAGGGTTAGGGATGAAAGCACATAGGAGAAAGAGATATTCTTGAATAACTTTTTTTGTGAAGGTCGGAGAGACTTGCAAGTAGGCTCTACCCCCACTAAATGGGGTAGCGCGCATCGATCGGTACCATCCTTGAGCTTCTCCGACTTTCGGAAGGGTTAGGGTTAGGGTTAGGGATGAAAGCACATAGGAGAAAGAGATATTCTTGAATAACTTTTTTTGTGAAGGTCGGAGAGACTTGCAAGTAGGCTCTACCCCCACTAAATGGGGTAGCGCGCATCGATCGGTACCATCCTTGAGCTTCTCCGACTTTCGGAAGGGTTAGGGTTAGGGTTAGGGATGAAAGCACATAGGAGAAAGAGATATTCTTGAATAACTTTTTTTGTGAAGGTCGGAGAGACTTGGAAAGTGGTTGCATCTGGACTAATTTGGGTCCTGCGGATCGATTGGTACCATCCCCGAGCTTGTACGACCTTCGGAAGAGGTCGACCGACGAAATTCCCCCAAATCTGAGGAGATATTCTTGAATAACTTTTTTTGTGAAGGTCGGAGAGACTTGCAAGTAGGCTCTACCCCCACTAAATGGGGTAGCGCGCATCGATCGGTACCATCCTTGAGCTTCTCCGACTTTCGGAAGGGTTAGGGTTAGGGTTAGGGATGAAAGCACATAGGAGAAAGAGATATTCTTGAATAACTTTTTTTGTGAAGGTCGGAGAGACTTGGAAAGTGGTTGCATCTGGACTAATTTGGGTCCTGCGGATCGATTGGTACCATCCCCGAGCTTGTACGACCTTCGGAAGAGGTCGACCGACGAAATTCCCCCAAATCTGAGGAGATATTCTTGAATAACTTTTTTTGTGAAGGTCGGAGAGACTTGCAAGTAGGCTCTACCCCCACTAAATGGGGTTGCGCGCATCGATCGGTACTATCTTTGAGCTTCTCCGACTTTCGGAAGGGTTAGGGTTAGGGTTAGGGATGAAAGCACATAGGAGAAAGAGATATTCTTGAATAACTTTTTTTGTGAAGGTCGGAGAGACTTGCAAGTAGGCTCTACCCCCACTAAATGGGGTAGCGCGCATCGATCGGTACCATCCTTGAGCTTCTCCGACTTTCGGAAGGGTTAGGGTTAGGGTTAGGGATGAAAGCACATAGGAGAAAGAGATATTCTTGAATAACTTTTTTTGTGAAGGTCGGAGAGACTTGGAAAGTGGTTGCATCTGGACTAATTTGGGTCCTGCAGATCGATTGGTACCATCCCCGAGCTTGTACGACCTTCGGAAGAGGTCGACCGACGAAATTCCCCCAAATCTGAGGAGATATTCTTGAATAACTTGTTTTGTGAAGGTCGGAGAGACTTGCAAGTAGGCTCTACCCCCACTAAATGGGGTTGCGCGCATCGATCAGTACCATCCTTGAGCTTCTCCGACTTTCGGAAGGGTTAGGGTTAGGGTTAGGGATGAAAGCACATAGGAGAAAGAGATATTCTTGAATAACTTTTTTTGTGAAGGTCGGAGAGACTTGCAAGTAGGCTCTACCCCCACTAAATGGGGTAGCGCGCATCGATCGGTACCATCCTTGAGCTTCTCCGACTTTCGGAAGGGTTAGGGTTAGGGTTAGGGATGAAAGCACATAGGAGAAAGAGATATTCTTGAATAACTTTTTTTGTGAAGGTCGGAGAGACTTGCAAGTAGGCTCTACCCCCACTAAATGGGGTAGCGCGCATCGATCGGTACCATCCTTGAGCTTCTCCGACTTTCGGAAGGGTTAGGGTTAGGGTTAGGGATGAAAGCACATAGGAGAAAGAGATATTCTTGAATAACTTTTTTTGTGAAGGTCGGAGAGACTTGGAAAGTGGTTGCATCTGGACTAATTTGGGTCCTGCGGATCGATTGGTACCATCCCCGAGCTTGTACGACCTTCGGAAGAGGTCGACCGACGAAATTCCCCCAAATCTGAGGAGATATTCTTGAATAACTTGTTTTGTGAAGGTCGGAGAGACTTGCAAGTAGGCTCTACCCCCACTAAATGGGGTTGCGCGCATCGATCAGTACCATCCTTGAGCTTCTCCGACTTTCGGAAGGGTTAGGGTTAGGGTTAGGGATGAAAGCACATAGGAGAAAGAGATATTCTTGAATAACTTTTTTTGTGAAGGTCGGAGAGACTTGCAAGTAGGCTCTACCCCCACTAAATGGGGTACCGCGCATCGATCGGTACCATCCTTGAGCTTCTCCGACTTTCGGAAGGGTTAGGGTTAGGGTTAGGGATGAAAGCACATAGGAGAAAGAGATATTCTTGAATAACTTTTTTTGTGAAGGTCGGAGAGACTTGGAAAGTGGTTGCATCTGGACTAATTTGAGTCCTGCAGATCGATTGGTACCATCCCCGAGCTTGTACGACCTTCGGAAGAGGTCGACCGACGAAATTCCCCCAAATCTGAGGAGATATTCTTGAATAACTTGTTTTGTGAAGGTCGGAGAGACTTGCAAGTAGGCTCTACCCCCACTAAATGGGGTTGCGCGCATCGATCAGTACCATCCTTGAGCTTCTCCGACTTTCGGAAGGGTTAGGGTTAGGGTTAGGGATGAAAGCACATAGGAGAAAGAGATATTCTTGAATAACTTTTTTTGTGAAGGTCGGAGAGACTTGCAAGTAGGCTCTACCCCCACTAAATGGGGTAGCGCGCATCGATCGGTACCATCCTTGAGCTTCTCCGACTTTCGGAAGGGTTAGGGTTAGGGTTAGGGATGAAAGCACATAGGAGAAAGAGATATTCTTGAATAACTTTTTTTGTGAAGGTCGGAGAAACTTGCAAGTAGGCTCTACCCCCACTAAATGGGGTAGCGCGCATCGATCGGTACCATCCTTGAGCTTCTCCGACTTTCGGAAGGGTTAGGGTTAGGGTTAGGGATGAAAGCACATAGGAGAAAGAGATATTCTTGAATAACTTTTTTTGTGAAGGTCGGAGAGACTTGCAAGTAGGCTCTACCCCCACTAAATGGGGTAGCGCGCATCGATCGGTACCATCCTTGAGCTTCTCCGACTTTCGGAAGGGTTAGGGTTAGGGTTAGGGATGAAAGCACATAGGAGAAAGAGATATTCTTGAATAACTTTTTTTGTGAAGGTCGGAGAGACTTGCAAGTAGGCTCTACCCCCACTAAATGGGGTAGCGCGCATCGATCGGTACCATCCTTGAGCTTCTCCGACTTTCGGAAGGGTTAGGGTTAGGGATGAAAGCACATAGGAGAAAGAGATATTCTTGAATAACTTTTTTTGTGAAGGTCGGAGAGACTTGCAAGTAGGCTCTACCCCCACTAAATGGGGTAGCGCGCATCGATCGGTACCATCCTTGAGCTTCTCCGACTTTCGGAAGGGTTAGGGTTAGGGTTAGGGATGAAAGCACATAGGAGAAAGAGATATTCTTGAATAACTTTTTTTGTGAAGGTCGGAGAGACTTGGAAAGTGGTTGCATCTGGACTAATTTGGGTCCTGCGGATCGATTGGTACCATCCCCGAGCTTGTACAACCTTCGGAAGAGGTCGACCGACGAAATTCCCCCAAATCTGAGGAGATATTCTTGAATAACTTTTTTTGTGAAGGTCGGAGAGACTTGCAAGTAGGCTCTACCCCCACTAAATGGGGTTGCGCGCATCGATCAGTACCATCCTTGAGCTTCTCCGACTTTCGGAAGGGTTAGGGTTAGGGTTAGGGATGAAAGCACATAGGAGAAAGAGATATTCTTGAATAACTTTTTTTGTGAAGGTCGGAGAGACTTGCAAGTAGGCTCTACCCCCACTAAATGGGGTAGCGCGCATCGATCGGTACCATCCTTGAGCTTCTCCGACTTTCGGAAGGGTTAGGGTTAGGGTTAGGGATGAAAGCACATAGGAGAAAGAGATATTCTTGAATAACTTTTTTTGTGAAGGTCGGAGAGACTTGCAAGTAGGCTCTACCCCCACTAAATGGGGTAGCGCGCATCGATCGGTACCATCCTTGAGCTTCTCCGACTTTCGGAAGGGTTAGGGTTAGGGTTAGGGATGAAAGCACATAGGAGAAAGAGATATTCTTGAATAACTTTTTTTGTGAAGGTCGGAGAGACTTGCAAGTAGGCTCTACCCCCACTAAATGGGGTAGCGCGCATCGATCGGTACCATCCTTGAGCTTCTCCGACTTTCGGAAGGGTTAGGGTTAGGGTTAGGGATGAAAGCACATAGGAGAAAGAGATATTCTTGAATAACTTTTTTTGTGAAGGTCGGAGAGACTTGCAAGTAGGCTCTACCCCCACTAAATGGGGTAGCGCGCATCGATCGGTACCATCCTTGAGCTTCTCCGACTTTCGGAAGGGTTAGGGTTAGGGTTAGGGATGAAAGCACATAGGAGAAAGAGATATTCTTGAATAACTTTTTTTGTGAAGGTCGGAGAGACTTGGAAAGTGGTTGCATCTGGACTAATTTGGGTCCTGCGGATCGATTGGTACCATCCCCGAGCTTGTACAACCTTCGGAAGAGGTCGACCGACGAAATTCCCCCAAATCTGAGGAGATATTCTTGAATAACTTTTTTTGTGAAGGTCGGAGAGACTTGCAAGTAGGCTCTACCCCCACTAAATGGGGTTGCGCGCATCGATCAGTACCATCCTTGAGCTTCTCCGACTTTCGGAAGGGTTAGGGTTAGGGTTAGGGATGAAAGCACATAGGAGAAAGAGATATTCTTGAATAACTTTTTTTGTGAAGGTCGGAGAGACTTGCAAGTAGGCTCTACCCCCACTAAATGGGGTAGCGCGCATCGATCGGTACCATCCTTGAGCTTCTCCGACTTTCGGAAGGGTTAGGGTTAGGGTTAGGGATGAAAGCACATAGGAGAAAGAGATATTCTTGAATAACTTTTTTTGTGAAGGTCGGAGAGACTTGCAAGTAGGCTCTACCCCCACTAAATGGGGTAGCGCGCATCGATCGGTACCATCCTTGAGCTTCTCCGACTTTCGGAAGGGTTAGGGTTAGGGTTAGGGATGAAAGCACATAGGAGAAAGAGATATTCTTGAATAACTTTTTTTGTGAAGGTCGGAGAGACTTGCAAGTAGGCTCTACCCCCACTAAATGGGGTAGCGCGCATCGATCGGTACCATCCTTGAGCTTCTCCGACTTTCGGAAGGGTTAGGGTTAGGGTTAGGGATGAAAGCACATAGGAGAAAGAGATATTCTTGAATAACTTTTTTTGTGAAGGTCGGAGAGACTTGGAAAGTGGTTGCATCTGGACTAATTTGGGTCCTGCGGATCGATTGGTACCATCCCCGAGCTTGTACGACCTTCGGAAGAGGTCGACCGACGAAATTCCCCCAAATCTGAGGAGATATTCTTGAATAACTTTTTTTGTGAAGGTCGGAGAGACTTGCAAGTAGGCTCTACCCCCACTAAATGGGGTAGCGCGCATCGATCGGTACCATCCTTGAGCTTCTCCGACTTTCGGAAGGGTTAGGGTTAGGGTTAGGGATGAAAGCACATAGGAGAAAGAGATATTCTTGAATAACTTTTTTTGTGAAGGTCGGAGAGACTTGGAAAGTGGTTGCATCTGGACTAATTTGGGTCCTGCGGATCGATTGGTACCATCCCCGAGCTTGTACGACCTTCGGAAGAGGTCGACCGACGAAATTCCCCCAAATCTGAGGAGATATTCTTGAATAACTTTTTTTGTGAAGGTCGGAGAGACTTGCAAGTAGGCTCTACCCCCACTAAATGGGGTTGCGCGCATCGATCGGTACCATCCTTGAGCTTCTCCGACTTTCGGAAGGGTTAGGGTTAGGGTTAGGGATGAAAGCACATAGGAGAAAGAGATATTCTTGAATAACTTTTTTTGTGAAGGTCGGAGAGACTTGCAAGTAGGCTCTACCCCCACTAAATGGGGTAGCGCGCATCGATCGGTACCATCCTTGAGCTTCTCCGACTTTCGGAAGGGTTAGGGTTAGGGTTAGGGATGAAAGCACATAGGAGAAAGAGATATTCTTGAATAACTTTTTTTGTGAAGGTCGGAGAGACTTGGAAAGTGGTTGCATCTGGACTAATTTGGGTCCTGCGGATCGATTGGTACCATCCCCGAGCTTGTACGACCTTCGGAAGAGGTCGACCGACGAAATTCCCCCAAATCTGAGGAGATATTCTTGAATAACTTTTTTTGTGAAGGTCGGAGAGACTTGCAAGTAGGCTCTACCCCCACTAAATGGGGTTGCGCGCATCGATCGGTACTATCTTTGAGCTTCTCCGACTTTCGGAAGGGTTAGGGTTAGGGTTAGGGATGAAAGCACATAGGAGAAAGAGATATTCTTGAATAACTTTTTTTGTGAAGGTCGGAGAGACTTGCAAGTAGGCTCTACCCCCACTAAATGGGGTAGCGCGCATCGATCGGTACCATCCTTGAGCTTCTCCGACTTTCGGAAGGGTTAGGGTTAGGGTTAGGGATGAAAGCACATAGGAGAAAGAGATATTCTTGAATAACTTTTTTTGTGAAGGTCGGAGAGACTTGGAAAGTGGTTGCATCTGGACTAATTTGGGTCCTGCAGATCGATTGGTACCATCCCCGAGCTTGTACGACCTTCGGAAGAGGTCGACCGACGAAATTCCCCCAAATCTGAGGAGATATTCTTGAATAACTTGTTTTGTGAAGGTCGGAGAGACTTGCAAGTAGGCTCTACCCCCACTAAATGGGGTTGCGCGCATCGATCAGTACCATCCTTGAGCTTCTCCGACTTTCGGAAGGGTTAGGGTTAGGGTTAGGGATGAAAGCACATAGGAGAAAGAGATATTCTTGAATAACTTTTTTTGTGAAGGTCGGAGAGACTTGCAAGTAGGCTCTACCCCCACTAAATGGGGTAGCGCGCATCGATCGGTACCATCCTTGAGCTTCTCCGACTTTCGGAAGGGTTAGGGTTAGGGTTAGGGATGAAAGCACATAGGAGAAAGAGATATTCTTGAATAACTTTTTTTGTGAAGGTCGGAGAGACTTGCAAGTAGGCTCTACCCCCACTAAATGGGGTAGCGCGCATCGATCGGTACCATCCTTGAGCTTCTCCGACTTTCGGAAGGGTTAGGGTTAGGGTTAGGGATGAAAGCACATAGGAGAAAGAGATATTCTTGAATAACTTTTTTTGTGAAGGTCGGAGAGACTTGGAAAGTGGTTGCATCTGGACTAATTTGGGTCCTGCGGATCGATTGGTACCATCCCCGAGCTTGTACGACCTTCGGAAGAGGTCGACCGACGAAATTCCCCCAAATCTGAGGAGATATTCTTGAATAACTTGTTTTGTGAAGGTCGGAGAGACTTGCAAGTAGGCTCTACCCCCACTAAATGGGGTTGCGCGCATCGATCAGTACCATCCTTGAGCTTCTCCGACTTTCGGAAGGGTTAGGGTTAGGGTTAGGGATGAAAGCACATAGGAGAAAGAGATATTCTTGAATAACTTTTTTTGTGAAGGTCGGAGAGACTTGCAAGTAGGCTCTACCCCCACTAAATGGGGTACCGCGCATCGATCGGTACCATCCTTGAGCTTCTCCGACTTTCGGAAGGGTTAGGGTTAGGGTTAGGGATGAAAGCACATAGGAGAAAGAGATATTCTTGAATAACTTTTTTTGTGAAGGTCGGAGAGACTTGGAAAGTGGTTGCATCTGGACTAATTTGAGTCCTGCAGATCGATTGGTACCATCCCCGAGCTTGTACGACCTTCGGAAGAGGTCGACCGACGAAATTCCCCCAAATCTGAGGAGATATTCTTGAATAACTTGTTTTGTGAAGGTCGGAGAGACTTGCAAGTAGGCTCTACCCCCACTAAATGGGGTTGCGCGCATCGATCAGTACCATCCTTGAGCTTCTCCGACTTTCGGAAGGGTTAGGGTTAGGGTTAGGGATGAAAGCACATAGGAGAAAGAGATATTCTTGAATAACTTTTTTTGTGAAGGTCGGAGAGACTTGCAAGTAGGCTCTACCCCCACTAAATGGGGTAGCGCGCATCGATCGGTACCATCCTTGAGCTTCTCCGACTTTCGGAAGGGTTAGGGTTAGGGTTAGGGATGAAAGCACATAGGAGAAAGAGATATTCTTGAATAACTTTTTTTGTGAAGGTCGGAGAAACTTGCAAGTAGGCTCTACCCCCACTAAATGGGGTAGCGCGCATCGATCGGTACCATCCTTGAGCTTCTCCGACTTTCGGAAGGGTTAGGGTTAGGGTTAGGGATGAAAGCACATAGGAGAAAGAGATATTCTTGAATAACTTTTTTTGTGAAGGTCGGAGAGACTTGCAAGTAGGCTCTACCCCCACTAAATGGGGTAGCGCGCATCGATCGGTACCATCCTTGAGCTTCTCCGACTTTCGGAAGGGTTAGGGTTAGGGTTAGGGATGAAAGCACATAGGAGAAAGAGATATTCTTGAATAACTTTTTTTGTGAAGGTCGGAGAGACTTGCAAGTAGGCTCTACCCCCACTAAATGGGGTAGCGCGCATCGATCGGTACCATCCTTGAGCTTCTCCGACTTTCGGAAGGGTTAGGGTTAGGGTTAGGGATGAAAGCACATAGGAGAAAGAGATATTCTTGAATAACTTTTTTTGTGAAGGTCGGAGAGACTTGCAAGTAGGCTCTACCCCCACTAAATGGGGTAGCGCGCATCGATCGGTACCATCCTTGAGCTTCTCCGACTTTCGGAAGGGTTAGGGTTAGGGTTAGGGATGAAAGCACATAGGAGAAAGAGATATTCTTGAATAACTTTTTTTGTGAAGGTCGGAGAGACTTGGAAAGTGGTTGCATCTGGACTAATTTGGGTCCTGCGGATCGATTGGTACCATCCCCGAGCTTGTACAACCTTCGGAAGAGGTCGACCGACGAAATTCCCCCAAATCTGAGGAGATATTCTTGAATAACTTTTTTTGTGAAGGTCGGAGAGACTTGCAAGTAGGCTCTACCCCCACTAAATGGGGTTGCGCGCATCGATCAGTACCATCCTTGAGCTTCTCCGACTTTCGGAAGGGTTAGGGTTAGGGTTAGGGATGAAAGCACATAGGAGAAAGAGATATTCTTGAATAACTTTTTTTGTGAAGGTCGGAGAGACTTGCAAGTAGGCTCTACCCCCACTAAATGGGGTAGCGCGCATCGATCGGTACCATCCTTGAGCTTCTCCGACTTTCGGAAGGGTTAGGGTTAGGGTTAGGGATGAAAGCACATAGGAGAAAGAGATATTCTTGAATAACTTTTTTTGTGAAGGTCGGAGAGACTTGCAAGTAGGCTCTACCCCCACTAAATGGGGTAGCGCGCATCGATCGGTACCATCCTTGAGCTTCTCCGACTTTCGGAAGGGTTAGGGTTAGGGTTAGGGATGAAAGCACATAGGAGAAAGAGATATTCTTGAATAACTTTTTTTGTGAAGGTCGGAGAGACTTGCAAGTAGGCTCTACCCCCACTAAATGGGGTAGCGCGCATCGATCGGTACCATCCTTGAGCTTCTCCGACTTTCGGAAGGGTTAGGGTTAGGGTTAGGGATGAAAGCACATAGGAGAAAGAGATATTCTTGAATAACTTTTTTTGTGAAGGTCGGAGAGACTTGGAAAGTGGTTGCATCTGGACTAATTTGGGTCCTGCGGATCGATTGGTACCATCCCCGAGCTTGTACGACCTTCGGAAGAGGTCGACCGACGAAATTCCCCCAAATCTGAGGAGATATTCTTGAATAACTTTTTTTGTGAAGGTCGGAGAGACTTGCAAGTAGGCTCTACCCCCACTAAATGGGGTAGCGCGCATCGATCGGTACCATCCTTGAGCTTCTCCGACTTTCGGAAGGGTTAGGGTTAGGGTTAGGGATGAAAGCACATAGGAGAAAGAGATATTCTTGAATAACTTTTTTTGTGAAGGTCGGAGAGACTTGGAAAGTGGTTGCATCTGGACTAATTTGGGTCCTGCGGATCGATTGGTACCATCCCCGAGCTTGTACGACCTTCGGAAGAGGTCGACCGACGAAATTCCCCCAAATCTGAGGAGATATTCTTGAATAACTTTTTTTGTGAAGGTCGGAGAGACTTGCAAGTAGGCTCTACCCCCACTAAATGGGGTTGCGCGCATCGATCGGTACCATCCTTGAGCTTCTCCGACTTTCGGAAGGGTTAGGGTTAGGGTTAGGGATGAAAGCACATAGGAGAAAGAGATATTCTTGAATAACTTTTTTTGTGAAGGTCGGAGAGACTTGCAAGTAGGCTCTACCCCCACTAAATGGGGTAGCGCGCATCGATCGGTACCATCCTTGAGCTTCTCCGACTTTCGGAAGGGTTAGGGTTAGGGTTAGGGATGAAAGCACATAGGAGAAAGAGATATTCTTGAATAACTTTTTTTGTGAAGGTCGGAGAGACTTGGAAAGTGGTTGCATCTGGACTAATTTGGGTCCTGCGGATCGATTGGTACCATCCCCGAGCTTGTACGACCTTCGGAAGAGGTCGACCGACGAAATTCCCCCAAATCTGAGGAGATATTCTTGAATAACTTGTTTTGTGAAGGTCGGAGAGACTTGCAAGTAGGCTCTACCCCCACTAAATGGGGTTGCGCGCATCGATCAGTACCATCCTTGAGCTTCTCCGACTTTCGGAAGGGTTAGGGTTAGGGTTAGGGATGAAAGCACATAGGAGAAAGAGATATTCTTGAATAACTTTTTTTGTGAAGGTCGGAGAGACTTGCAAGTAGGCTCTACCCCCACTAAATGGGGTAGCGCGCATCGATCGGTACCATCCTTGAGCTTCTCCGACTTTCGGAAGGGTTAGGGTTAGGGTTAGGGATGAAAGCACATAGGAGAAAGAGATATTCTTGAATAACTTTTTTTGTGAAGGTCGGAGAGACTTGCAAGTAGGCTCTACCCCCACTAAATGGGGTAGCGCGCATCGATCGGTACCATCCTTGAGCTTCTCCGACTTTCGGAAGGGTTAGGGTTAGGGTTAGGGATGAAAGCACATAGGAGAAAGAGATATTCTTGAATAACTTTTTTTGTGAAGGTCGGAGAGACTTGCAAGTAGGCTCTACCCCCACTAAATGGGGTAGCGCGCATCGATCGGTACCATCCTTGAGCTTCTCCGACTTTCGGAAGGGTTAGGGTTAGGGTTAGGGATGAAAGCACATAGGAGAAAGAGATATTCTTGAATAACTTTTTTTGTGAAGGTCAGAGAGACTTGCAAGTAGGCTCTACCCCCACTAAATGGGGTAGCGCGCATCGATCGGTACCATCCTTGAGCTTCTCCGACTTTCGGAAGGGTTAGGGTTAGGGTTAGGGATGAAAGCACATAGGAGAAAGAGATATTCTTGAATAACTTTTTTTGTGAAGGTCGGAGAGACTTGGAAAGTGGTTGCATCTGGACTAATTTGGGTCCTGCGGATCGATTGGTACCATCCCCGAGCTTGTACGACCTTCGGAAGAGGTCGACCGACGAAATTCCCCCAAATCTGAGGAGATATTCTTGAATAACTTTTTTTGTGAAGGTCGGAGAGACTTGCAAGTAGGCTCTACCCCCACTAAATGGGGTTGCGCGCATCGATCGGTACCATCCTTGAGCTTCTCCGACTTTCGGAAGGGTTAGGGTTAGGGTTAGGGATGAAAGCACATAGGAGAAAGAGATATTCTTGAATAACTTTTTTTGTGAAGGTCGGAGAGACTTGGAAAGTGGTTGCATCTGGACTAATTTGGGTCCTGCGGATCGATTGGTACCATCCCCGAGCTTGTACGACCTTCGGAAGAGGTCGACCGACGAAATTCCCCCAAATCTGAGGAGATATTCTTGAATAACTTTTTTTGTGAAGGTCGGAGAGACTTGCAAGTAGGCTCTACCCCCACTAAATGGGGTAGCGCGCATCGATCGGTACCATCCTTGAGCTTCTCCGACTTTCGGAAGGGTTAGGGTTAGGGTTAGGGATGAAAGCACATAGGAGAAAGAGATATTCTTGAATAACTTTTTTTGTGAAGGTCGGAAAGACTTGCAAGTAGGCTCTACCCCCACTAAATGGGGTAGCGCGCATCGATCGGTACCATCCTTGAGCTTCTCCGACTTTCGGAAGGGTTAGGGTTAGGGTTAGGGATGAAAGCACATAGGAGAAAGAGATATTCTTGAATAACTTTTTTTGTGAAGGTCGGAGAGACTTGCAAGTAGGCTCTACCCCCACTAAATGGGGTAGCGCGCATCGATCGGTACCATCCTTGAGCTTCTCCGACTTTCGGAAGGGTTAGGGTTAGGGTTAGGGATGAAAGCACATAGGAGAAAGAGATATTCTTGAATAACTTTTTTTGTGAAGGTCGGAGAGACTTGGAAAGTGGTTGCATCTGGACTAATTTGGGTCCTGCGGATCGATTGGTACCATCCCCGAGCTTGTACGACCTTCGGAAGAGGTCGACCGACGAAATTCCCCCAAATCTGAGGAGATATTCTTGAATAACTTTTTTTGTGAAGGTCGGAGAGACTTGCAAGTAGGCTCTACCCCCACTAAATGGGGTTGCGCGCATCGATCGGTACCATCCTTGAGCTTCTCCGACTTTCGGAAGGGTTAGGGTTAGGGTTAGGGATGAAAGCACATAGGAGAAAGAGATATTCTTGAATAACTTTTTTTGTGAAGGTCGGAGAGACTTGCAAGTAGGCTCTACCCCCACTAAATGGGGTAGCGCGCATCGATCGGTACCATCCTTGAGCTTCTCCGACTTTCGGAAGGGTTAGGGTTAGGGTTAGGGATGAAAGCACATAGGAGAAAGAGATATTCTTGAATAACTTTTTTTGTGAAGGTCGGAGAGACTTGAAAAGTGGTTGCATCTGGACTAATTTGGGTCCTGCGGATCGATTGGTACCATCCCCGAGCTTGTACGACCTTCGGAAGAGGTCGACCGACGAAATTCCCCCAAATCTGAGGAGATATTCTTGAATAACTTTTTTTGTGAAGGTCGGAGAGACTTGCAAGTAGGCTCTACCCCCACTAAATGGGGTTGCGCGCATCGATCGGTACCATCCTTGAGCTTCTCCGACTTTCGGAAGGGTTAGGGTTAGGGTTAGGGATGAAAGCACATAGGAGAAAGAGATATTCTTGAATAACTTTTTTTTGAAGGTCGGAGAGACTTGCAAGTAGGCTCTACCCCCACTAAATGGGGTAGCGCGCATCGATCGGTACCATCCTTGAGCTTCTCCGACTTTCGGAAGGGTTAGGGTTAGGGTTAGGGATGAAAGCACATAGGAGAAAGAGATATTCTTGAATAACTTTTTTTGTGAAGGTCGGAGAGACTTGGAAAGTGGTTGCATCTGGACTAATTTGGGTCCTGCGGATCGATTGGTACCATCCCCGAGCTTGTACGACCTTCGGAAGAGGTCGACCGACGAAAGTCCCCCAAATCTGAGGAGATATTCTTGAATAACTTTTTTTGTGAAGGTCGGAGAGACTTGCAAGTAGGCTCTACCCCCACTAAATGGGGTAGCGCGCATCGATCGGTACCATCCTTGAGCTTCTCCGACTTTCGGAAGGGTTAGGGTTAGGGTTAGGGATGAAAGCACATAGGAGAAAGAGATATTCTTGAATAACTTTTTTTGTGAAGGTCGGAGAGACTTGCAAGTAGGCTCTACCCCCACTAAATGGGGTAGCGCGCATCGATCGGTACCATCCTTGAGCTTCTCCGACTTTCGGAAGGGTTAGGGTTAGGGTTAGGGATGAAAGCACATAGGAGAAAGAGATATTCTTGAATAACTTTTTTTGTGAAGGTCGGAGAGACTTGGAAAGTGGTTGCATCTGGACTAATTTGGGTCCTGCGGATCGATTGATACAATCTCCGAGCTTGTACGACCTTCGGAAGAGGTCGACCGACGAAATTCCCCCAAATCTGAGGAGATATTCTTGAATAACTTTTTTTGTGAAGGTCGGAGAGACTTGCAAGTAGGCTCTACCCCCACTAAATGGGGTTGCGCGCATCGATCAGTACCATCCTTGAGCTTCTCCGACTTTCGGAAGGGTTAGGGTTAGGGTTAGGGATGAAAGCACATAGGAGAAAGAGATATTCTTGAATAACTTTTTTTGTGAAGGTCGGAGAGACTTGCAAGTAGGCTCTACCCCCACTAAATGGGGTAGCGCGCATCGATCGGTACCATCCTTGAGCTTCTCCGACTTTCGGAAGGGTTAGGGTTAGGGTTAGGGATGAAAGCACATAGGAGAAAGAGATATTCTTGAATAACTTTTTTTGTGAAGGTCGGAGAGACTTGCAAGTAGGCTCTACCCCCACTAAATGGGGTAGCGCGCATCGATCGGTACCATCCTTGAGCTTCTCCGACTTTCGGAAGGGTTAGGGTTAGGGTTAGGGATGAAAGCACATAGGAGAAAGAGATATTCTTGAATAACTTTTTTTGTGAAGGTCGGAGAGACTTGCAAGTAGGCTCTACCCCCACTAAATGGGGTAGCGCACATCGATCGGTACCATCCTTGAGCTTCTCCGACTTTCGGAAGGGTTAGGGTTAGGGTTAGGGATGAAAGCACATAGGAGAAAGAGATATTCTTGAATAACTTTTTTTGTGAAGGTCGGAGAGACTTGGAAAGTGGTTGCATCTGGACTAATTTGGGTCCTGCGGATCGATTGGTACCATCCCCGAGCTTGTACGACCTTCGGAAGAGGTCGACCGACGAAATTCCCCCAAATCTGAGGAGATATTCTTGAATAACTTTTTTTGTGAAGGTCGGAGAGACTTGCAAGTAGGCTTTACCCCCACTAAATGGGGTAGCGCGCATCGATCGGTACCATCCTTGAGCTTCTCCGACTTTCGGAAGGGTTAGGGTTAGGGTTAGGGATGAAAGCACATAGGAGAAAGAGATATTCTTGAATAACTTTTTTTGTGAAGGTCGGAGAGACTTGCAAGTAGGCTCTACCCCCACTAAATGGGGTAGCGCGCATCGATCGGTACCATCTTTGAGCTTCTCCGACTTTCGGAAGGGTTAGGGTTAGGGTTAGGGATGAAAGCACATAGGAGAAAGAGATATTCTTGAATAACTTTTTTTGTGAAGGTCGGAGAGACTTGCAAGTAGGCTCTACCCCCACTAAATGGGGTAGCGCGCATCGATCGGTACCATCCTTGAGCTTCTCCGACTTTCGGAAGGGTTAGGGTTAGGGTTAGGGATGAAAGCACATAGGAGAAAGAGATATTCTTGAATAACTTTTTTTGTGAAGGTCGGAGAGACTTGGAAAGTGGTTGCATCTGGACTAATTTGGGTCCTGCGGATCGATTGGTACCATCCCCGAGCTTGTACGACCTTCGGAAGAGGTCGACCGACGAAATTCCCCCAAATCTGAGGAGATATTCTTGAATAACTTTTTTTGTGAAGGTCGGAGAGACTTGCAAGTAGGCTCTACCCCCACTAAATGGGGTAGCGCGCATCGATCGGTACCATCATTGAGCTTCTCCGACTTTCGGAAGGGTTAGGGTTAGGGTTAGGGATGAAAGCACATAGGAGAAAGAGATATTCTTGAATAACTTTTTTTGTGAAGGTCGGAGAGACTTGCAAGTAGGCTCTACCCCCACTAAATGGGGTAGCGCGCATCGATCGGTACCATCCTTGAGCTTCTCCGACTTTCGGAAGGGTTAGGGTTAGGGTTAGGGATGAAAGCACATAGGAGAAAGAGATATTCTTGAATAACTTTTTTTGTGAAGGTCGGAGAGACTTGCAAGTAGGCTCTACCCCCACTAAATGGGGTAGCGCGCATCGATCGGTACCATCCTTGAGCTTCTCCGACTTTCGGAAGGGTTAGGGTTAGGGTTAGGGATGAAAGCACATAGGAGAAAGAGATATTCTTGAATAACTTTTTTTGTGAAGGTCGGAGAGACTTGGAAAGTGGTTGCATCTGGACTAATTTGGGTCCTGCGGATCGATTGGTACCATCCCCGAGCTTGTACGACCTTCGGAAGAGGTCGACCGACGAAATTCCCCCAAATCTGAGGAGATATTCTTGAATAACTTTTTTTGTGAAGGTCGGAGAGACTTGCAAGTAGGCTTTACCCCCACTAAATGGGGTAGCGCGCATCGATCGGTACCATCCTTGAGCTTCTCCGACTTTCGGAAGGGTTAGGGTTAGGGTTAGGGATGAAAGCACATAGGAGAAAGAGATATTCTTGAATAACTTTTTTTGTGAAGGTCGGAGAGACTTGCAAGTAGGCTCTACCCCCACTAAATGGGGTAGCGCGCATCGATCGGTACCATCCTTGAGCTTCTCCGACTTTCGGAAGGGTTAGGGTTAGGGTTAGGGATGAAAGCACATAGGAGAAAGAGATATTCTTGAATAACTTTTTTTGTGAAGGTCGGAGAGACTTGGAAAGTGGTTGCATCTGGACTAATTTGGGTCCTGCGGATCGATTGGTACCATCCCCGAGCTTGTACAACCTTCGGAAGAGGTCGACCGACGAAATTCCCCCAAATCTGAGGAGATATTCTTGAATAACTTTTTTTGTGAAGGTCGGAGAGACTTGCAAGTAGGCTCTACCCCCACTAAATGGGGTTGCGCGCATCGATCAGTACCATCCTTGAGCTTCTCCGACTTTCGGAAGGGTTAGGGTTAGGGTTAGGGATGAAAGCACATAGGAGAAAGAGATATTCTTGAATAACTTTTTTTGTGAAGGTCGGAGAGACTTGCAAGTAGGCTCTACCCCCACTAAATGGGGTAGCGCGCATCGATCGGTACCATCCTTGAGCTTCTCCGACTTTCGGAAGGGTTAGGGTTAGGGTTAGGGATGAAAGCACATAGGAGAAAGAGATATTCTTGAATAACTTTTTTTGTGAAGGTCGGAGAGACTTGCAAGTAGGCTCTACCCCCACTAAATGGGGTAGCGCGCATCGATCGGTACCATCCTTGAGCTTCTCCGACTTTCGGAAGGGTTAGGGTTAGGGTTAGGGATGAAAGCACATAGGAGAAAGAGATATTCTTGAATAACTTTTTTTGTGAAGGTCGGAGAGACTTGCAAGTAGGCTCTACCCCCACTAAATGGGGTAGCGCGCATCGATCGGTACCATCCTTGAGCTTCTCCGACTTTCGGAAGGGTTAGGGTTAGGGTTAGGGATGAAAGCACATAGGAGAAAGAGATATTCTTGAATAACTTTTTTTGTGAAGGTCGGAGAGACTTGGAAAGTGGTTGCATCTGGACTAATTTGGGTCCTGCAGATCGATTGGTACCATCCCCGAGCTTGTACGACCTTCGGAAGAGGTCGACCGACGAAATTCCCCCAAATCTGAGGAGATATTCTTGAATAACTTTTTTTGTGAAGGTCGGAGAGACTTGCAAGTAGGCTCTACCCCCACTAAATGGGGTAGCGCGCATCGATCGGCACCATCCTTGAGCTTCTCCGACTTTCGGAAGGGTTAGGGTTAGGGTTAGGGATGAAAGCACATAGGAGAAAGAGATATTCTTGAATAACTTTTTTTGTGAAGGTCGGAGAGACTTGGAAAGTGGTTGCATCTGGACTAATTTGGGTCCTGCGGATCGATTGGTACCATCCCCGAGCTTGTACGACCTTCGGAAGAGGTCGACCGACGAAATTCCCCCAAATCTGAGGAGATATTCTTGAATAACTTTTTTTGTGAAGGTCGGAGAGACTTGCAAGTAGGCTCTACCCCCACTAAATGGGGTTGCGCGCATCGATCGGTACCATCTTTGAGCTTCTCCGACTTTCGGAAGGGTTAGGGTTAGGGTTAGGGATGAAAGCACATAGGAGAAAGAGATATTCTTGAATAACTTTTTTTGTGAAGGTCGGAGAGACTTGCAAGTAGGCTCTACCCCCACTAAATGGGGTAGCGCGCATCGATCGGTACCATCCTTGAGCTTCTCCGACTTTCGGAAGGGTTAGGGTTAGGGTTAGGGATGAAAGCACATAGGAGAAAGAGATATTCTTGAATAACTTTTTTTGTGAAGGTCGGAGAGACTTGCAAGTAGGCTCTACCCCCACTAAATGGGGTAGCGCGCATCGATCGGTACCATCCTTGAGCTTCTCCGACTTTCGGAAGGGTTAGGGTTAGGGTTAGGGATGAAAGCACATAGGAGAAAGAGATATTCTTGAATAACTTTTTTTGTGAAGGTCGGAGAGACTTGGAAAGTGGTTGCATCTGGACTAATTTGGGTCCTGCGGATCGATTGGTACCATCCCCGAGCTTGTACGACCTTCGGAAGAGGTCGACCGACGAAATTCCCCCAAATCTGAGGAGATATTCTTGAATAACTTTTTTTGTGAAGGTCGGAGAGACTTGCAAGTAGGCTCTACCCCCACTAAATGGGGTAGCGCGCATCGATCGGTACCATCATTGAGCTTCTCCGACTTTCGGAAGGGTTAGGGTTAGGGTTAGGGATGAAAGCACATAGGAGAAAGAGATATTCTTGAATAACTTTTTTTGTGAAGGTCGGAGAGACTTGCAAGTAGGCTCTACCCCCACTAAATGGGGTAGCGCGCATCGATCGGTACCATCCTTGAGCTTCTCCGACTTTCGGAAGGGTTAGGGTTAGGGTTAGGGATGAAAGCACATAGGAGAAAGAGATATTCTTGAATAACTTTTTTTGTGAAGGTCGGAGAGACTTGCAAGTAGGCTCTACCCCCACTAAATGGGGTAGCGCGCATCGATCGGTACCATCCTTGAGCTTCTCCGACTTTCGGAAGGGTTAGGGTTAGGGTTAGGGATGAAAGCACATAGGAGAAAGAGATATTCTTGAATAACTTTTTTTGTGAAGGTCGGAGAGACTTGGAAAGTGGTTGCATCTGGACTAATTTGGGTCCTGCGGATCGATTGGTACCATCCCCGAGCTTGTACGACCTTCGGAAGAGGTCGACCGACGAAATTCCCCCAAATCTGAGGAGATATTCTTGAATAACTTTTTTTGTGAAGGTCGGAGAGACTTGCAAGTAGGCTTTACCCCCACTAAATGGGGTAGCGCGCATCGATCGGTACCATCCTTGAGCTTCTCCGACTTTCGGAAGGGTTAGGGTTAGGGTTAGGGATGAAAGCACATAGGAGAAAGAGATATTCTTGAATAACTTTTTTTGTGAAGGTCGGAGAGACTTGCAAGTAGGCTCTACCCCCACTAAATGGGGTAGCGCGCATCGATCGGTACCATCCTTGAGCTTCTCCGACTTTCGGAAGGGTTAGGGTTAGGGTTAGGGATGAAAGCACATAGGAGAAAGAGATATTCTTGAATAACTTTTTTTGTGAAGGTCGGAGAGACTTGGAAAGTGGTTGCATCTGGACTAATTTGGGTCCTGCGGATCGATTGGTACCATCCCCGAGCTTGTACAACCTTCGGAAGAGGTCGACCGACGAAATTCCCCCAAATCTGAGGAGATATTCTTGAATAACTTTTTTTGTGAAGGTCGGAGAGACTTGCAAGTAGGCTCTACCCCCACTAAATGGGGTTGCGCGCATCGATCAGTACCATCCTTGAGCTTCTCCGACTTTCGGAAGGGTTAGGGTTAGGGTTAGGGATGAAAGCACATAGGAGAAAGAGATATTCTTGAATAACTTTTTTTGTGAAGGTCGGAGAGACTTGCAAGTAGGCTCTACCCCCACTAAATGGGGTAGCGCGCATCGATCGGTACCATCCTTGAGCTTCTCCGACTTTCGGAAGGGTTAGGGTTAGGGTTAGGGATGAAAGCACATAGGAGAAAGAGATATTCTTGAATAACTTTTTTTGTGAAGGTCGGAGAGACTTGCAAGTAGGCTCTACCCCCACTAAATGGGGTAGCGCGCATCGATCGGTACCATCCTTGAGCTTCTCCGACTTTCGGAAGGGTTAGGGTTAGGGTTAGGGATGAAAGCACATAGGAGAAAGAGATATTCTTGAATAACTTTTTTTGTGAAGGTCGGAGAGACTTGCAAGTAGGCTCTACCCCCACTAAATGGGGTAGCGCGCATCGATCGGTACCATCCTTGAGCTTCTCCGACTTTCGGAAGGGTTAGGGTTAGGGTTAGGGATGAAAGCACATAGGAGAAAGAGATATTCTTGAATAACTTTTTTTGTGAAGGTCGGAGAGACTTGGAAAGTGGTTGCATCTGGACTAATTTGGGTCCTGCAGATCGATTGGTACCATCCCCGAGCTTGTACGACCTTCGGAAGAGGTCGACCGACGAAATTCCCCCAAATCTGAGGAGATATTCTTGAATAACTTTTTTTGTGAAGGTCGGAGAGACTTGCAAGTAGGCTCTACCCCCACTAAATGGGGTAGCGCGCATCGATCGGTACCATCCTTGAGCTTCTCCGACTTTCGGAAGGGTTAGGGTTAGGGTTAGGGATGAAAGCACATAGGAGAAAGAGATATTCTTGAATAACTTTTTTTGTGAAGGTCGGAGAGACTTGGAAAGTGGTTGCATCTGGACTAATTTGGGTCCTGCGGATCGATTGGTACCATCCCCGAGCTTGTACGACCTTCGGAAGAGGTCGACCGACGAAATTCCCCCAAATCTGAGGAGATATTCTTGAATAACTTTTTTTGTGAAGGTCGGAGAGACTTGCAAGTAGGCTCTACCCCCACTAAATGGGGTTGCGCGCATCGATCGGTACCATCTTTGAGCTTCTCCGACTTTCGGAAGGGTTAGGGTTAGGGTTAGGGATGAAAGCACATAGGAGAAAGAGATATTCTTGAATAACTTTTTTTGTGAAGGTCGGAGAGACTTGCAAGTAGGCTCTACCCCCACTAAATGGGGTAGCGCGCATCGATCGGTACCATCCTTGAGCTTCTCCGACTTTCGGAAGGGTTAGGGTTAGGGTTAGGGATGAAAGCACATAGGAGAAAGAAATATTCTTGAATAACTTTTTTTGTGAAGGTCGGAGAGACTTGGAAAGTGGTTGCATCTGGACTAATTTGGGTCCTGCAGATCGATTGGTACCATCCCCGAGCTTGTACGACCTTCGGAAGAGGTCGACCGACGAAATTCCCCCAAATCTGAGGAGATATTCTTGAATAACTTGTTTTGTGAAGGTCGGAGAGACTTGCAAGTAGGCTCTACCCCCACTAAATGGGGTTGCGCGCATCGATCAGTACCATCCTTGAGCTTCTCCGACTTTCGGAAGGGTTAGGGTTAGGGTTAGGGATGAAAGCACATAGGAGAAAGAGATATTCTTGAATAACTTTTTTTGTGAAGGTCGGAGAGACTTGCAAGTAGGCTCTACCCCCACTAAATGGGGTAGCGCGCATCGATCGGTACCATCCTTGAGCTTCTCCGACTTTCGGAAGGGTTAGGGTTAGGGTTAGGGATGAAAGCACATAGGAGAAAGAGATATTCTTGAATAACTTTTTTTGTGAAGGTCGGAGAGACTTGCAAGTAGGCTCTACCCCCACTAAATGGGGTAGCGCGCATCGATCGGTACCATCCTTGAGCTTCTCCGACTTTCGGAAGGGTTAGGGTTAGGGTTAGGGATGAAAGCACATAGGAGAAAGAGATATTCTTGAATAACTTTTTTTGTGAAGGTCGGAGAGACTTGGAAAGTGGTTGCATCTGGACTAATTTGGGTCCTGCGGATCGATTGGTACCATCCCCGAGCTTGTACGACCTTCGGAAGAGGTCGACCGACGAAATTCCCCCAAATCTGAGGAGATATTCTTGAATAACTTGTTTTGTGAAGGTCGGAGAGACTTGCAAGTAGGCTCTACCCCCACTAAATGGGGTTGCGCGCATCGATCAGTACCATCCTTGAGCTTCTCCGACTTTCGGAAGGGTTAGGGTTAGGGTTAGGGATGAAAGCACATAGGAGAAAGAGATATTCTTGAATAACTTTTTTTGTGAAGGTCGGAGAGACTTGCAAGTAGGCTCTACCCCCACTAAATGGGGTACCGCGCATCGATCGGTACCATCCTTGAGCTTCTCCGACTTTCGGAAGGGTTAGGGTTAGGGTTAGGGATGAAAGCACATAGGAGAAAGAGATATTCTTGAATAACTTTTTTTGTGAAGGTCGGAGAGACTTGGAAAGTGGTTGCATCTGGACTAATTTGGGTCCTGCAGATCGATTGGTACCATCCCCGAGCTTGTACGACCTTCGGAAGAGGTCGACCGACGAAATTCCCCCAAATCTGAGGAGATATTCTTGAATAACTTGTTTTGTGAAGGTCGGAGAGACTTGCAAGTAGGCTCTACCCCCACTAAATGGGGTTGCGCGCATCGATCAGTACCATCCTTGAGCTTCTCCGACTTTCGGAAGGGTTAGGGTTAGGGTTAGGGATGAAAGCACATAGGAGAAAGAGATATTCTTGAATAACTTTTTTTGTGAAGGTCGGAGAGACTTGCAAGTAGGCTCTACCCCCACTAAATGGGGTAGCGCGCATCGATCGGTACCATCCTTGAGCTTCTCCGACTTTCGGAAGGGTTAGGGTTAGGGTTAGGGATGAAAGCACATAGGAGAAAGAGATATTCTTGAATAACTTTTTTTGTGAAGGTCGGAGAGACTTGCAAGTAGGCTCTACCCCCACTAAATGGGGTAGCGCGCATCGATCGGTACCATCCTTGAGCTTCTCCGACTTTCGGAAGGGTTAGGGTTAGGGTTAGGGATGAAAGCACATAGGAGAAAGAGATATTCTTGAATAACTTTTTTTGTGAAGGTCGGAGAGACTTGCAAGTAGGCTCTACCCCCACTAAATGGGGTAGCGCGCATCGATCGGTACCATCCTTGAGCTTCTCCGACTTTCGGAAGGGTTAGGGTTAGGGTTAGGGATGAAAGCACATAGGAGAAAGAGATATTCTTGAATAACTTTTTTTGTGAAGGTCGGAGAGACTTGCAAGTAGGCTCTACCCCCACTAAATGGGGTAGCGCGCATCGATCGGTACCATCCTTGAGCTTCTCCGACTTTCGGAAGGGTTAGGGTTAGGGTTAGGGATGAAAGCACATAGGAGAAAGAGATATTCTTGAATAACTTTTTTTGTGAAGGTCGGAGAGACTTGCAAGTAGGCTCTACCCCCACTAAATGGGGTAGCGCGCATCGATCGGTACCATCCTTGAGCTTCTCCGACTTTCGGAAGGGTTAGGGTTAGGGTTAGGGATGAAAGCACATAGGAGAAAGAGATATTCTTGAATAACTTTTTTTGTGAAGGTCGGAGAGACTTGGAAAGTGGTTGCATCTGGACTAATTTGGGTCCTGCAGATCGATTGGTACCATCCCCGAGCTTGTACAACCTTCGGAAGAGGTCGACCGACGAAATTCCCCCAAATCTGAGGAGATATTCTTGAATAACTTTTTTTGTGAAGGTCGGAGAGACTTGCAAGTAGGCTCTACCCCCACTAAATGGGGTTGCGCGCATCGATCAGTACCATCCTTGAGCTTCTCCGACTTTCGGAAGGGTTAGGGTTAGGGTTAGGGATGAAAGCACATAGGAGAAAGAGATATTCTTGAATAACTTTTTTTGTGAAGGTCGGAGAGACTTGCAAGTAGGCTCTACCCCCACTAAATGGGGTAGCGCGCATCGATCGGTACCATCCTTGAGCTTCTCCGACTTTCGGAAGGGTTAGGGTTAGGGTTAGGGATGAAAGCACATAGGAGAAAGAGATATTCTTGAATAACTTTTTTTGTGAAGGTCGGAGAGACTTGCAAGTAGGCTCTACCCCCACTAAATGGGGTAGCGCGCATCGATCGGTACCATCCTTGAGCTTCTCCGACTTTCGGAAGGGTTAGGGTTAGGGTTAGGGATGAAAGCACATAGGAGAAAGAGATATTCTTGAATAACTTTTTTTGTGAAGGTCGGAGAGACTTGCAAGTAGGCTCTACCCCCACTAAATGGGGTAGCGCGCATCGATCGGTACCATCCTTGAGCTTCTCCGACTTTCGGAAGGGTTAGGGTTAGGGTTAGGGATGAAAGCACATAGGAGAAAGAGATATTCTTGAATAACTTTTTTTGTGAAGGTCGGAGAGACTTGGAAAGTGGTTGCATCTGGACTAATTTGGGTCCTGCGGATCGATTGGTACCATCCCCGAGCTTGTACGACCTTCGGAAGAGGTCGACCGACGAAATTCCCCCAAATCTGAGGAGATATTCTTGAATAACTTTTTTTGTGAAGGTCGGAGAGACTTGCAAGTAGGCTCTACCCCCACTAAATGGGGTAGCGCGCATCGATCGGTACCATCCTTGAGCTTCTCCGACTTTCGGAAGGGTTAGGGTTAGGGTTAGGGATGAAAGCACATAGGAGAAAGAGATATTCTTGAATAACTTTTTTTGTGAAGGTCGGAGAGACTTGGAAAGTGGTTGCATCTGGACTAATTTGGGTCCTGCGGATCGATTGGTACCATCCCCGAGCTTGTACGACCTTCGGAAGAGGTCGACCGACGAAATTCCCCCAAATCTGAGGAGATATTCTTGAATAACTTTTTTTGTGAAGGTCGGAGAGACTTGCAAGTAGGCTTTACCCCCACTAAATGGGGTTGCGCGCATCGATCGGTACCATCCTTGAGCTTCTCCGACTTTCGGAAGGGTTAGGGTTAGGGTTAGGGATGAAAGCACATAGGAGAAAGAGATATTCTTGAATAACTTTTTTTGTGAAGGTCGGAGAGACTTGCAAGTAGGCTCTACCCCCACTAAATGGGGTAGCGCGCATCGATCGGTACCATCCTTGAGCTTCTCCGACTTTCGGAAGGGTTAGGGTTAGGGTTAGGGATGAAAGCACATAGGAGAAAGAGATATTCTTGAATAACTTTTTTTGTGAAGGTCGGAGAGACTTGGAAAGTGGTTGCATCTGGACTAATTTGGGTCCTGCGGATCGATTGGTACCATCCCCGAGCTTCTCCGACTTTCGGAAGGGTTAGGGTTAGGGTTAGGGATGAAAGCACATAGGAGAAAGAGATATTCTTGAATAACTTTTTTTGTGAAGGTCGGAGAGACTTGCAAGTAGGCTCTACCCCCACTAAATGGGGTACCGCGCATCGATCGGTACCATCCTTGAGCTTCTCCGACTTTCGGAAGGGTTAGGGTTAGGGTTAGGGATGAAAGCACATAGGAGAAAGAGATATTCTTGAATAACTTTTTTTGTGAAGGTCGGAGAGACTTGGAAAGTGGTTGCATCTGGACTAATTTGGGTCCTGCAGATCGATTGGTACCATCCCCGAGCTTGTACGACCTTCGGAAGAGGTCGACCGACGAAATTCCCCCAAATCTGAGGAGATATTCTTGAATAACTTGTTTTGTGAAGGTCGGAGAGACTTGCAAGTAGGCTCTACCCCCACTAAATGGGGTTGCGCGCATCGATCAGTACCATCCTTGAGCTTCTCCGACTTTCGGAAGGGTTAGGGTTAGGGTTAGGGATGAAAGCACATAGGAGAAAGAGATATTCTTGAATAACTTTTTTTGTGAAGGTCGGAGAGACTTGCAAGTAGGCTCTACCCCCACTAAATGGGGTAGCGCGCATCGATCGGTACCATCCTTGAGCTTCTCCGACTTTCGGAAGGGTTAGGGTTAGGGTTAGGGATGAAAGCACATAGGAGAAAGAGATATTCTTGAATAACTTTTTTTGTGAAGGTCGGAGAGACTTGCAAGTAGGCTCTACCCCCACTAAATGGGGTAGCGCGCATCGATCGGTACCATCCTTGAGCTTCTCCGACTTTCGGAAGGGTTAGGGTTAGGGTTAGGGATGAAAGCACATAGGAGAAAGAGATATTCTTGAATAACTTTTTTTGTGAAGGTCGGAGAGACTTGCAAGTAGGCTCTACCCCCACTAAATGGGGTAGCGCGCATCGATCGGTACCATCCTTGAGCTTCTCCGACTTTCGGAAGGGTTAGGGTTAGGGTTAGGGATGAAAGCACATAGGAGAAAGAGATATTCTTGAATAACTTTTTTTGTGAAGGTCGGAGAGACTTGGAAAGTGGTTGCATCTGGACTAATTTGGGTCCTGCGGATCGATTGGTACCATCCCCGAGCTTGTACAACCTTCGGAAGAGGTCGACCGACGAAATTCCCCCAAATCTGAGGAGATATTCTTGAATAACTTTTTTTGTGAAGGTCGGAGAGACTTGCAAGTAGGCTCTACCCCCACTAAATGGGGTTGCGCGCATCGATCAGTACCATCCTTGAGCTTCTCCGACTTTCGGAAGGGTTAGGGTTAGGGTTAGGGATGAAAGCACATAGGAGAAAGAGATATTCTTGAATAACTTTTTTTGTGAAGGTCGGAGAGACTTGCAAGTAGGCTCTACCCCCACTAAATGGGGTAGCGCGCATCGATCGGTACCATCCTTGAGCTTCTCCGACTTTCGGAAGGGTTAGGGTTAGGGTTAGGGATGAAAGCACATAGGAGAAAGAGATATTCTTGAATAACTTTTTTTGTGAAGGTCGGAGAGACTTGCAAGTAGGCTCTACCCCCACTAAATGGGGTAGCGCGCATCGATCGGTACCATCCTTGAGCTTCTCCGACTTTCGGAAGGGTTAGGGTTAGGGTTAGGGATGAAAGCACATAGGAGAAAGAGATATTCTTGAATAACTTTTTTTGTGAAGGTCGGAGAGACTTGCAAGTAGGCTCTACCCCCACTAAATGGGGTAGCGCGCATCGATCGGTACCATCCTTGAGCTTCTCCGACTTTCGGAAGGGTTAGGGTTAGGGTTAGGGATGAAAGCACATAGGAGAAAGAGATATTCTTGAATAACTTTTTTTGTGAAGGTCGGAGAGACTTGGAAAGTGGTTGCATCTGGACTAATTTGGGTCCTGCGGATCGATTGGTACCATCCCCGAGCTTGTACGACCTTCGGAAGAGGTCGACCGACGAAATTCCCCCAAATCTGAGGAGATATTCTTGAATAACTTTTTTTGTGAAGGTCGGAGAGACTTGCAAGTAGGCTCTACCCCCACTAAATGGGGTAGCGCGCATCGATCGGTACCATCCTTGAGCTTCTCCGACTTTCGGAAGGGTTAGGGTTAGGGTTAGGGATGAAAGCACATAGGAGAAAGAGATATTCTTGAATAACTTTTTTTGTGAAGGTCGGAGAGACTTGGAAAGTGGTTGCATCTGGACTAATTTGGGTCCTGCGGATCGATTGGTACCATCCCCGAGCTTGTACGACCTTCGGAAGAGGTCGACCGACGAAATTCCCCCAAATCTGAGGAGATATTCTTGAATAACTTTTTTTGTGAAGGTCGGAGAGACTTGCAAGTAGGCTTTACCCCCACTAAATGGGGTTGCGCGCATCGATCGGTACCATCCTTGAGCTTCTCCGACTTTCGGAAGGGTTAGGGTTAGGGTTAGGGATGAAAGCACATAGGAGAAAGAGATATTCTTGAATAACTTTTTTTGTGAAGGTCGGAGAGACTTGCAAGTAGGCTCTACCCCCACTAAATGGGGTAGCGCGCATCGATCGGTACCATCCTTGAGCTTCTCCGACTTTCGGAAGGGTTAGGGTTAGGGTTAGGGATGAAAGCACATAGGAGAAAGAGATATTCTTGAATAACTTTTTTTGTGAAGGTCGGAGAGACTTGGAAAGTGGTTGCATCTGGACTAATTTGGGTCCTGCGGATCGATTGGTACCATCCCCGAGCTTGTACGACCTTCGGAAGAGGTCGACCGACGAAATTCCCCCAAATCTGAGGAGATATTCTTGAATAACTTGTTTTGTGAAGGTCGGAGAGACTTGCAAGTAGGCTCTACCCCCACTAAATGGGGTTGCGCGCATCGATCAGTACCATCCTTGAGCTTCTCCGACTTTCGGAAGGGTTAGGGTTAGGGTAAGGGATGAAAGCACATAGGAGAAAGAGATATTCTTGAATAACTTTTTTTGTGAAGGTCGGAGAGACTTGCAAGTAGGCTCTACCCCCACTAAATGGGGTAGCGCGCATCGATCGGTACCATCCTTGAGCTTCTCCGACTTTCGGAAGGGTTAGGGTTAGGGTTAGGGATGAAAGCACATAGGAGAAAGAGATATTCTTGAATAACTTTTTTTGTGAAGGTCGGAGAGACTTGCAAGTAGGCTCTACCCCCACTAAATGGGGTAGCGCGCATCGATCGGTACCATCCTTGAGCTTCTCCGACTTTCGGAAGGGTTAGGGTTAGGGTTAGGGATGAAAGCACATAGGAGAAAGAGATATTCTTGAATAACTTTTTTTGTGAAGGTCGGAGAGACTTGCAAGTAGGCTCTACCCCCACTAAATGGGGTAGCGCGCATCGATCGGTACCATCCTTGAGCTTCTCCGACTTTCGGAAGGGTTAGGGTTAGGGTTAGGGATGAAAGCACATAGGAGAAAGAGATATTCTTGAATAACTTTTTTTGTGAAGGTCAGAGAGACTTGCAAGTAGGCTCTACCCCCACTAAATGGGGTAGCGCGCATCGATCGGTACCATCCTTGAGCTTCTCCGACTTTCGGAAGGGTTAGGGTTAGGGTTAGGGATGAAAGCACATAGGAGAAAGAGATATTCTTGAATAACTTTTTTTGTGAAGGTCGGAGAGACTTGGAAAGTGGTTGCATCTGGACTAATTTGGGTCCTGCGGATCGATTGGTACCATCCCCGAGCTTGTACGACCTTCGGAAGAGGTCGACCGACGAAATTCCCCCAAATCTGAGGAGATATTCTTGAATAACTTTTTTTGTGAAGGTCGGAGAGACTTGCAAGTAGGCTCTACCCCCACTAAATGGGGTAGCGCGCATCGATCGGTACCATCCTTGAGCTTCTCCGACTTTCGGAAGGGTTAGGGTTAGGGTTAGGGATGAAAGCACATAGGAGAAAGAGATATTCTTGAATAACTTTTTTTGTGAAGGTCGGAGAGACTTGGAAAGTGGTTGCATCTGGACTAATTTGGGTCCTGCGGATCGATTGGTACCATCCCCGAGCTTGTACGACCTTCGGAAGAGGTCGACCGACGAAATTCCCCCAAATCTGAGGAGATATTCTTGAATAACTTTTTTTGTGAAGGTCGGAGAGACTTGCAAGTAGGCTTTACCCCCACTAAATGGGGTTGCGCGCATCGATCGGTACCATCCTTGAGCTTCTCCGACTTTCGGAAGGGTTAGGGTTAGGGTTAGGGATGAAAGCACATAGGAGAAAGAGATATTCTTGAATAACTTTTTTTGTGAAGGTCGGAGAGACTTGCAAGTAGGCTCTACCCCCACTAAATGGGGTAGCGCGCATCGATCGGTACCATCCTTGAGCTTCTCCGACTTTCGGAAGGGTTAGGGTTAGGGTTAGGGATGAAAGCACATAGGAGAAAGAGATATTCTTGAATAACTTTTTTTGTGAAGGTCGGAGAGACTTGGAAAGTGGTTGCATCTGGACTAATTTGGGTCCTGCGGATCGATTGGTACCATCCCCGAGCTTGTACGACCTTCGGAAGAGGTCGACCGACGAAATTCCCCCAAATCTGAGGAGATATTCTTGAATAACTTGTTTTGTGAAGGTCGGAGAGACTTGCAAGTAGGCTCTACCCCCACTAAATGGGGTTGCGCGCATCGATCAGTACCATCCTTGAGCTTCTCCGACTTTCGGAAGGGTTAGGGTTAGGGTTAGGGATGAAAGCACATAGGAGAAAGAGATATTCTTGAATAACTTTTTTTGTGAAGGTCGGAGAGACTTGCAAGTAGGCTCTACCCCCACTAAATGGGGTAGCGCGCATCGATCGGTACCATCCTTGAGCTTCTCCGACTTTCGGAAGGGTTAGGGTTAGGGTTAGGGATGAAAGCACATAGGAGAAAGAGATATTCTTGAATAACTTTTTTTGTGAAGGTCGGAGAGACTTGCAAGTAGGCTCTACCCCCACTAAATGGGGTAGCGCGCATCGATCGGTACCATCCTTGAGCTTCTCCGACTTTCGGAAGGGTTAGGGTTAGGGTTAGGGATGAAAGCACATAGGAGAAAGAGATATTCTTGAATAACTTTTTTTGTGAAGGTCGGAGAGACTTGCAAGTAGGCTCTACCCCCACTAAATGGGGTAGCGCGCATCGATCGGTACCATCCTTGAGCTTCTCCGACTTTCGGAAGGGTTAGGGTTAGGGTTAGGGATGAAAGCACATAGGAGAAAGAGATATTCTTGAATAACTTTTTTTGTGAAGGTCAGAGAGACTTGCAAGTAGGCTCTACCCCCACTAAATGGGGTAGCGCGCATCGATCGGTACCATCCTTGAGCTTCTCCGACTTTCGGAAGGGTTAGGGTTAGGGTTAGGGATGAAAGCACATAGGAGAAAGAGATATTCTTGAATAACTTTTTTTGTGAAGGTCGGAGAGACTTGGAAAGTGGTTGCATCTGGACTAATTTGGGTCCTGCGGATCGATTGGTACCATCCCCGAGCTTGTACGACCTTCGGAAGAGGTCGACCGACGAAATTCCCCCAAATCTGAGGAGATATTCTTGAATAACTTTTTTTGTGAAGGTCGGAGAGACTTGCAAGTAGGCTCTACCCCCACTAAATGGGGTAGCGCGCATCGATCGGTACCATCCTTGAGCTTCTCCGACTTTCGGAAGGGTTAGGGTTAGGGTTAGGGATGAAAGCACATAGGAGAAAGAGATATTCTTGAATAACTTTTTTTGTGAAGGTCGGAGAGACTTGGAAAGTGGTTGCATCTGGACTAATTTGGGTCCTGCGGATCGATTGGTACCATCCCCGAGCTTGTACGACCTTCGGAAGAGGTCGACCGACGAAATTCCCCCAAATCTGAGGAGATATTCTTGAATAACTTTTTTTGTGAAGGTCGGAGAGACTTGCAAGTAGGCTCTACCCCCACTAAATGGAGTTGCGCGCATCGATCGGTACCATCCTTGAGCTTCTCCGACTTTCGGAAGGGTTAGGGTTAGGGTTAGGGATGAAAGCACATAGGAGAAAGAGATATTCTTGAATAACTTTTTTTGTGAAGGTCGGAGAGACTTGCAAGTAGGCTCTACCCCCACTAAATGGGGTAGCGCGCATCGATCGGTACCATCCTTGAGCTTCTCCGACTTTCGGAAGGGTTAGGGTTAGGGTTAGGGATGAAAGCACATAGGAGAAAGAGATATTCTTGAATAACTTTTTTTGTGAAGGTCGGAGAGACTTGCAAGTAGGCTCTACCCCCACTAAATGGGGTAGCGCGCATCGATCGGTACCATCCTTGAGCTTCTCCGACTTTCGGAAGGGTTAGGGTTAGGGTTAGGGATGAAAGCACATAGGAGAAAGAGATATTCTTGAATAACTTTTTTTGTGAAGGTCGGAGAGACTTGCAAGTAGGCTCTACCCCCACTAAATGGGGTAGCGCGCATCGATCAGTACCATCCTTGAGCTTCTCCGACTTTCGGAAGGGTTAGGGTTAGGGTTAGGGATGAAAGCACATAGGAGAAAGAGATATTCTTGAATAACTTTTTTTGTGAAGGTCAGAGAGACTTGCAAGTAGGCTCTACCCCCACTAAATGGGGTAGCGCGCATCGATCGGTACCATCCTTGAGCTTCTCCGACTTTCGGAAGGGTTAGGGTTAGGGTTAGGGATGAAAGCACATAGGAGAAAGAGATATTCTTGAATAACTTTTTTTGTGAAGGTCGGAGAGACTTGGAAAGTGGTTGCATCTGGACTAATTTGGGTCCTGCGGATCGATTGGTAGTGGTTGCCGAGCTTGTACGACCTTCGGAAGAGGTCGACCGACGAAATTCCCCCAAATCTGAGGAGATATTCTTGAATAACTTTTTTTGTGAAGGTCGGAGAGACTTGCAAGTAGGCTCTACCCCCACTAAATGGGGTTGCGCGCATCGATCGGTACCATCCTTGAGCTTCTCCGACTTTCGGAAGGGTTAGGGTTAGGGTTAGGGATGAAAGCACATAGGAGAAAGAGATATTCTTGAATAACTTTTTTTGTGAAGGTCGGAGAGACTTGGAAAGTGGTTGCATCTGGACTAATTTGGGTCCTGCGGATCGATTGGTACCATCCCCGAGCTTGTACAACCTTCGGAAGAGGTCGACCGACGAAATTCCCCCAAATCTGAGGAGATATTCTTGAATAACTTTTTTTGTGAAGGTCGGAGAGACTTGCAAGTAGGCTCTACCCCCACTAAATGGGGTTGCGCGCATCGATCGGTACCATCCTTGAGCTTCTCCGACTTTCGGAAGGGTTAGGGTTAGGGTTAGGGATGAAAGCACATAGGAGAAAGAGATATTCTTGAATAACTTTTTTTGTGAAGGTCGGAGAGACTTGCAAGTAGGCTCTACCCCCACTAAATGGGGTAGCGCGCATCGATCGGTACCATCCTTGAGCTTCTCCGACTTTCGGAAGGGTTAGGGTTAGGGATGAAAGCACATAGGAGAAAGAGATATTCTTGAATAACTTTTTTTGTGAAGGTCGGAGAGACTTGAAAAGTGGTTGCATCTGGACTAATTTGGGTCCTGCGGATCGATTGGTACCATCCCCGAGCTTGTACGACCTTCGGAAGAGGTCGACCGACGAAATTCCCCCAAATCTGAGGAGATATTCTTGAATAACTTTTTTTGTGAAGGTCGGAGAGACTTGCAAGTAGGCTCTACCCCCACTAAATGGGGTTGCGCGCATCGATCGGTACCATCCTTGAGCTTCTCCGACTTTCGGAAGGGTTAGGGTTAGGGTTAGGGATGAAAGCACATAGGAGAAAGAGATATTCTTGAATAACTTTTTTTTGAAGGTCGGAGAGACTTGCAAGTAGGCTCTACCCCCACTAAATGGGGTAGCGCGCATCGATCGGTACCATCCTTGAGCTTCTCCGACTTTCGGAAGGGTTAGGGTTAGGGTTAGGGATGAAAGCACATAGGAGAAAGAGATATTCTTGAATAACTTTTTTTGTGAAGGTCGGAGAGACTTGGAAAGTGGTTGCATCTGGACTAATTTGGGTCCTGCGGATCGATTGGTACCATCCCCGAGCTTGTACGACCTTCGGAAGAGGTCGACCGACGAAATTCCCCCAAATCTGAGGAGATATTCTTGAATAACTTTTTTTGTGAAGGTCGGAGAGACTTGCAAGTAGGCTCTACCCCCACTAAATGGGGTAGCGCGCATCGATCGGTACCATCCTTGAGCTTCTCCGACTTTCGGAAGGGTTAGGGTTAGGGTTAGGGATGAAAGCACATAGGAGAAAGAGATATTCTTGAATAACTTTTTTTGTGAAGGTCGGAGAGACTTGCAAGTAGGCTCTACCCCCACTAAATGGGGTAGCGCGCATCGATCGGTACCATCCTTGAGCTTCTCCGACTTTCGGAAGGGTTAGGGTTAGGGTTAGGGATGAAAGCACATAGGAGAAAGAGATATTCTTGAATAACTTTTTTTGTGAAGGTCGGAGAGACTTGGAAAGTGGTTGCATCTGGACTAATTTGGGTCCTGCGGATCGATTGATACCATCTCCGAGCTTGTACGACCTTCGGAAGAGGTCGACCGACGAAATTCCCCCAAATCTGAGGAGATATTCTTGAATAACTTTTTTTGTGAAGGTCGGAGAGACTTGCAAGTAGGCTCTACCCCCACTAAATGGGGTTGCGCGCATCGATCAGTACCATCCTTGAGCTTCTCCGACTTTCGGAAGGGTTAGGGTTAGGGTTAGGGATGAAAGCACATAGGAGAAAGAGATATTCTTGAATAACTTTTTTTGTGAAGGTCGGAGAGACTTGCAAGTAGGCTCTACCCCCACTAAATGGGGTAGCGCGCATCGATCGGTACCATCCTTGAGCTTCTCCGACTTTCGGAAGGGTTAGGGTTAGGGTTAGGGATGAAAGCACATAGGAGAAAGAGATATTCTTGAATAACTTTTTTTGTGAAGGTCGGAGAGACTTGAAAAGTGGTTGCATCTGGACTAATTTGGGTCCTGCGGATCGATTGGTACCATCCCCGAGCTTGTACGACCTTCGGAAGAGGTCGACCGACGAAATTCCCCCAAATCTGAGGAGATATTCTTGAATAACTTTTTTTGTGAAGGTCGGAGAGACTTGCAAGTAGGCTCTACCCCCACTAAATGGGGTAGCGCGCATCGATCGGTACCATCCTTGAGCTTCTCCGACTTTCGGAAGGGTTAGGGTTAGGGTTAGGGATGAAAGCACATAGGAGAAAGAGATATTCTTGAATAACTTTTTTTGTGAAGGTCGGAGAGACTTGCAAGTAGGCTCTACCCCCACTAAATGGGGTAGCGCGCATCGATCGGTACCATCCTTGAGCTTCTCCGACTTTCGGAAGGGTTAGGGTTAGGGTTAGGGATGAAAGCACATAGGAGAAAGAGATATTCTTGAATAACTTTTTTTGTGAAGGTCGGAGAGACTTGGAAAGTGGTTGCATCTGGACTAATTTGGGTCCTGCGGATCGATTGATACCATCTCCGAGCTTGTACGACCTTCGGAAGAGGTCGACCGACGAAATTCCCCCAAATCTGAGGAGATATTCTTGAATAACTTTTTTTGTGAAGGTCGGAGAGACTTGCAAGTAGGCTCTACCCCCACTAAATGGGGTTGCGCGCATCGATCAGTACCATCCTTGAGCTTCTCCGACTTTCGGAAGGGTTAGGGTTAGGGTTAGGGATGAAAGCACATAGGAGAAAGAGATATTCTTGAATAACTTTTTTTGTGAAGGTCGGAGAGACTTGCAAGTAGGCTCTACCCCCACTAAATGGGGTAGCGCGCATCGATCGGTACCATCCTTGAGCTTCTCCGACTTTCGGAAGGGTTAGGGTTAGGGTTAGGGATGAAAGCACATAGGAGAAAGAGATATTCTTGAATAACTTTTTTTGTGAAGGTCGGAGAGACTTGAAAAGTGGTTGCATCTGGACTAATTTGGGTCCTGCGGATCGATTGGTACCATCCCCGAGCTTGTACGACCTTCGGAAGAGGTCGACCGACGAAATTCCCCCAAATCTGAGGAGATATTCTTGAATAACTTTTTTTGTGAAGGTCGGAGAGACTTGCAAGTAGGCTCTACCCCCACTAAATGGGGTTGCGCGCATCGATCGGTACCATCCTTGAGCTTCTCCGACTTTCGGAAGGGTTAGGGTTAGGGTTAGGGATGAAAGCACATAGGAGAAAGAGATATTCTTGAATAACTTTTTTTGTGAAGGTCGGAGAGACTTGCAAGTAGGCTCTACCCCCACTAAATGGGGTAGCGCGCATCGATCGGTACCATCCTTGAGCTTCTCCGACTTTCGGAAGGGTTAGGGTTAGGGATGAAAGCACATAGGAGAAAGAGATATTCTTGAATAACTTTTTTTGTGAAGGTCGGAGAGACTTGAAAAGTGGTTGCATCTGGACTAATTTGGGTCCTGCGGATCGATTGGTACCATCCCCGAGCTTGTACGACCTTCGGAAGAGGTCGACCGACGAAATTCCCCCAAATCTGAGGAGATATTCTTGAATAACTTTTTTTGTGAAGGTCGGAGAGACTTGCAAGTAGGCTCTACCCCCACTAAATGGGGTTGCGCGCATCGATCGGTACCATCCTTGAGCTTCTCCGACTTTCGGAAGGGTTAGGGTTAGGGTTAGGGATGAAAGCACATAGGAGAAAGAGATATTCTTGAATAACTTTTTTTTGAAGGTCGGAGAGACTTGCAAGTAGGCTCTACCCCCACTAAATGGGGTAGCGCGCATCGATCGGTACCATCCTTGAGCTTCTCCGACTTTCGGAAGGGTTAGGGTTAGGGTTAGGGATGAAAGCACATAGGAGAAAGAGATATTCTTGAATAACTTTTTTTGTGAAGGTCGGAGAGACTTGGAAAGTGGTTGCATCTGGACTAATTTGGGTCCTGCGGATCGATTGGTACCATCCCCGAGCTTGTACGACCTTCGGAAGAGGTCGACCGACGAAATTCCCCCAAATCTGAGGAGATATTCTTGAATAACTTTTTTTGTGAAGGTCGGAGAGACTTGCAAGTAGGCTCTACCCCCACTAAATGGGGTAGCGCGCATCGATCGGTACCATCCTTGAGCTTCTCCGACTTTCGGAAGGGTTAGGGTTAGGGTTAGGGATGAAAGCACATAGGAGAAAGAGATATTCTTGAATAACTTTTTTTGTGAAGGTCGGAGAGACTTGCAAGTAGGCTCTACCCCCACTAAATGGGGTAGCGCGCATCGATCGGTACCATCCTTGAGCTTCTCCGACTTTCGGAAGGGTTAGGGTTAGGGTTAGGGATGAAAGCACATAGGAGAAAGAGATATTCTTGAATAACTTTTTTTGTGAAGGTCGGAGAGACTTGGAAAGTGGTTGCATCTGGACTAATTTGGGTCCTGCGGATCGATTGATACCATCTCCGAGCTTGTACGACCTTCGGAAGAGGTCGACCGACGAAATTCCCCCAAATCTGAGGAGATATTCTTGAATAACTTTTTTTGTGAAGGTCGGAGAGACTTGCAAGTAGGCTCTACCCCCACTAAATGGGGTTGCGCGCATCGATCAGTACCATCCTTGAGCTTCTCCGACTTTCGGAAGGGTTAGGGTTAGGGTTAGGGATGAAAGCACATAGGAGAAAGAGATATTCTTGAATAACTTTTTTTGTGAAGGTCGGAGAGACTTGCAAGTAGGCTCTACCCCCACTAAATGGGGTAGCGCGCATCGATCGGTACCATCCTTGAGCTTCTCCGACTTTCGGAAGGGTTAGGGTTAGGGTTAGGGATGAAAGCACATAGGAGAAAGAGATATTCTTGAATAACTTTTTTTGTGAAGGTCGGAGAGACTTGAAAAGTGGTTGCATCTGGACTAATTTGGGTCCTGCGGATCGATTGGTACCATCCCCGAGCTTGTACGACCTTCGGAAGAGGTCGACCGACGAAATTCCCCCAAATCTGAGGAGATATTCTTGAATAACTTTTTTTGTGAAGGTCGGAGAGACTTGCAAGTAGGCTCTACCCCCACTAAATGGGGTTGCGCGCATCGATCGGTACCATCCTTGAGCTTCTCCGACTTTCGGAAGGGTTAGGGTTAGGGTTAGGGATGAAAGCACATAGGAGAAAGAGATATTCTTGAATAACTTTTTTTTGAAGGTCGGAGAGACTTGCAAGTAGGCTCTACCCCCACTAAATGGGGTAGCGCGCATCGATCGGTACCATCCTTGAGCTTCTCCGACTTTCGGAAGGGTTAGGGTTAGGGTTAGGGATGAAAGCACATAGGAGAAAGAGATATTCTTGAATAACTTTTTTTGTGAAGGTCGGAGAGACTTGGAAAGTGGTTGCATCTGGACTAATTTGGGTCCTGCGGATCGATTGGTACCATCCCCGAGCTTGTACGACCTTCGGAAGAGGTCGACCGACGAAATTCCCCCAAATCTGAGGAGATATTCTTGAATAACTTTTTTTGTGAAGGTCGGAGAGACTTGCAAGTAGGCTCTACCCCCACTAAATGGGGTAGCGCGCATCGATCGGTACCATCCTTGAGCTTCTCCGACTTTCGGAAGGGTTAGGGTTAGGGTTAGGGATGAAAGCACATAGGAGAAAGAGATATTCTTGAATAACTTTTTTTGTGAAGGTCGGAGAGACTTGCAAGTAGGCTCTACCCCCACTAAATGGGGTAGCGCGCATCGATCGGTACCATCCTTGAGCTTCTCCGACTTTCGGAAGGGTTAGGGTTAGGGTTAGGGATGAAAGCACATAGGAGAAAGAGATATTCTTGAATAACTTTTTTTGTGAAGGTCGGAGAGACTTGGAAAGTGGTTGCATCTGGACTAATTTGGGTCCTGCGGATCGATTGATACCATCTCCGAGCTTGTACGACCTTCGGAAGAGGTCGACCGACGAAATTCCCCCAAATCTGAGGAGATATTCTTGAATAACTTTTTTTGTGAAGGTCGGAGAGACTTGCAAGTAGGCTCTACCCCCACTAAATGGGGTTGCGCGCATCGATCAGTACCATCCTTGAGCTTCTCCGACTTTCGGAAGGGTTAGGGTTAGGGTTAGGGATGAAAGCACATAGGAGAAAGAGATATTCTTGAATAACTTTTTTTGTGAAGGTCGGAGAGACTTGCAAGTAGGCTCTACCCCCACTAAATGGGGTAGCGCGCATCGATCGGTACCATCCTTGAGCTTCTCCGACTTTCGGAAGGGTTAGGGTTAGGGTTAGGGATGAAAGCACATAGGAGAAAGAGATATTCTTGAATAACTTTTTTTGTGAAGGTCGGAGAGACTTGCAAGTAGGCTCTACCCCCACTAAATGGGGTAGCGCGCATCGATCGGTACCATCCTTGAGCTTCTCCGACTTTCGGAAGGGTTAGGGTTAGGGTTAGGGATGAAAGCACATAGGAGAAAGAGATATTCTTGAATAACTTTTTTTGTGAAGGTCGGAGAGACTTGCAAGTAGGCTCTACCCCCACTAAATGGGGTAGCGCACATCGATCGGTACCATCCTTGAGCTTCTCCGACTTTCGGAAGGGTTAGGGTTAGGGTTAGGGATGAAAGCACATAGGAGAAAGAGATATTCTTGAATAACTTTTTTTGTGAAGGTCGGAGAGACTTGGAAAGTGGTTGCATCTGGACTAATTTGGGTCCTGCGGATCGATTGGTACCATCCCCGAGCTTGTACGACCTTCGGAAGAGGTCGACCGACGAAATTCCCCCAAATCTGAGGAGATATTCTTGAATAACTTTTTTTGTGAAGGTCGGAGAGACTTGCAAGTAGGCTTTACCCCCACTAAATGGGGTAGCGCGCATCGATCGGTACCATCTTTGAGCTTCTCCGACTTTCGGAAGGGTTAGGGTTAGGGTTAGGGATGAAAGCACATAGGAGAAAGAGATATTCTTGAATAACTTTTTTTGTGAAGGTCGGAGAGACTTGCAAGTAGGCTCTACCCCCACTAAATGGGGTAGCGCGCATCGATCGGTACCATCCTTGAGCTTCTCCGACTTTCGGAAGGGTTAGGGTTAGGGTTAGGGATGAAAGCACATAGGAGAAAGAGATATTCTTGAATAACTTTTTTTGTGAAGGTCGGAGAGACTTGGAAAGTGGTTGCATCTGGACTAATTTGGGTCCTGCGGATCGATTGGTACCATCCCCGAGCTTGTACAACCTTCGGAAGAGGTCGACCGACGAAATTCCCCCAAATCTGAGGAGATATTCTTGAATAACTTTTTTTGTGAAGGTCGGAGAGACTTGCAAGTAGGCTCTACCCCCACTAAATGGGGTTGCGCGCATCGATCAGTACCATCCTTGAGCTTCTCCGACTTTCGGAAGGGTTAGGGTTAGGGTTAGGGATGAAAGCACATAGGAGAAAGAGATATTCTTGAATAACTTTTTTTGTGAAGGTCGGAGAGACTTGCAAGTAGGCTCTACCCCCACTAAATGGGGTAGCGCGCATCGATCGGTACCATCCTTGAGCTTCTCCGACTTTCTGAAGGGTTAGGGTTAGGGTTAGGGATGAAAGCACATAGGAGAAAGAGATATTCTTGAATAACCTTTTTTGTGAAGGTCGGAGAGACTTGGAAAGTGGTTGCATCTGGACTAATTTGGGTCCTGCGGATCGATTGGTACCATCCCCGAGCTTGTACGACCTTCGGAAGAGGTCGACCGACGAAATTCCCCCAAATCTGAGGAGATATTCTTGAATAACTTTTTTTGTGAAGGTTGGAGAGACTTGCAAGTAGGCTCTACCCCCACTAAATGGGGTAGCGCGCATCGATCGGTACCATCCTTGAGCTTCTCCGACTTTCGGAAGGGTTAGGGTTAGGGTTAGGGATGAAAGCACATAGGAGAAAGAGATATTCTTGAATAACTTTTTTTGTGAAGGTCGGAGAGACTTGCAAGTAGGCTCTACCCCCACTAAATGGGGTAGCGCGCATCGATTGGTACCATCCTTGAGCTTCTCCGACTTTCGGAAGGGTTAGGGTTAGGGTTAGGGATGAAAGCACATAGGAGAAAGAGATATTCTTGAATAACGTTTTTTGTGAAGGTCGGAGAGACTTGCAAGTAGGCTCTACCCCCACTAAATGGGGTAGCGCACATCGATCGGTACCATCCTTGAGCTTCTCCGACTTTCGGAAGGGTTAGGGTTAGGGTTAGGGATGAAAGCACATAGGAGAAAGAGATATTCTTGAATAACTTTTTTTGTGAAGGTCGGAGAGACTTGGAAAGTGGTTGCATCTGGACTAATTTGGGTCCTGCAGATCGATTGGTACCATCCCCGAGCTTGTACGACCTTCGGAAGAGGTCGACCGACGAAATTCCCCCAAATCTGAGGAGATATTCTTGAATAACTTTTTTTGTGAAGGTCGGAGAGACTTGCAAGTAGGCTCTACCCCCACTAAATGGAGTAGCGCGCATCGATCGGTACCATCCTTGAGCTTCTCCGACTTTCGGAAGGGTTAGGGTTAGGGTTAGGGATGAAAGCACATAGGAGAAAGAGATATTCTTGAATAACTTTTTTTGTGAAGGTCGGAGAGACTTGGAAAGTGGTTGCATCTGGACTAATTTGGGTCCTGCGGATCGATTGGTACCATCCCCGAGCTTGTACGACCTTCGGAAGAGGTCGACCGACGAAATTCCCCCAAATCTGAGGAGATATTCTTGAATAACTTTTTTTGTGAAGGTCGGAGAGACTTGCAAGTAGGCTCTACCCCCACTAAATGGGGTAGCGCGCATCGATCGGTACCATCCTTGAGCTTCTCCGACTTTCGGAAGGGTTAGGGTTAGGGTTAGGGATGAAAGCACATAGGAGAAAGAGATATTCTTGAATAACTTTTTTTGTGAAGGTCGGAGAGACTTGCAAGTAGGCTCTACCCCCACTAAATGGGGTAGCGCGCATCGATCGGTACCATCCTTGAGCTTCTCCGACTTTCGGAAGGGTTAGGGTTAGGGTTAGGGATGAAAGCACATAGGAGAAAGAGATATTCTTGAATAACTTTTTTTGTGAAGGTCGGAGAGACTTGCAAGTAGGCTCTACCCCCACTAAATGGGGTAGCGCACATCGATCGGTACCATCCTTGAGCTTCTCCGACTTTCGGAAGGGTTAGGGTTAGGGTTAGGGATGAAAGCACATAGGAGAAAGAGATATTCTTGAATAACTTTTTTTGTGAAGGTCGGAGAGACTTGGAAAGTGGTTGCATCTGGACTAATTTGGGTCCTGCGGATCGATTGGTACCATCCCCGAGCTTGTACGACCTTCGGAAGAGGTCGACCGACGAAATTCCCCCAAATCTGAGGAGATATTCTTGAATAACTTTTTTTGTGAAGGTCGGAGAGACTTGCAAGTAGGCTTTACCCCCACTAAATGGGGTAGCGCGCATCGATCGGTACCATCCTTGAGCTTCTCCGACTTTCGGAAGGGTTAGGGTTAGGGTTAGGGATGAAAGCACATAGGAGAAAGAGATATTCTTGAATAACTTTTTTTGTGAAGGTCGGAGAGACTTGCAAGTAGGCTCTACCCCCACTAAATGGGGTAGCGCGCATCGATCGGTACCATCTTTGAGCTTCTCCGACTTTCGGAAGGGTTAGGGTTAGGGTTAGGGATGAAAGCACATAGGAGAAAGAGATATTCTTGAATAACTTTTTTTGTGAAGGTCGGAGAGACTTGGAAAGTGGTTGCATCTGGACTAATTTGGGTCCTGCGGATCGATTGGTACCATCCCCGAGCTTGTACAACCTTCGGAAGAGGTCGACCGACGAAATTCCCCCAAATCTGAGGAGATATTCTTGAATAACTTTTTTTGTGAAGGTCGGAGAGACTTGCAAGTAGGCTCTACCCCCACTAAATGGGGTTGCGCGCATCGATCAGTACCATCCTTGAGCTTCTCCGACTTTCGGAAGGGTTAGGGTTAGGGTTAGGGATGAAAGCACATAGGAGAAAGAGATATTCTTGAATAACTTTTTTTGTGAAGGTCGGAGAGACTTGCAAGTAGGCTCTACCCCCACTAAATGGGGTAGCGCGCATCGATCGGTACCATCCTTGAGCTTCTCCGACTTTCGGAAGGGTTAGGGTTAGGGTTAGGGATGAAAGCACATAGGAGAAAGAGATATTCTTGAATAACTTTTTTTGTGAAGGTCGGAGAGACTTGCAAGTAGGCTCTACCCCCACTAAATGGGGTAGCGCGCATCGATCGGTACCATCCTTGAGCTTCTCCGACTTTCGGAAGGGTTAGGGTTAGGGTTAGGGATGAAAGCACATAGGAGAAAGAGATATTCTTGAATAACTTTTTTTGTGAAGGTCGGAGAGACTTGGAAAGTGGTTGCATCTGGACTAATTTGGGTCCTGCGGATCGATTGGTACCATCCCCGAGCTTGTACAACCTTCGGAAGAGGTCGACCGACGAAATTCCCCCAAATCTGAGGAGATATTCTTGAATAACTTTTTTTGTGAAGGTCGGAGAGACTTGCAAGTAGGCTCTACCCCCACTAAATGGGGTTGCGCGCATCGATCAGTACCATCCTTGAGCTTCTCCGACTTTCGGAAGGGTTAGGGTTAGGGTTAGGGATGAAAGCACATAGGAGAAAGAGATATTCTTGAATAACTTTTTTTGTGAAGGTCGGAGAGACTTGCAAGTAGGCTCTACCCCCACTAAATGGGGTAGCGCGCATCGATCGGTACCATCCTTGAGCTTCTCCGACTTTCGGAAGGGTTAGGGTTAGGGTTAGGGATGAAAGCACATAGGAGAAAGAGATATTCTTGAATAACTTTTTTTGTGAAGGTCGGAGAGACTTGCAAGTAGGCTCTACCCCCACTAAATGGGGTAGCGCGCATCTATCGGTACCATCCTTGAGCTTCTCCGACTTTCGGAAGGGTTAGGGTTAGGGTTAGGGATGAAAGCACATAGGAGAAAGAGATATTCTTGAATAACTTTTTTTGTGAAGGTCGGAGAGACTTGCAAGTAGGCTCTACCCCCACTAAATGGGGTAACGCGCATCGATCGGTACCATCCTTGAGCTTCTCCGACTTTCGGAAGGGTTAGGGTTAGGGTTAGGGATGAAAGCACATAGGAGAAAGAGATATTCTTGAATAACTTTTTTTGTGAAGGTCGGAGAGACTTGGAAAGTGGTTGCATCTGGACTAATTTGGGTCCTGCAGATCGATTGGTACCATCCCCGAGCTTGTACGACCTTCGGAAGAGGTCGACCGACGAAATTCCCCCAAATCTGAGGAGATATTCTTGAATAACTTTTTTTGTGAAGGTCGGAGAGACTTGCAAGTAGGCTCTACCCCCACTAAATGGGGTAGCGCGCATCGATCGGTACCATCCTTGAGCTTCTCCGACTTTCGGAAGGGTTAGGGTTAGGGTTAGGGATGAAAGCACATAGGAGAAAGAGATATTCTTGAATAACTTTTTTTGTGAAGGTCGGAGAGACTTGGAAAGTGGTTGCATCTGGACTAATTTGGGTCCTGCAGATCGATTGGTACCATCCCCGAGCTTGTACGACCTTCGGAAGAGGTCGACCGACGAAATTCCCCCAAATCTGAGGAGATATTCTTGAATAACTTTTTTTGTGAAGGTCGGAGAGACTTGCAAGTAGGCTCTACCCCCACTAAATGGGGTTGCGCGCATCGATCGGTACCATCCTTGAGCTTCTCCGACTTTCGGAAGGGTTAGGGTTAGGGTTAGGGATGAAAGCACATAGGAGAAAGAGATATTCTTGAATAACTTTTTTTGTGAAGGTCGGAGAGACTTGCAAGTAGGCTCTACCCCCACTAAATGGGGTAGCGCGCATCGATCGGTACCATCCTTGAGCTTCTCCGACTTTCGGAAGGGTTAGGGTTAGGGTTAGGGATGAAAGCACATAGGAGAAAGAGATATTCTTGAATAACTTTTTTTGTGAAGGTCGGAGAGACTTGCAAGTAGGCTCTACCCCCACTAAATGGGGTAGCGCGCATCGATCGGTACCATCCTTGAGCTTCTCCGACTTTCGGAAGGGTTAGGGTTAGGGTTAGGGATGAAAGCACATAGGAGAAAGAGATATTCTTGAATAACTTTTTTTGTGAAGGTCGGAGAGACTTGGAAAGTGGTTGCATCTGGACTAATTTGGGTCCTGCGGATCGATTGGTACCATCCCCGAGCTTGTACAACCTTCGGAAGAGGTCGACCGACGAAATTCCCCCAAATCTGAGGAGATATTCTTGAATAACTTTTTTTGTGAAGGTCGGAGAGACTTGCAAGTAGGCTCTACCCCCACTAAATGGGGTTGCGCGCATCGATCAGTACCATCCTTGAGCTTCTCCGACTTTCGGAAGGGTTAGGGTTAGGGTTAGGGATGAAAGCACATAGGAGAAAGAGATATTCTTGAATAACTTTTTTTGTGAAGGTCGGAGAGACTTGCAAGTAGGCTCTACCCCCACTAAATGGGGTAGCGCGCATCGATCGGTACCATCCTTGAGCTTCTCCGACTTTCGGAAGGGTTAGGGTTAGGGTTAGGGATGAAAGCACATAGGAGAAAGAGATATTCTTGAATAACTTTTTTTGTGAAGGTCGGAGAGACTTGCAAGTAGGCTCTACCCCCACTAAATGGGGTAGCGCGCATCTATCGGTACCATCCTTGAGCTTCTCCGACTTTCGGAAGGGTTAGGGTTAGGGTTAGGGATGAAAGCACATAGGAGAAAGAGATATTCTTGAATAACTTTTTTTGTGAAGGTCGGAGAGACTTGCAAGTAGGCTCTACCCCCACTAAATGGGGTAGCGCGCATCGATCGGTACCATCCTTGAGCTTCTCCGACTTTCGGAAGGGTTAGGGTTAGGGTTAGGGATGAAAGCACATAGGAGAAAGAGATATTCTTGAATAACTTTTTTTGTGAAGGTCGGAGAGACTTGGAAAGTGGTTGCATCTGGACTAATTTGGGTCCTGCAGATCGATTGGTACCATCCCCGAGCTTGTACGACCTTCGGAAGAGGTCGACCGACGAAATTCCCCCAAATCTGAGGAGATATTCTTGAATAACTTTTTTTGTGAAGGTCGGAGAGACTTGCAAGTAGGCTCTACCCCCACTAAATGGGGTAGCGCGCATCGATCGGTACCATCCTTGAGCTTCTCCGACTTTCGGAAGGGTTAGGGTTAGGGTTAGGGATGAAAGCACATAGGAGAAAGAGATATTCTTGAATAACTTTTTTTGTGAAGGTCGGAGAGACTTGAAAAGTGGTTGCATCTGGACTAATTTGGGTCCTGCGGATCGATTGGTACCATCCCCGAGCTTGTACGACCTTCGGAAGAGGTCGACCGACGAAATTCCCCCAAATCTGAGGAGATATTCTTGAATAACTTTTTTTGTGAAGGTCGGAGAGACTTGCAAGTAGGCTCTACCCCCACTAAATGGGGTTGCGCGCATCGATCAGTACCATCCTTGAGCTTCTCCGACTTTCGGAAGGGTTAGGGTTAGGGTTAGGGATGAAAGCACATAGGAGAAAGAGATATTCTTGAATAACTTTTTTTGTGAAGGTCGGAGAGACTTGCAAGTAGGCTCTACCCCCACTAAATGGGGTAGCGCGCATCGATCGGTACCATCCTTGAGCTTCTCCGACTTTCGGAAGGGTTAGGGTTAGGGTTAGGGATGAAAGCACATAGGAGAAAGAGATATTCTTGAATAACTTTTTTTGTGAAGGTCGGAGAGACTTGCAAGTAGGCTCTACCCCCACTAAATGGGGTAGCGCGCATCGATCGGTACCATCCTTGAGCTTCTCCGACTTTCGGAAGGGTTAGGGTTAGGGTTAGGGATGAAAGCACATAGGAGAAAGAGATATTCTTGAATAACTTTTTTTGTGAAGGTCGGAGAGACTTGCAAGTAGGCTCTACCCCCACTAAATGGGGTAGCGCGCATCGATCGGTACCATCCTTGAGCTTCTCCGACTTTCGGAAGGGTTAGGGTTAGGGTTAGGGATGAAAGCACATAGGAGAAAGAGATATTCTTGAATAACTTTTTTTGTGAAGGTCGGAGAGACTTGCAAGTAGGCTCTACCCCCACTAAATGGGGTAGCGCGCATCTATCGGTACCATCCTTGAGCTTCTCCGACTTTCGGAAGGGTTAGGGTTAGGGTTAGGGATGAAAGCACATAGGAGAAAGAGATATTCTTGAATAACTTTTTTTGTGAAGGTCGGAGAGACTTGCAAGTAGGCTCTACCCCCACTAAATGGGGTAGCGCGCATCGATCGGTACCATCCTTGAGCTTCTCCGACTTTCGGAAGGGTTAGGGTTAGGGTTAGGGATGAAAGCACATAGGAGAAAGAGATATTCTTGAATAACTTTTTTTGTGAAGGTCGGAGAGACTTGCAAGTAGGCTCTACCCCCACTAAATGGGGTAGCGCGCATCGATCGGTACCATCCTTGAGCTTCTCCGACTTTCGGAAGGGTTAGGGTTAGGGTTAGGGATGAAAGCACATAGGAGAAAGAGATATTCTTGAATAACTTTTTTTGTGAAGGTCGGAGAGACTTGCAAGTAGGCTCTACCCCCACTAAATGGGGTAGCGCGCATCGATCGGTACCATCCTTGAGCTTCTCCGACTTTCGGAAGGGTTAGGGTTAGGGTTAGGGATGAAAGCACATAGGAGAAAGAGATATTCTTGAATAACTTTTTTTGTGAAGGTCAGAGAGACTTGGAAAGTGGTTGCATCTGGACTAATTTGGGTCCTGCAGATCGATTGGTACCATCCCCGAGCTTGTACGACCTTCGGAAGAGGTCGACCGACGAAATTCCCCCAAATCTGAGGAGATATTCTTGAATAACTTTTTTTGTGAAGGTCGGAGAGACTTGCAAGTAGGCTCTACCCCCACTAAATGGGGTAGCGCGCATCGATCGGTACCATCCTTGAGCTTCTCCGACTTTCGGAAGGGTTAGGGTTAGGGTTAGGGATGAAAGCACATAGGAGAAAGAGATATTCTTGAATAACTTTTTTTGTGAAGGTCGGAGAGACTTGGAAAGTGGTTGCATCTGGACTAATTTGGGTCCTGCAGATCGATTGGTACCATCCCCGAGCTTGTACGACCTTCGGAAGAGGTCGACCGACGAAATTCCCCCAAATCTGAGGAGATATTCTTGAATAACTTTTTTTGTGAAGGTCGGAGAGACTTGCAAGTAGGCTCTACCCCCACTAAATGGGGTTGCGCGCATCGATCGGTACCATCCTTGAGCTTCTCCGACTTTCGGAAGGGTTAGGGTTAGGGTTAGGGATGAAAGCACATAGGAGAAAGAGATATTCTTGAATAACTTTTTTTGTGAAGGTCGGAGAGACTTGCAAGTAGGCTCTACCCCCACTAAATGGGGTAGCGCGCATCGATCGGTACCATCCTTGAGCTTCTCCGACTTTCGGAAGGGTTAGGGTTAGGGTTAGGGATGAAAGCACATAGGAGAAAGAGATATTCTTGAATAACTTTTTTTGTGAAGGTCGGAGAGACTTGCAAGTAGGCTCTACCCCCACTAAATGGGGTAGCGCGCATCGATCGGTACCATCCTTGAGCTTCTCCGACTTTCGGAAGGGTTAGGGTTAGGGTTAGGGATGAAAGCACATAGGAGAAAGAGATATTCTTGAATAACTTTTTTTGTGAAGGTCGGAGAGACTTGGAAAGTGGTTGCATCTGGACTAATTTGGGTCCTGCGGATCGATTGGTACCATCCCCGAGCTTGTACAACCTTCGGAAGAGGTCGACCGACGAAATTCCCCCAAATCTGAGGAGATATTCTTGAATAACTTTTTTTGTGAAGGTCGGAGAGACTTGCAAGTAGGCTCTACCCCCACTAAATGGGGTTGCGCGCATCGATCAGTACCATCCTTGAGCTTCTCCGACTTTCGGAAGGGTTAGGGTTAGGGTTAGGGATGAAAGCACATAGGAGAAAGAGATATTCTTGAATAACTTTTTTTGTGAAGGTCGGAGAGACTTGCAAGTAGGCTCTACCCCCACTAAATGGGGTAGCGCGCATCGATCGGTACCATCCTTGAGCTTCTCCGACTTTCGGAAGGGTTAGGGTTAGGGTTAGGGATGAAAGCACATAGGAGAAAGAGATATTCTTGAATAACTTTTTTTGTGAAGGTCGGAGAGACTTGCAAGTAGGCTCTACCCCCACTAAATGGGGTAGCGCGCATCTATCGGTACCATCCTTGAGCTTCTCCGACTTTCGGAAGGGTTAGGGTTAGGGTTAGGGATGAAAGCACATAGGAGAAAGAGATATTCTTGAATAACTTTTTTTGTGAAGGTCGGAGAGACTTGCAAGTAGGCTCTACCCCCACTAAATGGGGTAGCGCGCATCGATCGGTACCATCCTTGAGCTTCTCCGACTTTCGGAAGGGTTAGGGTTAGGGTTAGGGATGAAAGCACATAGGAGAAAGAGATATTCTTGAATAACTTTTTTTGTGAAGGTCGGAGAGACTTGGAAAGTGGTTGCATCTGGACTAATTTGGGTCCTGCAGATCGATTGGTACCATCCCCGAGCTTGTACGACCTTCGGAAGAGGTCGACCGACGAAATTCCCCCAAATCTGAGGAGATATTCTTGAATAACTTTTTTTGTGAAGGTCGGAGAGACTTGCAAGTAGGCTCTACCCCCACTAAATGGGGTAGCGCGCATCGATCGGTACCATCCTTGAGCTTCTCCGACTTTCGGAAGGGTTAGGGTTAGGGTTAGGGATGAAAGCACATAGGAGAAAGAGATATTCTTGAATAACTTTTTTTGTGAAGGTCGGAGAGACTTGGAAAGTGGTTGCATCTGGACTAATTTGGGTCCTGCGGATCGATTGGTACCATCCCCGAGCTTGTACGACCTTCGGAAGAGGTCGACCGACGAAATTCCCCCAAATCTGAGGAGATATTCTTGAATAACTTTTTTTGTGAAGGTCGGAGAGACTTGCAAGTAGGCTCTACCCCCACTAAATGGGGTTGCGCGCATCGATCGGTACCATCCTTGAGCTTCTCCGACTTTCGGAAGGGTTAGGGTTAGGGTTAGGGATGAAAGCACATAGGAGAAAGAGATATTCTTGAATAACTTTTTTTGTGAAGGTCGGAGAGACTTGCAAGTAGGCTCTACCCCCACTAAATGGGGTAGCGCGCATCGATCGGTACCATCCTTGAGCTTCTCCGACTTTCGGAAGGGTTAGGGTTAGGGTTAGGGATGAAAGCACATAGGAGAAAGAGATATTCTTGAATAACTTTTTTTGTGAAGGTCGGAGAGACTTGAAAAGTGGTTGCATCTGGACTAATTTGGGTCCTGCGGATCGATTGGTACCATCCCCGAGCTTGTACGACCTTCGGAAGAGGTCGACCGACGAAATTCCCCCAAATCTGAGGAGATATTCTTGAATAACTTTTTTTGTGAAGGTCGGAGAGACTTGCAAGTAGGCTCTACCCCCACTAAATGGGGTTGCGCGCATCGATCAGTACCATCCTTGAGCTTCTCCGACTTTCGGAAGGGTTAGGGTTAGGGTTAGGGATGAAAGCACATAGGAGAAAGAGATATTCTTGAATAACTTTTTTTGTGAAGGTCGGAGAGACTTGCAAGTAGGCTCTACCCCCACTAAATGGGGTAGCGCGCATCGATCGGTACCATCCTTGAGCTTCTCCGACTTTCGGAAGGGTTAGGGTTAGGGTTAGGGATGAAAGCACATAGGAGAAAGAGATATTCTTGAATAACTTTTTTTGTGAAGGTCGGAGAGACTTGCAAGTAGGCTCTACCCCCACTAAATGGGGTAGCGCGCATCGATCGGTACCATCCTTGAGCTTCTCCGACTTTCGGAAGGGTTAGGGTTAGGGTTAGGGATGAAAGCACATAGGAGAAAGAGATATTCTTGAATAACTTTTTTTGTGAAGGTCGGAGAGACTTGCAAGTAGGCTCTACCCCCACTAAATGGGGTAGCGCGCATCGATCGGTACCATCCTTGAGCTTCTCCGACTTTCGGAAGGGTTAGGGTTAGGGTTAGGGATGAAAGCACATAGGAGAAAGAGATATTCTTGAATAACTTTTTTTGTGAAGGTCGGAGAGACTTGCAAGTAGGCTCTACCCCCACTAAATGGGGTAGCGCGCATCTATCGGTACCATCCTTGAGCTTCTCCGACTTTCGGAAGGGTTAGGGTTAGGGTTAGGGATGAAAGCACATAGGAGAAAGAGATATTCTTGAATAACTTTTTTTGTGAAGGTCGGAGAGACTTGCAAGTAGGCTCTACCCCCACTAAATGGGGTAGCGCGCATCGATCGGTACCATCCTTGAGCTTCTCCGACTTTCGGAAGGGTTAGGGTTAGGGTTAGGGATGAAAGCACATAGGAGAAAGAGATATTCTTGAATAACTTTTTTTGTGAAGGTCGGAGAGACTTGCAAGTAGGCTCTACCCCCACTAAATGGGGTAGCGCGCATCGATCGGTACCATCCTTGAGCTTCTCCGACTTTCGGAAGGGTTAGGGTTAGGGTTAGGGATGAAAGCACATAGGAGAAAGAGATATTCTTGAATAACTTTTTTTGTGAAGGTCGGAGAGACTTGCAAGTAGGCTCTACCCCCACTAAATGGGGTAGCGCGCATCGATCGGTACCATCCTTGAGCTTCTCCGACTTTCGGAAGGGTTAGGGTTAGGGTTAGGGATGAAAGCACATAGGAGAAAGAGATATTCTTGAATAACTTTTTTTGTGAAGGTCAGAGAGACTTGCAAGTAGGCTCTACCCCCACTAAATGGGGTAGCGCGCATCGATCGGTACCATCCTTGAGCTTCTCCGACTTTCGGAAGGGTTAGGGTTAGGGTTAGGGATGAAAGCACATAGGAGAAAGAGATATTCTTGAATAACTTTTTTTGTGAAGGTCGGAGAGACTTGGAAAGTGGTTGCATCTGGACTAATTTGGGTCCTGCGGATCGATTGGTACCATCCCCGAGCTTGTACGACCTTCGGAAGAGGTCGACCGACGAAATTCCCCCAAATCTGAGGAGATATTCTTGAATAACTTTTTTTGTGAAGGTCGGAGAGACTTGCAAGTAGGCTCTACCCCCACTAAATGGGGTTGCGCGCATCGATCGGTACCATCCTTGAGCTTCTCCGACTTTCGGAAGGGTTAGGGTTAGGGTTAGGGATGAAAGCACATAGGAGAAAGAGATATTCTTGAATAACTTTTTTTGTGAAGGTCGGAGAGACTTGGAAAGTGGTTGCATCTGGACTAATTTGGGTCCTGCAGATCGATTGGTACCATCCCCGAGCTTGTACGACCTTCGGAAGAGGTCGACCGACGAAATTCCCCCAAATCTGAGGAGATATTCTTGAATAACTTTTTTTGTGAAGGTCGGAGAGACTTGCAAGTAGGCTCTACCCCCACTAAATGGGGTTGCGCGCATCGATCGGTACCATCCTTGAGCTTCTCCGACTTTCGGAAGGGTTAGGGTTAGGGTTAGGGATGAAAGCACATAGGAGAAAGAGATATTCTTGAATAACTTTTTTTGTGAAGGTCGGAGAGACTTGCAAGTAGGCTCTACCCCCACTAAATGGGGTAGCGCGCATCGATCGGTACCATCCTTGAGCTTCTCCGACTTTCGGAAGGGTTAGGGTTAGGGTTAGGGATGAAAGCACATAGGAGAAAGAGATATTCTTGAATAACTTTTTTTGTGAAGGTCGGAGAGACTTGCAAGTAGGCTCTACCCCCACTAAATGGGGTAGCGCGCATCGATCGGTACCATCCTTGAGCTTCTCCGACTTTCGGAAGGGTTAGGGTTAGGGTTAGGGATGAAAGCACATAGGAGAAAGAGATATTCTTGAATAACTTTTTTTGTGAAGGTCGGAGAGACTTGGAAAGTGGTTGCATCTGGACTAATTTGGGTCCTGCGGATCGATTGGTACCATCCCCGAGCTTGTACAACCTTCGGAAGAGGTCGACCGACGAAATTCCCCCAAATCTGAGGAGATATTCTTGAATAACTTTTTTTGTGAAGGTCGGAGAGACTTGCAAGTAGGCTCTACCCCCACTAAATGGGGTTGCGCGCATCGATCAGTACCATCCTTGAGCTTCTCCGACTTTCGGAAGGGTTAGGGTTAGGGTTAGGGATGAAAGCACATAGGAGAAAGAGATATTCTTGAATAACTTTTTTTGTGAAGGTCGGAGAGACTTGCAAGTAGGCTCTACCCCCACTAAATGGGGTAGCGCGCATCGATCGGTACCATCCTTGAGCTTCTCCGACTTTCGGAAGGGTTAGGGTTAGGGTTAGGGATGAAAGCACATAGGAGAAAGAGATATTCTTGAATAACTTTTTTTGTGAAGGTCGGAGAGACTTGCAAGTAGGCTCTACCCCCACTAAATGGGGTAGCGCGCATCTATCGGTACCATCCTTGAGCTTCTCCGACTTTCGGAAGGGTTAGGGTTAGGGTTAGGGATGAAAGCACATAGGAGAAAGAGATATTCTTGAATAACTTTTTTTGTGAAGGTCGGAGAGACTTGCAAGTAGGCTCTACCCCCACTAAATGGGGTAGCGCGCATCGATCGGTACCATCCTTGAGCTTCTCCGACTTTCGGAAGGGTTAGGGTTAGGGTTAGGGATGAAAGCACATAGGAGAAAGAGATATTCTTGAATAACTTTTTTTGTGAAGGTCGGAGAGACTTGGAAAGTGGTTGCATCTGGACTAATTTGGGTCCTGCAGATCGATTGGTACCATCCCCGAGCTTGTACGACCTTCGGAAGAGGTCGACCGACGAAATTCCCCCAAATCTGAGGAGATATTCTTGAATAACTTTTTTTGTGAAGGTCGGAGAGACTTGCAAGTAGGCTCTACCCCCACTAAATGGGGTAGCGCGCATCGATCGGTACCATCCTTGAGCTTCTCCGACTTTCGGAAGGGTTAGGGTTAGGGTTAGGGATGAAAGCACATAGGAGAAAGAGATATTCTTGAATAACTTTTTTTGTGAAGGTCGGAGAGACTTGGAAAGTGGTTGCATCTGGACTAATTTGGGTCCTGCGGATCGATTGGTACCATCCCCGAGCTTGTACGACCTTCGGAAGAGGTCGACCGACGAAATTCCCCCAAATCTGAGGAGATATTCTTGAATAACTTTTTTTGTGAAGGTCGGAGAGACTTGCAAGTAGGCTCTACCCCCACTAAATGGGGTTGCGCGCATCGATCGGTACCATCCTTGAGCTTCTCCGACTTTCGGAAGGGTTAGGGTTAGGGTTAGGGATGAAAGCACATAGGAGAAAGAGATATTCTTGAATAACTTTTTTTGTGAAGGTCGGAGAGACTTGCAAGTAGGCTCTACCCCCACTAAATGGGGTAGCGCGCATCGATCGGTACCATCCTTGAGCTTCTCCGACTTTCGGAAGGGTTAGGGTTAGGGTTAGGGATGAAAGCACATAGGAGAAAGAGATATTCTTGAATAACTTTTTTTGTGAAGGTCGGAGAGACTTGAAAAGTGGTTGCATCTGGACTAATTTGGGTCCTGCGGATCGATTGGTACCATCCCCGAGCTTGTACGACCTTCGGAAGAGGTCGACCGACGAAATTCCCCCAAATCTGAGGAGATATTCTTGAATAACTTTTTTTGTGAAGGTCGGAGAGACTTGCAAGTAGGCTCTACCCCCACTAAATGGGGTTGCGCGCATCGATCAGTACCATCCTTGAGCTTCTCCGACTTTCGGAAGGGTTAGGGTTAGGGTTAGGGATGAAAGCACATAGGAGAAAGAGATATTCTTGAATAACTTTTTTTGTGAAGGTCGGAGAGACTTGCAAGTAGGCTCTACCCCCACTAAATGGGGTAGCGCGCATCGATCGGTACCATCCTTGAGCTTCTCCGACTTTCGGAAGGGTTAGGGTTAGGGTTAGGGATGAAAGCACATAGGAGAAAGAGATATTCTTGAATAACTTTTTTTGTGAAGGTCGGAGAGACTTGCAAGTAGGCTCTACCCCCACTAAATGGGGTAGCGCGCATCGATCGGTACCATCCTTGAGCTTCTCCGACTTTCGGAAGGGTTAGGGTTAGGGTTAGGGATGAAAGCACATAGGAGAAAGAGATATTCTTGAATAACTTTTTTTGTGAAGGTCGGAGAGACTTGCAAGTAGGCTCTACCCCCACTAAATGGGGTAGCGCGCATCGATCGGTACCATCCTTGAGCTTCTCCGACTTTCGGAAGGGTTAGGGTTAGGGTTAGGGATGAAAGCACATAGGAGAAAGAGATATTCTTGAATAACTTTTTTTGTGAAGGTCGGAGAGACTTGCAAGTAGGCTATACCCCCACTAAATGGGGTAGCGCGCATCTATCGGTACCATCCTTGAGCTTCTCCGACTTTCGGAAGGGTTAGGGTTAGGGTTAGGGATGAAAGCACATAGGAGAAAGAGATATTCTTGAATAACTTTTTTTGTGAAGGTCGGAGAGACTTGCAAGTAGGCTCTACCCCCACTAAATGGGGTAGCGCGCATCGATCGGTACCATCCTTGAGCTTCTCCGACTTTCGGAAGGGTTAGGGTTAGGGTTAGGGATGAAAGCACATAGGAGAAAGAGATATTCTTGAATAACTTTTTTTGTGAAGGTCGGAGAGACTTGCAAGTAGGCTCTACCCCCACTAAATGGGGTAGCGCGCATCGATCGGTACCATCCTTGAGCTTCTCCGACTTTCGGAAGGGTTAGGGTTAGGGTTAGGGATGAAAGCACATAGGAGAAAGAGATATTCTTGAATAACTTTTTTTGTGAAGGTCGGAGAGACTTGCAAGTAGGCTCTACCCCCACTAAATGGGGTAGCGCGCATCGATCGGTACCATCCTTGAGCTTCTCCGACTTTCGGAAGGGTTAGGGTTAGGGTTAGGGATGAAAGCACATAGGAGAAAGAGATATTCTTGAATAACTTTTTTTGTGAAGGTCAGAGAGACTTGCAAGTAGGCTCTACCCCCACTAAATGGGGTAGCGCGCATCGATCGGTACCATCCTTGAGCTTCTCCGACTTTCGGAAGGGTTAGGGTTAGGGTTAGGGATGAAAGCACATAGGAGAAAGAGATATTCTTGAATAACTTTTTTTGTGAAGGTCGGAGAGACTTGGAAAGTGGTTGCATCTGGACTAATTTGGGTCCTGCGGATCGATTGGTACCATCCCCGAGCTTGTACGACCTTCGGAAGAGGTCGACCGACGAAATTCCCCCAAATCTGAGGAGATATTCTTGAATAACTTTTTTTGTGAAGGTCGGAGAGACTTGCAAGTAGGCTCTACCCCCACTAAATGGGGTTGCGCGCATCGATCGGTACCATCCTTGAGCTTCTCCGACTTTCGGAAGGGTTAGGGTTAGGGTTAGGGATGAAAGCACATAGGAGAAAGAGATATTCTTGAATAACTTTTTTTGTGAAGGTCGGAGAGACTTGCAAGTAGGCTCTACCCCCACTAAATGGGGTAGCGCGCATCGATCGGTACCATCCTTGAGCTTCTCCGACTTTCGGAAGGGTTAGGGTTAGGGTTAGGGATGAAAGCACATAGGAGAAAGAGATATTCTTGAATAACTTTTTTTGTGAAGGTCGGAGAGACTTGAAAAGTGGTTGCATCTGGACTAATTTGGGTCCTGCGGATCGATTGGTACCATCCCCGAGCTTGTACGACCTTCGGAAGAGGTCGACCGACGAAATTCCCCCAAATCTGAGGAGATATTCTTGAATAACTTTTTTTGTGAAGGTCGGAGAGACTTGCAAGTAGGCTCTACCCCCACTAAATGGGGTTGCGCGCATCGATCAGTACCATCCTTGAGCTTCTCCGACTTTCGGAAGGGTTAGGGTTAGGGTTAGGGATGAAAGCACATAGGAGAAAGAGATATTCTTGAATAACTTTTTTTGTGAAGGTCGGAGAGACTTGCAAGTAGGCTCTACCCCCACTAAATGGGGTAGCGCGCATCGATCGGTACCATCCTTGAGCTTCTCCGACTTTCGGAAGGGTTAGGGTTAGGGTTAGGGATGAAAGCACATAGGAGAAAGAGATATTCTTGAATAACTTTTTTTGTGAAGGTCGGAGAGACTTGCAAGTAGGCTCTACCCCCACTAAATGGGGTAGCGCGCATCGATCGGTACCATCCTTGAGCTTCTCCGACTTTCGGAAGGGTTAGGGTTAGGGTTAGGGATGAAAGCACATAGGAGAAAGAGATATTCTTGAATAACTTTTTTTGTGAAGGTCGGAGAGACTTGCAAGTAGGCTCTACCCCCACTAAATGGGGTAGCGCGCATCGATCGGTACCATCCTTGAGCTTCTCCGACTTTCGGAAGGGTTAGGGTTAGGGTTAGGGATGAAAGCACATAGGAGAAAGAGATATTCTTGAATAACTTTTTTTGTGAAGGTCGGAGAGACTTGCAAGTAGGCTATACCCCCACTAAATGGGGTAGCGCGCATCTATCGGTACCATCCTTGAGCTTCTCCGACTTTCGGAAGGGTTAGGGTTAGGGTTAGGGATGAAAGCACATAGGAGAAAGAGATATTCTTGAATAACTTTTTTTGTGAAGGTCGGAGAGACTTGCAAGTAGGCTCTACCCCCACTAAATGGGGTAGCGCGCATCGATCGGTACCATCCTTGAGCTTCTCCGACTTTCGGAAGGGTTAGGGTTAGGGTTAGGGATGAAAGCACATAGGAGAAAGAGATATTCTTGAATAACTTTTTTTGTGAAGGTCGGAGAGACTTGCAAGTAGGCTCTACCCCCACTAAATGGGGTAGCGCGCATCGATCGGTACCATCCTTGAGCTTCTCCGACTTTCGGAAGGGTTAGGGTTAGGGTTAGGGATGAAAGCACATAGGAGAAAGAGATATTCTTGAATAACTTTTTTTGTGAAGGTCGGAGAGACTTGCAAGTAGGCTCTACCCCCACTAAATGGGGTAGCGCGCATCGATCGGTACCATCCTTGAGCTTCTCCGACTTTCGGAAGGGTTAGGGTTAGGGTTAGGGATGAAAGCACATAGGAGAAAGAGATATTCTTGAATAACTTTTTTTGTGAAGGTCAGAGAGACTTGCAAGTAGGCTCTACCCCCACTAAATGGGGTAGCGCGCATCGATCGGTACCATCCTTGAGCTTCTCCGACTTTCGGAAGGGTTAGGGTTAGGGTTAGGGATGAAAGCACATAGGAGAAAGAGATATTCTTGAATAACTTTTTTTGTGAAGGTCGGAGAGACTTGGAAAGTGGTTGCATCTGGACTAATTTGGGTCCTGCGGATCGATTGGTACCATCCCCGAGCTTGTACGACCTTCGGAAGAGGTCGACCGACGAAATTCCCCCAAATCTGAGGAGATATTCTTGAATAACTTTTTTTGTGAAGGTCGGAGAGACTTGCAAGTAGGCTCTACCCCCACTAAATGGGGTTGCGCGCATCGATCGGTACCATCCTTGAGCTTCTCCGACTTTCGGAAGGGTTAGGGTTAGGGTTAGGGATGAAAGCACATAGGAGAAAGAGATATTCTTGAATAACTTTTTTTGTGAAGGTCGGAGAGACTTGGAAAGTGGTTGCATCTGGACTAATTTGGGTCCTGCAGATCGATTGGTACCATCCCCGAGCTTGTACGACCTTCGGAAGAGGTCGACCGACGAAATTCCCCCAAATCTGAGGAGATATTCTTGAATAACTTTTTTTGTGAAGGTCGGAGAGACTTGCAAGTAGGCTCTACCCCCACTAAATGGGGTTGCGCGCATCGATCGGTACCATCCTTGAGCTTCTCCGACTTTCGGAAGGGTTAGGGTTAGGGTTAGGGATGAAAGCACATAGGAGAAAGAGATATTCTTGAATAACTTTTTTTGTGAAGGTCGGAGAGACTTGCAAGTAGGCTCTACCCCCACTAAATGGGGTAGCGCGCATCGATCGGTACCATCCTTGAGCTTCTCCGACTTTCGGAAGGGTTAGGGTTAGGGTTAGGGATGAAAGCACATAGGAGAAAGAGATATTCTTGAATAACTTTTTTTGTGAAGGTCGGAGAGACTTGGAAAGTGGTTGCATCTGGACTAATTTGGGTCCTGCGGATCGATTGGTACCATCCCCGAGCTTGTACGACCTTCGGAAGAGGTCGACCGACGAAATTCCCCCAAATCTGAGGAGATATTCTTGAATAACTTTTTTTGTGAAGGTCGGAGAGACTTGCAAGTAGGCTTTACCCCCACTAAATGGGGTAGCGCGCATCGATCGGTACCATCCTTGAGCTTCTCCGACTTTCGGAAGGGTTAGGGTTAGGGTTAGGGATGAAAGCACATAGGAGAAAGAGATATTCTTGAATAACTTTTTTTGTGAAGGTCGGAGAGACTTGCAAGTAGGCTCTACCCCCACTAAATGGGGTAGCGCGCATCGATCGGTACCATCCTTGAGCTTCTCCGACTTTCGGAAGGGTTAGGGTTAGGGTTAGGGATGAAAGCACATAGGAGAAAGAGATATTCTTGAATAACTTTTTTTGTGAAGGTCGGAGAGACTTGGAAAGTGGTTGCATCTGGACTAATTTGGGTCCTGCGGATCGATTGGTACCATCCCCGAGCTTGTACAACCTTCGGAAGAGGTCGACCGACGAAATTCCCCCAAATCTGAGGAGATATTCTTGAATAACTTTTTTTGTGAAGGTCGGAGAGACTTGCAAGTAGGCTTTACCCCCACTAAATGGGGTTGCGCGCATCGATCAGTACCATCCTTGAGCTTCTCCGACTTTCGGAAGGGTTAGGGTTAGGGTTAGGGATGAAAGCACATAGGAGAAAGAGATATTCTTGAATAACTTTTTTTGTGAAGGTCGGAGAGACTTGCAAGTAGGCTCTACCCCCACTAAATGGGGTAGCGCGCATCGATCGGTACCATCCTTGAGCTTCTCCGACTTTCTGAAGGGTTAGGGTTAGGGTTAGGGATGAAAGCACATAGGAGAAAGAGATATTCTTGAATAACTTTTTTTGTGAAGGTCGGAGAGACTTGGAAAGTGGTTGCATCTGGACTAATTTGGGTCCTGCGGATCGATTGGTACCATCCCCGAGCTTGTACGACCTTCGGAAGAGGTCGACCGACGAAATTCCCCCAAATCTGAGGAGATATTCTTGAATAACTTTTTTTGTGAAGGTTGGAGAGACTTGCAAGTAGGCTCTACCCCCACTAAATGGGGTAGCGCGCATCGATCGGTACCATCCTTGAGCTTCTCCGACTTTCGGAAGGGTTAGGGTTAGGGTTAGGGATGAAAGCACATAGGAGAAAGAGATATTCTTGAATAACTTTTTTTGTGAAGGTCGGAGAGACTTGCAAGTAGGCTCTACCCCCACTAAATGGGGTAGCGCGCATCGATCGGTACCATCCTTGAGCTTCTCCGACTTTCGGAAGGGTTAGGGTTAGGGTTAGGGATGAAAGCACATAGGAGAAAGAGATATTCTTGAATAACTTTTTTTGTGAAGGTCGGAGAGACTTGCAAGTAGGCTCTACCCCCACTAAATGGGGTAGCGCGCATCGATCGGTACCATCCTTGAGCTTCTCCGACTTTCGGAAGGGTTAGGGTTAGGGTTAGGGATGAAAGCACATAGGAGAAAGAGATATTCTTGAATAACGTTTTTTGTGAAGGTCGGAGAGACTTGCAAGTAGGCTCTACCCCCACTAAATGGGGTAGCGCACATCGATCGGTACCATCCTTGAGCTTCTCCGACTTTCGGAAGGGTTAGGGTTAGGGTTAGGGATGAAAGCACATAGGAGAAAGAGATATTCTTGAATAACTTTTTTTGTGAAGGTCGGAGAGACTTGGAAAGTGGTTGCATCTGGACTAATTTGGGTCCTGCAGATCGATTGGTACCATCCCCGAGCTTGTACGACCTTCGGAAGAGGTCGACCGACGAAATTCCCCCAAATCTGAGGAGATATTCTTGAATAACTTTTTTTGTGAAGGTCGGAGAGACTTGCAAGTAGGCTCTACCCCCACTAAATGGGGTAGCGCGCATCGATCGGTACCATCTTTGAGCTTCTCCGACTTTCGGAAGGGTTAGGGTTAGGGTTAGGGATGAAAGCACATAGGAGAAAGAGATATTCTTGAATAACGTTTTTTGTGAAGGTCGGAGAGACTTGGAAAGTGGTTGCATCTGGACTAATTTGGGTCCTGCGGATCGATTGGTACCATCCCCGAGCTTGTACGACCTTCGGAAGAGGTCGACCGACGAAATTCCCCCAAATCTGAGGAGATATTCTTGAATAACTTTTTTTGTGAAGGTCGGAGAGACTTGCAAGTAGGCTCTACCCCCACTAAATGGGGTAGCGCGCATCGATCGGTACCATCCTTGAGCTTCTCCGACTTTCGGAAGGGTTAGGGTTAGGGTTAGGGATGAAAGCACATAGGAGAAAGAGATATTCTTGAATAACTTTTTTTGTGAAGGTCGGAGAGACTTGCAAGTAGGCTCTACCCCCACTAAATGGGGTAGCGCGCATCGATCGGTACCATCCTTGAGCTTTTCCGACTTTCGGAAGGGTTAGGGTTAGGGTTAGGGATGAAAGCACATAGGAGAAAGAGATATTCTTGAATAACTTTTTTTGTGAAGGTCGGAGAGACTTGCAAGTAGGCTCTACCCCCACTAAATGGGGTAGCGCACATCGATCGGTACCATCCTTGAGCTTCTCCGACTTTCGGAAGGGTTAGGGTTAGGGTTAGGGATGAAAGCACATAGGAGAAAGAGATATTCTTGAATAACTTTTTTTGTGAAGGTCGGAGAGACTTGGAAAGTGGTTGCATCTGGACTAATTTGGGTCCTGCGGATCGATTGGTACCATCCCCGAGCTTGTACGACCTTCGGAAGAGGTCGACCGACGAAATTCCCCCAAATCTGAGGAGATATTCTTGAATAACTTTTTTTGTGAAGGTCGGAGAGACTTGCAAGTAGGCTTTACCCCCACTAAATGGGGTAGCGCGCATCGATCGGTACCATCCTTGAGCTTCTCCGACTTTCGGAAGGGTTAGGGTTAGGGTTAGGGATGAAAGCACATAGGAGAAAGAGATATTCTTGAATAACTTTTTTTGTGAAGGTCGGAGAGACTTGCAAGTAGGCTCTACCCCCACTAAATGGGGTAGCGCGCATCGATCGGTACCATCCTTGAGCTTCTCCGACTTTCGAAAGGGTTAGGGTTAGGGTTAGGGATGAAAGCACATAGGAGAAAGAGATATTCTTGAATAACTTTTTTTGTGAAGGTCGGAGAGACTTGGAAAGTGGTTGCATCTGGACTAATTTGGGTCCTGCAGATCGATTGGTACCATCCCCGAGCTTGTACGACCTTCGGAAGAGGTCGACCGACGAAATTCCCCCAAATCTGAGGAGATATTCTTGAATAACTTTTTTTGTGAAGGTCGGAGAGACTTGCAAGTAGGCTCTACCCCCACTAAATGGGGTAGCGCGCATCGATCGGTACCATCTTTGAGCTTCTCCGACTTTCGGAAGGGTTAGGGTTAGGGTTAGGGATGAAAGCACATAGGAGAAAGAGATATTCTTGAATAACGTTTTTTGTGAAGGTCGGAGAGACTTGGAAAGTGGTTGCATCTGGACTAATTTGGGTCCTGCGGATCGATTGGTACCATCCCCGAGCTTGTACGACCTTCGGAAGAGGTCGACCGACGAAATTCCCCCAAATCTGAGGAGATATTCTTGAATAACTTTTTTTGTGAAGGTCGGAGAGACTTGCAAGTAGGCTCTACCCCCACTAAATGGGGTAGCGCGCATCGATCGGTACCATCCTTGAGCTTCTCCGACTTTCGGAAGGGTTAGGGTTAGGGTTAGGGATGAAAGCACATAGGAGAAAGAGATATTCTTGAATAACTTTTTTTGTGAAGGTCGGAGAGACTTGCAAGTAGGCTCTACCCCCACTAAATGGGGTAGCGCGCATCGATCGGTACCATCCTTGAGCTTTTCCGACTTTCGGAAGGGTTAGGGTTAGGGTTAGGGATGAAAGCACATAGGAGAAAGAGATATTCTTGAATAACTTTTTTTGTGAAGGTCGGAGAGACTTGCAAGTAGGCTCTACCCCCACTAAATGGGGTAGCGCACATCGATCGGTACCATCCTTGAGCTTCTCCGACTTTCGGAAGGGTTAGGGTTAGGGTTAGGGATGAAAGCACATAGGAGAAAGAGATATTCTTGAATAACTTTTTTTGTGAAGGTCGGAGAGACTTGGAAAGTGGTTGCATCTGGACTAATTTGGGTCCTGCGGATCGATTGGTACCATCCCCGAGCTTGTACGACCTTCGGAAGAGGTCGACCGACGAAATTCCCCCAAATCTGAGGAGATATTCTTGAATAACTTTTTTTGTGAAGGTCGGAGAGACTTGCAAGTAGGCTTTACCCCCACTAAATGGGGTAGCGCGCATCGATCGGTACCATCCTTGAGCTTCTCCGACTTTCGGAAGGGTTAGGGTTAGGGTTAGGGATGAAAGCACATAGGAGAAAGAGATATTCTTGAATAACTTTTTTTGTGAAGGTCGGAGAGACTTGCAAGTAGGCTCTACCCCCACTAAATGGGGTAGCGCGCATCGATCGGTACCATCCTTGAGCTTCTCCGACTTTCGAAAGGGTTAGGGTTAGGGTTAGGGATGAAAGCACATAGGAGAAAGAGATATTCTTGAATAACTTTTTTTGTGAAGGTCGGAGAGACTTGGAAAGTGGTTGCATCTGGACTAATTTGGGTCCTGCGGATCGATTGGTACCATCCCCGAGCTTGTACAACCTTCGGAAGAGGTCGACCGACGAAATTCCCCCAAATCTGAGGAGATATTCTTGAATAACTTTTTTTGTGAAGGTCGGAGAGACTTGCAAGTAGGCTCTACCCCCACTAAATGGGGTTGCGCGCATCGATCAGTACCATCCTTGAGCTTCTCCGACTTTCGGAAGGGTTAGGGTTAGGGTTAGGGATGAAAGCACATAGGAGAAAGAGATATTCTTGAATAACTTTTTTTGTGAAGGTCGGAGAGACTTGCAAGTAGGCTCTACCCCCACTAAATGGGGTAGCGCGCATCGATCGGTACCATCCTTGAGCTTCTCCGACTTTCGGAAGGGTTAGGGTTAGGGTTAGGGATGAAAGCACATAGGAGAAAGAGATATTCTTGAATAACTTTTTTTGTGAAGGTCGGAGAGACTTGCAAGTAGGCTCTACCCCCACTAAATGGGGTAGCGCGCATCTATCGGTACCATCCTTGAGCTTCTCCGACTTTCGGAAGGGTTAGGGTTAGGGTTAGGGATGAAAGCACATAGGAGAAAGAGATATTCTTGAATAACTTTTTTTGTGAAGGTCGGAGAGACTTGCAAGTAGGCTCTACCCCCACTAAATGGGGTAGCGCGCATCGATCGGTACCATCCTTGAGCTTCTCCGACTTTCGGAAGGGTTAGGGTTAGGGTTAGGGATGAAAGCACATAGGAGAAAGAGATATTCTTGAATAACTTTTTTTGTGAAGGTCGGAGAGACTTGGAAAGTGGTTGCATCTGGACTAATTTGGGTCCTGCGGATCGATTGGTACCATCCCCGAGCTTGTACGACCTTCGGAAGAGGTCGACCGACGAAATTCCCCCAAATCTGAGGAGATATTCTTGAATAACTTTTTTTGTGAAGGTCGGAGAGACTTGCAAGTAGGCTCTACCCCCACTAAATGGGGTAGCGCGCATCGATCGGTACCATCCTTGAGCTTCTCCGACTTTCGGAAGGGTTAGGGTTAGGGATGAAAGCACATAGGAGAAAGAGATATTCTTGAATAACTTTTTTTGTGAAGGTCGGAGAGACTTGGAAAGTGGTTGCATCTGGACTAATTTGGGTCCTGCGGATCGATTGGTACCATCCCCGAGCTTGTACGACCTTCGGAAGAGGTCGACCGACGAAATTCCCCCAAATCTGAGGAGATATTCTTGAATAACTTTTTTTGTGAAGGTCGGAGAGACTTGCAAGTAGGCTCTACCCCCACTAAATGGGGTTGCGCGCATCGATCGGTACCATCCTTGAGCTTCTCCGACTTTCGGAAGGGTTAGGGTTAGGGTTAGGGATGAAAGCACATAGGAGAAAGAGATATTCTTGAATAACTTTTTTTGTGAAGGTCGGAGAGACTTGCAAGTAGGCTCTACCCCCACTAAATGGGGTAGCGCGCATCGATCGGTACCATCCTTGAGCTTCTCCGACTTTCGGAAGGGTTAGGGTTAGGGTTAGGGATGAAAGCACATAGGAGAAAGAGATATTCTTGAATAACTTTTTTTGTGAAGGTCGGAGAGACTTGGAAAGTGGTTGCATCTGGACTAATTTGGGTCCTGCGGATCGATTGGTACCATCCCCGAGCTTGTACGACCTTCGGAAGAGGTCGACCGACGAAATTCCCCCAAATCTGAGGAGATATTCTTGAATAACTTTTTTTGTGAAGGTCGGAGAGACTTGCAAGTAGGCTCTACCCCCACTAAATGGGGTTGCGCGCATCGATCGGTACCATCCTTGAGCTTCTCCGACTTTCGGAAGGGTTAGGGTTAGGGTTAGGGATGAAAGCACATAGGAGAAAGAGATATTCTTGAATAACTTTTTTTGTGAAGGTCGGAGAGACTTGCAAGTAGGCTCTACCCCCACTAAATGGGGTAGCGCGCATCGATCGGTACCATCCTTGAGCTTCTCCGACTTTCGGAAGGGTTAGGGTTAGGGTTAGGGATGAAAGCACATAGGAGAAAGAGATATTCTTGAATAACTTTTTTTGTGAAGGTCGGAGAGACTTGAAAAGTGGTTGCATCTGGACTAATTTGGGTCCTGCAGATCGATTGGTACCATCCCCGAGCTTGTACGACCTTCGGAAGAGGTCGACCGACGAAATTCCCCCAAATCTGAGGAGATATTCTTGAATAACTTTTTTTGTGAAGGTCGGAGAGACTTGCAAGTAGGCTCTACCCCCACTAAATGGGGTTGCGCGCATCGATCAGTACCATCCTTGAGCTTCTCCGACTTTCGGAAGGGTTAGGGTTAGGGATGAAAGCACATAGGAGAAAGAGATATTCTTGAATAACTTTTTTTGTGAAGGTCGGAGAGACTTGCAAGTAGGCTCTACCCCCACTAAATGGGGTAGCGCGCATCGATCGGTACCATCCTTGAGCTTCTCCGACTTTCGGAAGGGTTAGGGTTAGGGTTAGGGATGAAAGCACATAGGAGAAAGAGATATTCTTGAATAACTTTTTTTGTGAAGGTCGGAGAGACTTGCAAGTAGGCTCTACCCCCACTAAATGGGGTAGCGCGCATCGATCGGTACCATCCTTGAGCTTCTCCGACTTTCGGAAGGGTTAGGGTTAGGGTTAGGGATGAAAGCACATAGGAGAAAGAGATATTCTTGAATAACTTTTTTTGTGAAGGTCGGAGAGACTTGCAAGTAGGCTCTACCCCCACTAAATGGGGTAGCGCGCATCGATCGGTACCATCCTTGAGCTTCTCCGACTTTCGGAAGGGTTAGGGTTAGGGTTAGGGATGAAAGCACATAGGAGAAAGAGATATTCTTGAATAACTTTTTTTGTGAAGGTCGGAGAGACTTGCAAGTAGGCTCTACCCCCACTAAATGGGGTAGCGCGCATCTATCGGTACCATCCTTGAGCTTCTCCGACTTTCGGAAGGGTTAGGGTTAGGGTTAGGGATGAAAGCACATAGGAGAAAGAGATATTCTTGAATAACTTTTTTTGTGAAGGTCGGAGAGACTTGCAAGTAGGCTCTACCCCCACTAAATGGGGTAGCGCGCATCGATCGGTACCATCCTTGAGCTTCTCCGACTTTCGGAAGGGTTAGGGTTAGGGTTAGGGATGAAAGCACATAGGAGAAAGAGATATTCTTGAATAACTTTTTTTGTGAAGGTCGGAGAGACTTGCAAGTAGGCTCTACCCCCACTAAATGGGGTAGCGCGCATCGATCGGTACCATCCTTGAGCTTCTCCGACTTTCGGAAGGGTTAGGGTTAGGGTTAGGGATGAAAGCACATAGGAGAAAGAGATATTCTTGAATAACTTTTTTTGTGAAGGTCGGAGAGACTTGCAAGTAGGCTCTACCCCCACTAAATGGGGTAGCGCGCATCGATCGGTACCATCCTTGAGCTTCTCCGACTTTCGGAAGGGTTAGGGTTAGGGTTAGGGATGAAAGCACATAGGAGAAAGAGATATTCTTGAATAACTTTTTTTGTGAAGGTCAGAGAGACTTGCAAGTAGGCTCTACCCCCACTAAATGGGGTAGCGCGCATCGATCGGTACCATCCTTGAGCTTCTCCGACTTTCGGAAGGGTTAGGGTTAGGGTTAGGGATGAAAGCACATAGGAGAAAGAGATATTCTTGAATAACTTTTTTTGTGAAGGTCGGAGAGACTTGGAAAGTGGTTGCATCTGGACTAATTTGGGTCCTGCGGATCGATTGGTACCATCCCCGAGCTTGTACGACCTTCGGAAGAGGTCGACCGACGAAATTCCCCCAAATCTGAGGAGATATTCTTGAATAACTTTTTTTGTGAAGGTCGGAGAGACTTGCAAGTAGGCTCTACCCCCACTAAATGGGGTTGCGCGCATCGATCGGTACCATCCTTGAGCTTCTCCGACTTTCGGAAGGGTTAGGGTTAGGGTTAGGGATGAAAGCACATAGGAGAAAGAGATATTCTTGAATAACTTTTTTTGTGAAGGTCGGAGAGACTTGGAAAGTGGTTGCATCTGGACTAATTTGGGTCCTGCAGATCGATTGGTACCATCCCCGAGCTTGTACGACCTTCGGAAGAGGTCGACCGACGAAATTCCCCCAAATCTGAGGAGATATTCTTGAATAACTTTTTTTGTGAAGGTCGGAGAGACTTGCAAGTAGGCTCTACCCCCACTAAATGGGGTTGCGCGCATCGATCGGTACCATCCTTGAGCTTCTCCGACTTTCGGAAGGGTTAGGGTTAGGGTTAGGGATGAAAGCACATAGGAGAAAGAGATATTCTTGAATAACTTTTTTTGTGAAGGTCGGAGAGACTTGCAAGTAGGCTCTACCCCCACTAAATGGGGTAGCGCGCATCGATCGGTACCATCCTTGAGCTTCTCCGACTTTCGGAAGGGTTAGGGTTAGGGTTAGGGATGAAAGCACATAGGAGAAAGAGATATTCTTGAATAACTTTTTTTGTGAAGGTCGGAGAGACTTGGAAAGTGGTTGCATCTGGACTAATTTGGGTCCTGCGGATCGATTGGTACCATCCCCGAGCTTGTACGACCTTCGGAAGAGGTCGACCGACGAAATTCCCCCAAATCTGAGGAGATATTCTTGAATAACTTTTTTTGTGAAGGTCGGAGAGACTTGCAAGTAGGCTTTACCCCCACTAAATGGGGTAGCGCGCATCGATCGGTACCATCCTTGAGCTTCTCCGACTTTCGGAAGGGTTAGGGTTAGGGTTAGGGATGAAAGCACATAGGAGAAAGAGATATTCTTGAATAACTTTTTTTGTGAAGGTCGGAGAGACTTGCAAGTAGGCTCTACCCCCACTAAATGGGGTAGCGCGCATCGATCGGTACCATCCTTGAGCTTCTCCGACTTTCGGAAGGGTTAGGGTTAGGGTTAGGGATGAAAGCACATAGGAGAAAGAGATATTCTTGAATAACTTTTTTTGTGAAGGTCGGAGAGACTTGGAAAGTGGTTGCATCTGGACTAATTTGGGTCCTGCGGATCGATTGGTACCATCCCCGAGCTTGTACAACCTTCGGAAGAGGTCGACCGACGAAATTCCCCCAAATCTGAGGAGATATTCTTGAATAACTTTTTTTGTGAAGGTCGGAGAGACTTGCAAGTAGGCTCTACCCCCACTAAATGGGGTTGCGCGCATCGATCAGTACCATCCTTGAGCTTCTCCGACTTTCGGAAGGGTTAGGGTTAGGGTTAGGGATGAAAGCACATAGGAGAAAGAGATATTCTTGAATAACTTTTTTTGTGAAGGTCGGAGAGACTTGCAAGTAGGCTCTACCCCCACTAAATGGGGTAGCGCGCATCGATCGGTACCATCCTTGAGCTTCTCCGACTTTCGGAAGGGTTAGGGTTAGGGTTAGGGATGAAAGCACATAGGAGAAAGAGATATTCTTGAATAACTTTTTTTGTGAAGGTCGGAGAGACTTGCAAGTAGGCTCTACCCCCACTAAATGGGGTAGCGCGCATCGATCGGTACCATCCTTGAGCTTCTCCGACTTTCGGAAGGGTTAGGGTTAGGGTTAGGGATGAAAGCACATAGGAGAAAGAGATATTCTTGAATAACTTTTTTTGTGAAGGTCGGAGAGACTTGGAAAGTGGTTGCATCTGGACTAATTTGGGTCCTGCGGATCGATTGGTACCATCCCCGAGCTTGTACAACCTTCGGAAGAGGTCGACCGACGAAATTCCCCCAAATCTGAGGAGATATTCTTGAATAACTTTTTTTGTGAAGGTCGGAGAGACTTGCAAGTAGGCTCTACCCCCACTAAATGGGGTTGCGCGCATCGATCAGTACCATCCTTGAGCTTCTCCGACTTTCGGAAGGGTTAGGGTTAGGGTTAGGGATGAAAGCACATAGGAGAAAGAGATATTCTTGAATAACTTTTTTTGTGAAGGTCGGAGAGACTTGCAAGTAGGCTCTACCCCCACTAAATGGGGTAGCGCGCATCGATCGGTACCATCCTTGAGCTTCTCCGACTTTCGGAAGGGTTAGGGTTAGGGTTAGGGATGAAAGCACATAGGAGAAAGAGATATTCTTGAATAACTTTTTTTGTGAAGGTCGGAGAGACTTGCAAGTAGGCTCTACCCCCACTAAATGGGGTAGCGCGCATCTATCGGTACCATCCTTGAGCTTCTCCGACTTTCGGAAGGGTTAGGGTTAGGGTTAGGGATGAAAGCACATAGGAGAAAGAGATATTCTTGAATAACTTTTTTTGTGAAGGTCGGAGAGACTTGCAAGTAGGCTCTACCCCCACTAAATGGGGTAACGCGCATCGATCGGTACCATCCTTGAGCTTCTCCGACTTTCGGAAGGGTTAGGGTTAGGGTTAGGGATGAAAGCACATAGGAGAAAGAGATATTCTTGAATAACTTTTTTTGTGAAGGTCGGAGAGACTTGGAAAGTGGTTGCATCTGGACTAATTTGGGTCCTGCAGATCGATTGGTACCATCCCCGAGCTTGTACGACCTTCGGAAGAGGTCGACCGACGAAATTCCCCCAAATCTGAGGAGATATTCTTGAATAACTTTTTTTGTGAAGGTCGGAGAGACTTGCAAGTAGGCTCTACCCCCACTAAATGGGGTAGCGCGCATCGATCGGTACCATCCTTGAGCTTCTCCGACTTTCGGAAGGGTTAGGGTTAGGGTTAGGGATGAAAGCACATAGGAGAAAGAGATATTCTTGAATAACTTTTTTTGTGAAGGTCGGAGAGACTTGGAAAGTGGTTGCATCTGGACTAATTTGGGTCCTGCAGATCGATTGGTACCATCCCCGAGCTTGTACGACCTTCGGAAGAGGTCGACCGACGAAATTCCCCCAAATCTGAGGAGATATTCTTGAATAACTTTTTTTGTGAAGGTCGGAGAGACTTGCAAGTAGGCTCTACCCCCACTAAATGGGGTTGCGCGCATCGATCGGTACCATCCTTGAGCTTCTCCGACTTTCGGAAGGGTTAGGGTTAGGGTTAGGGATGAAAGCACATAGGAGAAAGAGATATTCTTGAATAACTTTTTTTGTGAAGGTCGGAGAGACTTGCAAGTAGGCTCTACCCCCACTAAATGGGGTAGCGCGCATCTATCGGTACCATCCTTGAGCTTCTCCGACTTTCGGAAGGGTTAGGGTTAGGGTTAGGGATGAAAGCACATAGGAGAAAGAGATATTCTTGAATAACTTTTTTTGTGAAGGTCGGAGAGACTTGCAAGTAGGCTCTACCCCCACTAAATGGGGTAACGCGCATCGATCGGTACCATCCTTGAGCTTCTCCGACTTTCGGAAGGGTTAGGGTTAGGGTTAGGGATGAAAGCACATAGGAGAAAGAGATATTCTTGAATAACTTTTTTTGTGAAGGTCGGAGAGACTTGGAAAGTGGTTGCATCTGGACTAATTTGGGTCCTGCAGATCGATTGGTACCATCCCCGAGCTTGTACGACCTTCGGAAGAGGTCGACCGACGAAATTCCCCCAAATCTGAGGAGATATTCTTGAATAACTTTTTTTGTGAAGGTCGGAGAGACTTGCAAGTAGGCTCTACCCCCACTAAATGGGGTAGCGCGCATCGATCGGTACCATCCTTGAGCTTCTCCGACTTTCGGAAGGGTTAGGGTTAGGGTTAGGGATGAAAGCACATAGGAGAAAGAGATATTCTTGAATAACTTTTTTGTGAAGGTCGGAGAGACTTGGAAAGTGGTTGCATCTGGACTAATTTGGGTCCTGCAGATCGATTGGTACCATCCCCGAGCTTGTACGACCTTCGGAAGAGGTCGACCGACGAAATTCCCCCAAATCTGAGGAGATATTCTTGAATAACTTTTTTTGTGAAGGTCGGAGAGACTTGCAAGTAGGCTCTACCCCCACTAAATGGGGTTGCGCGCATCGATCGGTACCATCCTTGAGCTTCTCCGACTTTCGGAAGGGTTAGGGTTAGGGTTAGGGATGAAAGCACATAGGAGAAAGAGATATTCTTGAATAACTTTTTTTGTGAAGGTCGGAGAGACTTGCAAGTAGGCTCTACCCCCACTAAATGGGGTAGCGCGCATCGATCGGTACCATCCTTGAGCTTCTCCGACTTTCGGAAGGGTTAGGGTTAGGGTTAGGGATGAAAGCACATAGGAGAAAGAGATATTCTTGAATAACTTTTTTTGTGAAGGTCGGAGAGACTTGCAAGTAGGCTCTACCCCCACTAAATGGGGTAGCGCGCATCGATCGGTACCATCCTTGAGCTTCTCCGACTTTCGGAAGGGTTAGGGTTAGGGTTAGGGATGAAAGCACATAGGAGAAAGAGATATTCTTGAATAACTTTTTTTGTGAAGGTCGGAGAGACTTGGAAAGTGGTTGCATCTGGACTAATTTGGGTCCTGCGGATCGATTGGTACCATCCCCGAGCTTGTACAACCTTCGGAAGAGGTCGACCGACGAAATTCCCCCAAATCTGAGGAGATATTCTTGAATAACTTTTTTTGTGAAGGTCGGAGAGACTTGCAAGTAGGCTCTACCCCACTAAATGGGGTTGCGCGCATCGATCAGTACCATCCTTGAGCTTCTCCGACTTTCGGAAGGGTTAGGGTTAGGGTAGGGATGAAAGCACATAGGAGAAAGAGATATTCTTGAATAACTTTTTTTGTGAAGGTCGGAGAGACTTGCAAGTAGGCTCTACCCCCACTAAATGGGGTAGCGCGCATCGATCGGTACCATCCTTGAGCTTCTCCGACTTTCGGAAGGGTTAGGGTTAGGGTTAGGGATGAAAGCACATAGGAGAAAGAGATATTCTTGAATAACTTTTTTGTGAAGGTCGGAGAGACTTGCAAGTAGGCTCTACCCCCACTAAATGGGGTAGCGCGCATCTATCGGTACCATCCTTGAGCTTCTCCGACTTTCGGAAGGGTTAGGGTTAGGGTTAGGGATGAAAGCACATAGGAGAAAGAGATATTCTTGAATAACTTTTTTTGTGAAGGTCGGAGAGACTTGCAAGTAGGCTCTACCCCCACTAAATGGGGTAGCGCGCATCGATCGGTACCATCCTTGAGCTTCTCCGACTTTCGGAAGGGTTAGGGTTAGGGTTAGGGATGAAAGCACATAGGAGAAAGAGATATTCTTGAATAACTTTTTTTGTGAAGGTCGGAGAGACTTGGAAAGTGGTTGCATCTGGACTAATTTGGGTCCTGCAGATCGATTGGTACCATCCCCGAGCTTGTACGACCTTCGGAAGAGGTCGACCGACGAAATTCCCCCAAATCTGAGGAGATATTCTTGAATAACTTTTTTTGTGAAGGTCGGAGAGACTTGCAAGTAGGCTCTACCCCCACTAAATGGGGTAGCGCGCATCGATCGGTACCATCCTTGAGCTTCTCCGACTTTCGGAAGGGTTAGGGTTAGGGTTAGGGATGAAAGCACATAGGAGAAAGAGATATTCTTGAATAACTTTTTTTGTGAAGGTCGGAGAGACTTGGAAAGTGGTTGCATCTGGACTAATTTGGGTCCTGCGGATCGATTGGTACCATCCCCGAGCTTGTACGACCTTCGGAAGAGGTCGACCGACGAAATTCCCCCAAATCTGAGGAGATATTCTTGAATAACTTTTTTTGTGAAGGTCGGAGAGACTTGCAAGTAGGCTCTACCCCCACTAAATGGGGTTGCGCGCATCGATCGGTACCATCCTTGAGCTTCTCCGACTTTCGGAAGGGTTAGGGTTAGGGTTAGGGATGAAAGCACATAGGAGAAAGAGATATTCTTGAATAACTTTTTTTGTGAAGGTCGGAGAGACTTGCAAGTAGGCTCTACCCCCACTAAATGGGGTAGCGCGCATCGATCGGTACCATCCTTGAGCTTCTCCGACTTTCGGAAGGGTTAGGGTTAGGGTTAGGGATGAAAGCACATAGGAGAAAGAGATATTCTTGAATAACTTTTTTTGTGAAGGTCGGAGAGACTTGAAAAGTGGTTGCATCTGGACTAATTTGGGTCCTGCGGATCGATTGGTACCATCCCCGAGCTTGTACGACCTTCGGAAGAGGTCGACCGACGAAATTCCCCCAAATCTGAGGAGATATTCTTGAATAACTTTTTTTGTGAAGGTCGGAGAGACTTGCAAGTAGGCTCTACCCCCACTAAATGGGGTTGCGCGCATCGATCAGTACCATCCTTGAGCTTCTCCGACTTTCGGAAGGGTTAGGGTTAGGGTTAGGGATGAAAGCACATAGGAGAAAGAGATATTCTTGAATAACTTTTTTTGTGAAGGTCGGAGAGACTTGCAAGTAGGCTCTACCCCCACTAAATGGGGTAGCGCGCATCGATCGGTACCATCCTTGAGCTTCTCCGACTTTCGGAAGGGTTAGGTTAGGGTTAGGGATGAAGCACATAGGAGAAAGAGATATTCTTGAATAACTTTTTTTGTGAAGGTCGGAGAGACTTGCAAGTAGGCTCTACCCCCACTAAATGGGGTAGCGCGCATCGATCGGTACCATCCTTGAGCTTCTCCGACTTTCGGAAGGGTTAGGGTTAGGGTTAGGGATGAAAGCACATAGGAGAAAGAGATATTCTTGAATAACTTTTTTTGTGAAGGTCGGAGAGACTTGCAAGTAGGCTCTACCCCCACTAAATGGGGTAGCGCGCATCGATCGGTACCATCCTTGAGCTTCTCCGACTTTCGGAAGGGTTAGGGTTAGGGTTAGGGATGAAAGCACATAGGAGAAAGAGATATTTTTGAATAACTTTTTTTGTGAAGGTCGGAGAGACTTGCAAGTAGGCTCTACCCCCACTAAATGGGGTAGCGCGCATCGATCGGTACCATCCTTTGAGCTTCTCCGACTTTCGGAAGGGTTAGGGTTAGGGTTAGGGATGAAAGCACATAGGAGAAAGAGATATTCTTGAATAACTTTTTTTGTGAAGGTCGGAGAGACTTGCAAGTAGGCTCTACCCCCACTAAATGGGGTAGCGCGCATCGATCGGTACCATCCTTGAGCTTCTCCGACTTTCGGAAGGGTTAGGGTTAGGGTTAGGGATGAAAGCACATAGGAGAAAGAGATATTCTTGAATAACTTTTTTTGTGAAGGTCGGAGAGACTTGCAAGTAGGCTCTACCCCCACTAAATGGGGTAGCGCGCATCGATCGGTACCATCCTTGAGCTTCTCCGACTTTCGGAAGGGTTAGGGTTAGGGTTAGGGATGAAAGCACATAGGAGAAAGAGATATTCTTGAATAACTTTTTTTGTGAAGGTCGGAGAGACTTGCAAGTAGGCTCTACCCCCACTAAATGGGGTAGCGCGCATCGATCGGTACCATCCTTGAGCTTCTCCGACTTTCGGAAGGGTTAGGGTTAGGGTTAGGGATGAAAGCACATAGGAGAAAGGAGATATTCTTGAATAACTTTTTTTGTGAAGGTCGGAGAGACTTGCAAGTAGGCTCTACCCCCACTAAATGGGGTTGCGCGCATCGATCGGTACCATCCTTGAGCTTCTCCGACTTTCGGAAGGGTTAGGGTTAGGGTTAGGGATGAAAGCACATAGGAGAAAGAGATATTCTTGAATAACTTTTTTTGTGAAGGTCGGAGAGACTTGGAAAGTGGTTGCATCTGGACTAATTTGGGTCCTGCAGATCGATTGGTACCATCCCCGAGCTTGTACGACCTTCGGAAGAGGTCGACCGACGAAATTCCCCCAAATCTGAGGAGATATTCTTGAATAACTTTTTTTGTGAAGGTCGGAGAGACTTGCAAGTAGGCTCTACCCCCACTAAATGGGGTTGCGCGCATCGATCGGTACCATCCTTGAGCTTCTCCGACTTTCGGAAGGGTTAGGGTTAGGGTTAGGGATGAAAGCACATAGGAGAAAGAGATATTCTTGAATAACTTTTTTTGTGAAGGTCGGAGAGACTTGCAAGTAGGCTCTACCCCCACTAAATGGGGTAGCGCGCATCGATCGGTACCATCCTTGAGCTTCTCCGACTTTCGGAAGGGTTAGGGTTAGGGTTAGGGATGAAAGCACATAGGAGAAAGAGATATTCTTGAATAACTTTTTTTGTGAAGGTCGGAGAGACTTGCAAGTAGGCTCTACCCCCACTAAATGGGGTAGCGCGCATCGATCGGTACCATCCTTGAGCTTCTCCGACTGTCGGAAGGGTTAGGGTTAGGGTTAGGG